>NC_047105.1:103376933-103706933 GCF_902500255.1 Thalassophryne amazonica | reverse complement strand
GAACTGTTGACCACTTTATGCTTTTTGTACTCAGGCTTTCTTGATGACATCATTAGGATGGGAGGGGGGATTAGAATTCTGACCACTTTATAATTGCTGTTCTCAGGCTTTCTTGATGACATCATCAGGATTGGGGGATGGGGGGGGGTGGAATTAGAATTCTGACTGCTTTATAATTTTTGTACTCAGGCTTTCTTGATGACATCAAGTAACCATAAAAGATAAATACATAAAGAGAATAGATTAAAGCATTAAATTATTGCTTGCCCAAAATGTTTAAAAAGATGGTACCAGTTTGTTCCCCATGTCATGAGGATTCAGAATATATATAGTTTTTAGGGCTACATATTATAGTTTGGGTGGGGTGGAATTAAAGTTGTTGACCACTTTATGCTTTTTGTACTCAGGCTTTCTTGATGACATCATTAGGATGGGAGGGGGGGATTAGAATTCTGACCACTTTCTAATTGTTGTTCTCAGGCTTTCTTGATGACATCAACATGATTGGGGGTGGGGGGGGGGGGGGGTGAGGGAGTGGAATTCGAATTCTGACTGCTTTATAATTTTTGTACTCAGGCTTTCTTGATGTCATCAAGTAACCATAAAAGATAAATACATAAAGAGAATATATTAAAAAATTAAATTATTGGTTGCCCAGAATGTTAAAAAAAATGGTACCAGTTTGTTCCCGATGTCATGAGGATTCAGAATACAAGGTCTGTGATGAAAAAAGCGGTCCTTTTTATTTTTTTTAAAAAATACATGGATTTGATTCATATGTTTTTACGTCAGACATGCTTGAACCCTCGTGCGCATGCGTGAGTTTTTTCACGCGTCGGTGACGTCATTCGCCTGTGGGCAGGCCTTGAGTGAGGAGTGCTCCACCCCGCCCGTCGGAATCTCTTTGTCTGAATAGCCGCTGCGGTCGGCGCGCATTGCTTTATCAACATTTTTTCTGGACCTGTGAGGAATATCCGAGTGGACACTATTGGAGAAATTAAACTGGTTTTCGGTGAAAAGTTTAACGGCTGATGAGAGATTATGGGGTGTTTCTGTCACTGTAAGGACTTCCCATGGAGCGGGACGTCGCGCAGCGTTTCCAGGCGCCGTCGTCAGCCTGTTTCGAGCTGAAAACATCCTAATTTAAGGCTTAATTCACCCAGGACGTCGTGAGAGAACAGAGAAGATTCAGAAGAGGCCGGCATGAGGACTTTATGCGGACATTCCACTGTTTAAGGACATTTTGTAATGAAAGACGTGCGTGCAAATTTGCAGAGTCGTTTCCGTGAAGACTCGGCGAATCTGTGTGCGCCGCGACAGGAAAAACACCTCCGTGTTGAAAACCATTTGGAAAATTCAGGCGGCTTTTGATGGCTTTCAACAAGTGAGTAACTGAGAAATTGTTTAACAGCTTGGGCATGTTCCAACTTGCCCGTTAAGGTTTCCAACGGAGGTATTTTTCCTGTCGCGACCCCCCGCAGTCGGGTCCGGCCCGACATGCGACTCTGCCCGCACGTTCTTTCATTACAAAATGTCCGTTAACAATGGAATGTCCGAATAAACTCCTCATGCCGACTTCTTCTGCAAGTTCTCTGTTCTCTGATGACTTCCTGGGTCAACAGAGCCTGAAATGTGGAAGTTTTCAACTTGAAACGGCGAGACGCTGCCGCCTCGAAGCGCAGATCGCCGTCAGGCGCCGTGGGCCGTCCTTAAAGCGACACTACCAGACCAAAATCTCTCATCAGCCGTTAAAATTTTTACCGAAAACCAGCTGAATTTATCGAATGGTGTCCACTCAGTTGTGCCTTACAATTTTGAAAAAATTTTGATCAAACAAAGCAGCAGTCTCTGAGCCATTCCTAAACAATGAAAAAACGACGAGAGGGTGGGCCACTCCTCACTCAAAGACTGCCCACAGGCGAATGACGTAACCGACAGGCGTGAAAAAACTCTTGCATGCCCACAAGGGTTCAAGCATGTCTGATGTAATCACACGTGATTCAAATCCATATGGTTTTTGAAAAAAATAATAAGGTCCGTTACTTTTATCACAGACCTCGTATACAGTATATAGTTTTTAGGGCTACATACACTCAACAAAAATATAAACGCAACACTTTTGGTTTTGCTCCCATTTTGTATGAGATGAACTCAAAGATCTAAAACCTTTTCCACATACACAATATCACCATTTCCCTCAAATATTGTTCACAAACCAGTCTAAATCTGTGATAGTGAGCACTTCTCCTTTGCTGAGATAATCCATCCCACCTCACAGGTGTGCCATATCAAGATGCTGATTAGACACCATGATTAGTGCACAGGTGTGCCTTAGACTGCCCACAATAAAAGGCCACTCTGAAAGGTGCAGTTTTATCACACAGCACAATGCCACAGATGTCGCAAGATTTGAGGGAGCGTGCAATTGGCATGCTGACAGCAGGAATGTCAACCAGAGCTGTTGCTCGTGTATTGAATGTTCATTTCTCTACCATAAGCCGTCTCCAAAGGCATTTCAGAGAATTTGGCAGTACATCCAACCAGCCTCACAACCGCAGACCACGTGTAACCACACCAGCCCAGGACCTCCACATCCAGCATGTTCACCTCCAAGATCGTCTGAGACCAGCCACTCGGACAGCTGCTGAAACAGTCGGTTTGCATAACCAAAGAATTTCTGCACAAACTGTCAGAAACCATCTCAGGGAAGCTCATCTGTATGCTTGTCGTCCTCATCGGGGTCTCGACCTGACTTCAGTTCGTCATCGTAACCGACCTGAGTGGGAAAATGCTCACATTCACTGGCGTTTGGCACGTTGGAGAGGTGTTCTCTTCACGGATGAATCCCGGTTCACACTGTTCAGGGCAGATGGCAGACAGCGTGTGTGGCGTTGTGTGGGTGAGCGGTTTTCTGATGTCAATGTTGTGGATCGAGTGGCCCATGGTGGCGGTGGGGTTATGGTATGGGCAGGCGTCTGTTATGGACGAAAAACACAAGTGCATTTTATTGATGGCATTTTGAATGCACAGAGATACCGTGATGAGATCCTGAGGCCCATTGTTGTGCCATACATCCAAGAACATCACCTCATGTTGCAGCAGGATAATGCACGGCCCCATGTTGCAAGGATCTGTACACAATTCTTGGAAGCTGAAAATGTCCCAGTTCTTGCATGGCCGGCATACTCACCGGACATGTCACCCATTGAGCATGTTTGGGATGCTCTGGACCGGCGTATACGACAGCGTGTACCAGTTCCTGCCAATATCCAGCAACTTCGCACAGCCATTGAAGAGGAGTGGACCAACATTCCACAGGCCACAATTGACAACCTGATCAACTCTATGCGAAGGAGATGTGTTGCACTGCATGAGGCAAATGGTGGTCACACCAGATACTGACTGGTATCCCCCCCAATAAAACAAAACTGCACCTTTCAGAGTGGCCTTTTATTGTGGACAGTCTAAGGCACACCTGTGCACTAATCATGGTGTCTAATCAGCATCTTGATATGGCACACCTGTGAGGTGGGATGGATTATCTCAGCAAAGGAGAAGTGATCACTATCACAGATTTAGACTGGTTTGTGAACAATATTTGAGGGAAATGGTGATATTGTGTATGTGGAAAAAGTTTTAGATCTTTGAGTTCATCTCATACAAAATGGGAGCAAAACCAAAAGTGTTGCGTTTATATTTTTGTTGTATTATAATTTGGGAGTTTATCCCATCACATAATGTGCCATTATGTGATGTCACGTAATTATTGTATGGCCTTGCCTTACAATATAAAGCGCCTTGGGGCAACTGTTTATTGTGATTTGGCGCTATATAAATAAAATTGATTGATTGATGTCATAAAGGCACATTAACGCTCAGTGTACTTTGTGATATCATAAAGGCACATTAAAGCTCATAGTACTTTGTGATGCCATTAATGGACATTAAAGCTTATGGTACTTTTGTCACACAAAGGATTAGAGCTCCACATAACTGAGTATTCAGGAGTTCAAAAGTATCCTTGTGACACCGACTGTGAGCCAGAATCATCACACATCAATATCTCCCTGGAGATATTTATCAGAAACAGCGAACGCAAAAATCCAAAGTTGACACCAGGGGGATCCACTCATCAGTTGAGGACCAGTGCTGCTCATCACCACGAGGAGATGCAGGAGCTGAGTGAATATCAGAAATTGGAGAAGAGACTCGGACATCTTGAGGAGCTGCTGAAGAAAAAAGAGCTGGAGATCAGGAGGATCAAGTGGCATCAACTCCAGCTCTTGAAGGAGGCCAAGGAAGCTGTGGTTCTGACAGCAGAGCAGCTGGAAACCTACCAGAAGGAATTAAGACCAGAGATGGAAAAACATGTCGAAAAAGTTAGGAACTATTACCAGAAATGGCTGGAACTGCAGAAGGAGACTTATAGACAGGACCTGCAAGACCTTGAGGAGTTCTGCCAGATGAGAGCCAATGCCAAAAACAGGAGCTGTATGGGTTATGTTCTTCTGGGGTTGGACTTGTCGTTGGATTTTTGGTGGGATGTTTAGGAAACTTCTGAAATTATGGTAGGATTTTGTAGTTATAAAGACTGGAATTTGGTGGGAAAAGGCTACCTTCATTGGTTCTGATGAATGCCTTTAGGGAAAGACCCAAAGATGACGGCAGAGGGATCCACTCATCCACAGAGGGATCCGCAGCAGAGCAACTGGAAACCTACTGGAAGCAACTAAGACCAAAGATCTAAGCCTTTTCTCCAGAGATGGAAGAAGTCATTAACCGTTTCTGGAAATGTCTGGAAGAGCAGATATGAGAGGTTTAGGAAGGACTTGACCTCAAACTGCCACATTATCATGGTGGGGGAGTTTGTGTACCTGGATGATCCTAGGAGCTATATTGTCGGGAGCCTTGTGCCCCTGGTAGGGTCTCCTAAGGCAAACAGGTCCTAGGTGACGGGTCAGACTAAGGGCAGTTCAGAAGCTCCCATGACCAGTAAAAAATCAAGGACCGAGACGTCGCTTGGTATGGCGGAGCTGAGGCCCCACCCTGGAGCCTGGCCTGGGGTTGGGGCTTACGCACGAGCACCTGGTGGTAGGGCCTTAGGACGAGGACGTGGGCCCATCCTCTTGTGGGATCACCACCTGCAGTCAAGGGCGGGTGGCACGGAGGCCCAGAGGCCTGGTCTGCACTCACAGTCCCTGGCTGTTGGGACGTGGAACGTTACCTCGCTGGAGGGGAAGGAGCCTGAGCTTGTGTGGGAGGTTGAGAGATACCGACTAGAGATAGTCGTGCTCACCTCTACGCACAGCTTGGGCTCTGGTACCCAACTCCTGGAGAGGGGCTGGATGCTGCACTTTTCTGGCATTGCCCATGGGGAGAGGTGGAGAGCTGCGGTAGCATTGCTTATTGCTCCCCAGCTCAGTCGCCATGTGTTGGAGTTCACCCCGGTGAACGAGAGGGTCGCATCCCTACACCTTTGTGTCGGGGACAGGTCTCTCACTGTTGTCTCGGCCTGCGGGCCGAGCGGCAGTGCAGAGTACCCGACCTTCTTGGAATCCCTGGAAGGGGTACTAGATAGTGCTCCGACTGGGGACTCCATTGTTCTCCTGTGGGATTTCAATGCCCACGTGGGTGGTGACAGTGAGACCTGGAGGGGGTGATTGGGAAGTATGGCTTCCCTGATCTGAACCCAAGTGGTGTTCAGTTGTTGGACTTCTGTGTTAGTGACAGTTTGTCCATCACAAACACCACGTTCAAGCACAAGCGTGTCCATAAGTGCACATAGCACCAGGACACCCTGAGCCGGAGGTCGATGATCGACTTTGTAGTTGTATCATCTGACCTTCGGCCACGTGTCTCGGACACTTGGGTGAAGAGAGGGGCTGAGCTGTCGACCAGTCACCACCTAATGGTGAGTTGGATCCGCTGGGAGGGGGGGAAGCCGGTCAGACCTGGCAGGCCCAAACGTATTGTGAAGTTCTGCTTGGAATGACTGGCGGAACCCTGTGTCAGGGAGGTCTTCAACTCCCACCTCCAGGAGAGCTTATCCCAGATCCCAGGGGAGGTTGGAGACATGGAGTCCGAGTGGACCATGTTCTCCACCTCTATTGTTGATGCGGCTGCTCATAGCTGTGGTTGCAAGGTTTCTGGTGCCTGTCGCGGTGACAATCCCTGAACCCGGTGGTGGACGCTGGAAGTAAGGGATGCCGTCAAGCTGAAGAAGGAGTCATACTTGTCTTTGTTGGTAAATGGGACCCCGGAGTCAACTGACAGGTACATGCAGGCCAAGCGTGCTGCAGCCCGTGCAGTCTCAGAGGCAAAAACTCAGGTCTGGGAGGAGTTTGGGGAGGCCATGGAGGAGGACTATTGGTCGGCCTCAAAGAAATTCTGGCAAACAGTCCGATGCCTCAGGAGGCGGAAGTAGCTCTCCACCGGCACTGTCTACGGTGCGGGTGGGGAGCTATTGACCCTGACTGGGGATGTTGTCGGGCGGTGGAAGGAATACTTCGAGGATCTCCTCAATCCCATCGTCAAGTCTTCCGAAGAGGAAGCAGAGACTGTGGACTCAGAGGTGGACTCATCCATCACCCAGGCCAAAGTCACCAAGGTGTACAGAAAGCTCCTCGGTGGCAAGGCTCCAGGGATGGATGAAATCCGTCCTGAATACCTTAAGTCTCTGGATGTTGTGGGACTGCCTTGGTTGACACGCCTCTGCAACATCACATGGCGGTCGGGGACAGCACCTCTAGATTGGCAGACCAGGGTGGTGGTCCCTCTGTTTAAGAAGGGGAACCGGAGGGTGTGTTCCAACTATAGGGGATTACACTCCTCAGCCTCCCCGGTAAGGTCTATTCCAGAGTACTGGAGAGGAGAATTTGACAGAAAGTCGAACCTGGGATTCAGGAGGAGGAGTGTGGTTTTTGTCCTGGTCATGGCAGACTGGACCAGCTCTACACCCTCCATCAGGTGCTCGAGGGTTCATGGGGGTTCGCCCAACCAGTCCACATGTGCTTTGTGGATCTGGAGAAGGCGTTCGACCATGTCCCTCGGGGCACCCCGTGGGGGGTGCTCCGGGAATACGGGGTCCAAGGCCCTTTGCTAAGGGCTATCCAGTCCCTGTACGATCGCAGCAGGAGCTTGGTTCGCATTGCCGGTAGTAAGTCAAACCTGTTTCCAGTGCATGTTGGCCTTCGCCAGGGCTGCCTTTTGTCACCAGTTCTGTTCAGTTCCTTTATGGACAAAATTTCTAGGCGCAGCAAGGGTGTAGAGGGGGTCCAGTTTGCGAACCACAGAATCTCATCTCTGCTGTTTGTGGACGATGTGGTTCTGTTGGCTTCGTCAAATCGGGACCTTCAGCGTGCACTTGGGCGGTTTGCAGCCGAGTGTGAAGCGTCCGGGATGAAAATCAGCACCTGCAAATCCGAGGCCATGGTTCTCGACCACAAAAAGGTGCCTTGCCCTGTTCAGGTCGGTGGAGTGTCTTTGCCTCAAGTGGAGGAGTTTAAGTATCTCGGGGTCTTGTTCATGAGCAAAGGACGGATGGAGCGTGAGATCGACAGACGGATCGGTGCAGCATCTGCAGTGATGCGGTCGCTGTATCGGACTGTCATGGTGAAGAGAGGGGGGCAAAGCTCTTGATTTACAGATCGATCTATGTTCTGACTCTCACCTATGTTCATGAGATTTGGCTCATGACCGAAAGAACGAGATTGCGAGTACAAGCGGCCGAGATGAGTTTCCTCCACAGGGTGGCTGGGTGCTCCCTTAGAGACAGGGTGAGGAGCTCGGTCACTCGGGAGGAGCTCGGAGTTGAGCCGCTGCTCCTCCACGTCGAAAGGCGCCAGCTGAGGTGGCTCAGGCATCTTTTCCAGATGCCCCCTGGACGCCTCGCTGGAGAGGTGTTCCGGGCCCCGGGGAAGACCCAAGACACGCTGGAGGGACTACGTCTCTCGGCTGGCTTGGGAACAACTCGGGGTTCCCCCACAGTAGCTGGGGGACGTGTGTGTGGATCAGGAGGTCTGGGTGGCTTTGCTTGAGCTGCTGCCCGACTCCGGATAAAGCGGAAAAAAATGGATGGATGGATGTAGGAAGGACTTGACAACCCAAGAGAAGATCTACCAGAAGAAACCTGTTGCTACTATAAAGAATAAATGAAAATATATGCTATTTTACTCATAATTAGCTTTGCATGCTAACAATGCTAAAAGTTACCAAACTGAATAAAAGGTTTTGTGTTCATTATTTTCATTGAAATAAATGCAGTCAGATCTTTGGACCAAAAAATGACTTATTTTTACACATAACATCCTTCTGAATGTAGTAAAGTAAATCTGCAAGCCCAGATCTGTCATTCAACGAAGAAATCTTTGTTTAAAAATGACAAATTTACAGCTAAAATTTTGCCCTCCGCAAAACTCTCAGCACATCCGGGACGTTGCTGAAACGCAAGAGAGAAGACCCTATCCCAGCATGCATTGCGTGCGCCAACTGTAATTTGTGGATTTATGTCAGTTTGCATCTCTTACAAAAGCACCTTTTTATTGTCATACGGAAGGATCGACTTTTTTAAAATGGTACATTTAAAACGGTATGTTTGCGGTACGTTTGGTGAGTATACATTTCTTTAATTTTTGCTTGAAATTATTTGGGGACTTTTTCATACGCCCATTTGATTGAGTGGTGTCACATTGAAAATCTACTGTCTTTAGCCTCCAGTGTTACCGTTACGGGGTACGGATGAGGGACCTGCAAAGAATCCAAGTCATTAAAAAGATACAAACCTCTTTCAGTGGCCACAGAGCTCTGCGGCTGCGATTACCAAGACTGTGCGGTGCTGCAGATTTTTCCACAAGAAATCTATCCTTGAGGGTGGCTGGAGCGCTCGGCATCAAAACAGCGAGCGTCGTCTCTGGACTTGTTGCCAAGATGGCTGCACTTCCATTCAGTAGACAGGGAGGTGGTGCCGGAGTTGGCTGCAGCTCTGCACAGCAGGCACGGGGGCGGTGTGAGTGGCCCGCTTCAGTGTTTACCGAGCCCGCAGACTCAGTAAGTGCATCGGAGGCAGTGAGAGCAAAGCATAAGGGTCAGGGAAGAACGTCGCCTGCTGTCAATGTCGCAGCTGATCTGAGCATGCAGAGATGTATCTCGCATTCATTGCAGCTTACTTTCGGATGTTGAAACCAGGATGTGTATAACAGTAACCTAACAGATCAAATCAATTTCAATGCGGGATCGGACTGAAGGCGCTAGAGCTCTGCTCCGTCTTCTCCCTCACGTCACGACAATGTCCCGGATGTACAAACAGTTTTCGCAGAGGGCCAAATTCTAGCTGCAAATTTGTCATTTTTAAACAGATTTCTCTGCTAAATTACAAACTTGGGCTTGCAGATTTACTTTACTGCATTCATAAGGGTCTAATAAATACATATCAGCTATTTCTTTCTGAGATCTGACCACATTTATTTTAATGCTGGCCTACTTTAAATGAACTAGGTATTGTATTGAATGAATGAAGTTTAATAGAGTGTATACTTGTGCCATAATGTGTTTAAGGGTTTTATCATGATGTCAAATGAATGAAAATGTGCATGCCTTTGCTTTGATAGATGTTCAATTGATTTATGATGGTTTTGAAATGATACAATATTACACGGTTTGATTAATGATTGAAATATGTGCTTATGATGAATTGTATTGAACATGTGGAACTGCTGACAGGTTTGTTGACTCACAAATCAGTAAAGTGTTTTGGTTTGTTTTCATAAATATTTGCTTAAGTAGGGTGTAACATGTTGATTTAAAACATGTCAGACATTGGCCATTTTTAATAAAGTCATGACTAATGCCTGACATGATGTTTCGTGATATGTTCAAAGGTCATGAGGTCAAGATGTGTAATGCAAATAATATTGTTGCTGCCTCTGTTTATAATCAAATGGTTTGTACATTTATGTTTGAACGATGCTGATCAATAATGAACAGTTGAATGACTGTATTGTTCAAAATTAAGTGCTGCTTCTGCATTCTGTAAAATGCAAGTGAGCTCATATTTTGACTGTGTGAAAGAACTTTGCTTCCACAGGGAAAACAATGACTGGGTTATTTGTTATTTGGGAGGCAACCTTGAAAGTGTCTGGAGAGACACAATAGTGCAACTGAACTGAACACACACTGTTCTCATACGGAGCTGAAAACAAGAAAACAGTGATTCTTCAACACTATTTTACATTATTAGTTACACTTTGCCGCAAAGGCAAAAAGTGGGGGTGTATGTGCTTGCAAACCTCTGCACCCAGGGCAATTATCAAGTCAGTTCCCATCACAACATTGGACGATTAAGGATTAACAACAGTGCCTGGTTTATTTCTTCTTTCTCCCATGGAGTTTGTGCTTAGACCGAGGACATGTGGGACTGGGCGCCCCGCCCGGACAGATTTCTGAACTGCAAGCTTAAAAACTGTTTTGGAAAAGAAGAGTGTTCTTTTTGCTGCACATGCTGTGGGTATCAGTTTTGTGGCATTATTAAAGATGTGTATGCATTCTGAACACATTTTTGGACTTGTCCAACCCCCAGATCTTTGGTGGCATGTTTTGGAAAGGTCTAAATTTATGGAGGAATTTGGGGTTAGAAACGCAGGAAGTTGTGGGAGGTGGGGGAAATCCCTTTACACATTGATCATAACCAGTAAAGGTAAAAATGTGGCAGAGGGGTACAATCATCTGAAGAGTGCCAGTCACCACAATGACCAAAAACTGAGCTGTGGGATTCTGTCATGCCTTATTTTTATTATTGTTGTTGTACATTAACTTATTTGCAAATAAATTCCTCTGAAACTATGATTTTGGTCCGTTTGTTTGCTGTGTCTGTCTTTATGTTTGATGGTATTTATTTTTTGTTTGTTTGCAGCTAGTCTAGTATTTATTTATGGTAAATGGCTTTTCCATCTGCATCAGACGCTCAAAGGGCTTTACAAATAATGACTCACATTCACCCTGATGTAAGGGTGCTGCCATACAAGGCGCTCACTACACACCGAAGTAATTTGACAAGATTATGTTGGTGTGTCTGTTGGTTTGTTTGTTTATATGTTTGTTTGTTAGTTGGTTCACCTTAAATTTGGAGCATTTTTCATCTGAATGACTTGAAATTTGGTCAAAACATGTATACTGCCTGTGTGTATAAGCCTATGATTTTTGGAGTGGTTCCATTAATATTTACCACTCATAATTGGGTCAAACTTCACAAATTTTGGGAACATTTAAATGAAAAACCTCCCTGTGGCAAACACCGGAATTGCAGCTTTCTGTTATCAGATGGTACCGCCTGGTGGCAAAAACCAGAAGTACAGGCAGATGGGCTGTGATCTAAAGTGGTTCTCTTTGCTTCGTCACACTCAGGGATCTGTGTGAAACTTCAGCAACAGCAAGCAGCATTTTGTTAATAATCACCATTTACATTTCCTCATTGTCGTTTCAACAGGCTTCCATTCAGGTAAAATACGAGGTCTGTGAGAAAAGTATCTGACCTTATTATTTTTTTAAAAAACCATATGGATTTGAATCACGTGCGATTACATCAGCCAAGCTTGAACCCTCGTGGGCATGCGAGAGTTTTTTCATGCCTGTCGGTGACGTCATTCGCCTGTGAGCACGCCTTGTGGGAGGAGTGGTCCAGCCTCCTCGTCGGAATTCCTTTGTCTGAGAAGTTGCTGAGAGACTGGCGCTGTGCTTGATCAAAATTTTTTCAAAAACTGTGAGGCACATCCGAGTGGGCATCATTCGAGAAATTCAGCTGGTTTTCTGTGAAAATTTTAACGGCTGATGAGAGATTTTGGATTGTTTCTATCGCTGTAAGGACTTCCCACGGAGCGGGACGTCACGCAGCGCTCCGAGGCGACGTTGTCATCCTGTTTCAAGCTGAAAACCTCCAAATTTAAGCCTCTGTTGACCCAGGACGTCGTGAGAGAACAGAGAACTTTCAGAAGAGGTCGGAATCAGCAGTTTATCCGGACATTCCACTGTTAAAGGAGATTTTATTAATGAAAGACGTGCGGACGGATTGGCGCGTCGGCTCGCAGCCGGTGTGGCGCGCCCGCCACAGGAAAAACACCTCTGTTGGAAGCCTTAAGGACAAGTTGGAACATGCCCTGCTGTTAAACAATTTCTCAGATACTCACTCAACTGAAAGCCACCAAAAGCCGCCTGGATTTTACAAATGGTTATCAACACGGAGGTGTTTTTCCTTTCTTTCATTAAAAAAATCTCCTTTAACAGTGGAATGTCCGGTTAAACTGCTGATTCCGACGTCACCGACAGGCATGAAAAAACTCACGCATGCGCACGAGGGTTCAAGCTTGGCTGATGTAATCACACGTGATTCAAATCCATATAGTTTTTTTTTTAAATAAAACTTTTGGTTTCTTTTCTAATAGACCTCGTACTTGTGAAGTTTGTCTGCTTTGGTGGTGAGCTGTCAGGGAACAGCAAAATACTCATAACTACAATATTAAGAGGGAAAAAAAGTGGAGAAGCTTTTTTTCAGCACTGGAAAAACTTTTAAAATAAATATGATGGCACAGAAAGGAGTGAAAAAGGAAAAGTGTCCATCATAGCCTTTGCGGTGTCTGCAGCTCCAGTCAGGCTGTGAGAAGGTTCACAGCCCGCAGAGGGGCTCTGATCTACGGCCGACCCTATTCGCACGGCAGCCGTGGCCATAACTCTCATTTCACTATTCGTACGGAAAGACCCTGGTGGCAAAACTTGGAACTACTTGTATAAACAAACGTATTGCATTCAAGATGTCATAACTCCTTTAATATTTGTCCGATTTTGATGATTTTTTTTTTTCATTTTGAAGATGAAGATGTCTTTACAGTACACCAATCGATTTCATTATACATACAACGACAAGAGCGTGGCGAAGCGTCAAAGCAAAAATGACACACTTCTAGATCTAGTCTACAGTCTGCATCACAAAATGATATTTAAACGAGGTATCCCTAAGGATGACACTGGTGTAAAAATTATTTAAATATCATACATGCTGTAAGAAAGGGCTAAGAATAGGCCTGCACTGTCTTTTGATACTCTGAGAGAAGCTTTACCATATACTGCTGTATTATGTCAATATTAGTCAATAAGGATCATTATTATTATTATCATTAATATTTTTTTATTTTTACATGCAAGTATACACCACTGACAGTAGATACGCAACCAGTCCCGGATCCAGACCGGTTTGGACCGATGCAGCTGCATCTGTCAAATTTTTTTACGCAACGTTCGTCATCAGTTAAAAAAAAAAAATAAATAAATAAAATAAAAATCTTGAGTCATATGGACGTACAAATAAAGTCGGATATTCAGGGTTTGGTCTGTAATCAACCGTTTCTGCAGCGCGACTCCACTTTGAAGCCGTGAACCATTGAAGCAATGCTTCGATTCAATGGCTCGTGGCTCTTTGATTCGCTGCTCTTCAGAAGCGGTAAGTCCACTTCTTAACCCCTCTCAAAGTCATTAAAATATCATGAGTCACTTTTGTGTGTATTAAAGTCACTAACTGGGACTCTTGTCTTGTTGCAGTCAAGAAACGAGAATCGTCCTCCGTTCTGTTCACACAGCTCGAAACGCTGCGCGACTCTCTGCTGAGACAAAGTCCGGTCAGAATTAATAACTTCAAAATTAATTGGCGCTTTATAAAATGACACGTCTTTCCAAACGTTGTAATACAGACAAGAAACTACAATCGATTAAAACGTTGTTATCCTCCCAAAATGAAACGTGCTGTATTTCTTTACAATTTACAAATTACATCCTGAAGTGAAGCACAGCAGCTGTAAGAGCTCAGTTCAGATGTATGGAGTGACATTCATGCCAATAATGTCTGAAAGGAAATGCTTTTGACAAAAACTACAGATTTTGTTTATTCCTATTTATGTCCAGAGATCAAGGATCCACCATGTAGAGTTTATTATGTCCAAAGTTTAAGGATCCAGTGACCAATTTCATATTTATTTACTTTAAGACTCAATAAAATGTTCAATTTCAATTCAATTTAAATTTAATCGGCTTATAAAGTGCCAAATCAGAGCAAAATCTAAATATACTAAAACAAATTCATCACAATTGTACACATATCACAATTTTGATGTATTTGTTTTAGTATATTTAGTCATGGACATGATGAATATTGTTACCTGCTGGACTGTTTCTAATTTTGATTGGTATCAATGGAAAATGTCTTCTGTGAACTGTCTGTATCTCAATATATTATTATTAAGAATATATGCAGTCATATTTTTATTGATTTTATCAATTAAAAAAAATCATATATAGATTTAATCAAATCAATTCGATTTAATTGAAAGATTTTGGCAATAAATTTCATCCTGTTTACAGTCAATTTTTGTTATAGTGTTGTTTTTTAGGACATCATATTTATACAAATAAGAAGTGTTCACTATGGTCTACGCAGTATAATAAATATACATTAAAAGAAGTGTGACAGTGTATGTTGCACACGAATAAAAGAATGAAGATTATTGAATAACAAGACGCGTATGATTTTTTTTTTTTTTTATCATTGGGCAAAAATGCATCTGTCAGATTTTCACTCTGGATCCAGCCCTGGCAACCACCCGTAAGTGGCTGATTTTAAAGATTCAACAGTTTAATTCTAGGTTTCAGGGGGGTGCTCTTTCTTTTTATGTTCTAGTTCACCACCAGGGTCTTGCCGGGCGAATAGTGGAATGAGAGTTATTTGCACGGCGGCCGTGCAAATAGCCATTTCCCTGATTCTAAAGCGATTCTCTTTGTGAAACCTAATTCCATCTTCTAGAGCAAAAACATGCAGCATTTTCTTAATTGTCAATGTTTTGTCGACGTTCCAACAGGCTTCTGTTCAGGTAAAATATTTATGAAGTTTGTCTGTGGCAGCCCTGACACGGACTGAGCATGTAGAGGTAGGCAGATCGATCCTAATATCGATAATATCGATACCAATGCCAATATTGATACTGAATGATCCTCGTGTAAAGATTGATACTCCAGCTTTTTTTCTCTCCCGCATGCACTGACTGCTGTGCACGCAGATTCATCAAAGTCTACTCTCTGTCTGTAAGAGCAGAGCAGCGGCGATACTGGGCCTGTATTTACATGGTATCGGATCAATTCCAAAATTCCCGGTATCACCCACCTCAACTGAGCGGACAGCGAGCGCGATGCGTCAAAAATACACCGTTCATCACAACGCGATGTGGAGCTCTTAAAAAGCTGCGTAAAAAAACAGCGTTTAGATGAACAGAACGTGTGTCAAATACGCACTTGTGTGCACATAAGACAAGCGTTGGGGCTGGAAAAGACAAGACAATTTTCAGTGTCATTTATGTAGAAAAGGTCCAATGACAACAAACAGCTTTTAGGGATGAGCGAGTACACCAGTATCTGTATCTGTATCTGTTCAACCATCTAAATTATCTGTATCCGTATCTGTACTTGTAGTGGGCGTGACCTAAACCGTAAGTGGGTGTGGTTTAACCCAAAATAGCTGGGGCTTAAATCAGTACATTATTTTAAGTCTGAAATTGATATGGATTGACCAGAAGTTGCTATATTTAATTGTTTATTTGAAATCTATTTACAGAACAGCCTCAAAATTGAGATTCAAATCAATGTTTTTGATCACAAAAGTGAGAGAACTATTTGCAGAACAAGTTTTTTTTTTAATGAACTCAGAACATGAATATTCTTAAGTGTATGAATGAATATTTACAGAACATCCTCAGAATTGAGATTCAATGTTTTTCATCACAATAGTAAAGGAACTATTTTACAGAGCAAGTTTTTTTTTTTATAAAGTCAGAACATGAATATTCTTTAGTGTATGAATGAATAACAGAACAGCCTCAGAATTGACATTCAATGTTGTAGGAAATTATGAACTACTAAGTATGAGAGTTGTCATACTCAACACAGTTTTCTTTTTTAAAAACTGTGATTTTTGGGTTTTTGTTTTTTTTTTTTTTTGTATTTATTTATTTTTACTACCTAACATTCTTGGCATTTTTTCCACACAAAGTTAAACAATATGTGTGTTCAGCTACATGTGTGTCTGTGTGTAAGTGGTCTGTAAGACTTTATTTTTTAATGATCTGTGTGAACTTGGTGATTCATGCAAACATCCAGTGATGGCAAACAGGGAAATAATATGTCAGCCTTGTTCACTGTATTCTTCTCAAAAGCACCGCGTTCAGTACGAGCAAAGTTTTCTAACTGACTTTATATCACCAACAAAACGAAGAGCAAACAAACAGTTAAAAAATAAATAAATAAAAACCCCACCGGCAGTGACTGACGTGATACGAGACGTTTTCAGCTCTGTCTTGTCAAAAGCACCGCATATGATATGAAACAAGTTCACCAAGTAACTTAAAAGAGGCGAGCTGAAGAAAACATAAAAAGTACTGAGTGTGAGCCAGCCCAGACAAGCACACAGAGAGAGATCCTGTGTGTGTGTGTGTGTGTGTGTGTGTGTGTGTGTGTGTGTGTGTGTGTGTGTGTGTGTGTGTGTGTGTGTGTGTGTGTGTGTGTGTGTGTGTGTGTGTGTGTGTGTGTGTGTGTGTGTGTGTGTGTGTGTGTGTGAGAAGCTGCAGTGAGACATGTCTGTGTAGGGAGGGGTGGGCGCTGTGTGTGTAACTGGCCAATCACAGAGCGTGAAGACAGTCAGTTAGCCAATGAGATTTTTCCTTCAGCACGAACACAGATATTGATGAGTTTTATTCGGATCATGCTCGTACTCGTTAAAATCCGGTTCAACCCTAACTGCTTTGTTTCCGCCCCTGAGACCATCCACCAATCACAGACAGGGACTCACACAGTTTAATTTGCATGCAGTGTGTGCAGTCACACTGCATTTTTTCGATTACTCTTTTTTTTTTTTTTTTTACTTGCATGTGAGTTTTGCCATTATCTCTTTAAGTGAGTTATTATTAAAACGCCTTTAATCACGTAACATCAACGTTTGAGTTTGTAACAAAGTTATGATGTTATATTCTATTCTCGTCAAAAACATACCTGGAGTAGTGTTTGGTTAAAGCAGCAGCAGGCGGGCAGCAGCCCTGACACGGACTGAGTGGGAGAGGATTAAGGTGTGGCATTTTAGTAATCAATTACTAAAATAATCGTTAGTTGCAGCCCTGACAGGAGCAGGGCAGCTTGCTTCTGCTGCAAGAAAATCAAATGTCTTGACCCAATCTCCCCTGACTTGCTACTGTTTGTTCGCGCATTTATGGCAAATTAATTATGCAAACGCTAAAAATAACTGTGCGTTTAGCGCTGTCTCTTTCATTATATATTTGCAGATTTGGAAAAGTCTGTTTTATTGCAATGACAGAAAAAACATGCATTAGCCTGCCTATCTTCTGTGGGATATAATATGACCACAGTCCAGTTGCACATGCAGCAGCCTACAAAAACACATGCACACACAAATAGGTTAAAAAAAATGTATTATCAGAACATATGAACATTATGCACCCCATGGCCTTTGGTTTCAGACAAAGCAGCAGGTGCTGGTCCCTTTTCTTGTCCAAGCAACAATGAGGATGTTAGTGAAGGTGAGCTTATGGAGCTACTTTACAAGCAAATGATTTAACTCAAATGTAACTGAATTTTAGTAACGTTTACAACATTTTTTTTTTTCCTGTTTTGTGTGTTTGTTTGTTTTTTGTTTTTGAGCTAATATTAGGGTTACCTAATAAATGGTGTGTCTTTGTAGTCACAGGAACTGAGGGATGGATAAAACATTACTATAGAAACTATACAATATTAAAGAGAATTACAAAGTGTACAGAATAAGAATAGGGCTGTTATGGTATGTATGCAGAGAGTATATAATATGAATGAATCTTTGTCATTATTCTTAACAAACAAAAGTATATTGCATTGATTTATTCAGTCTAACATTGTTAAGAAATAACAGTAATTACCTTCTTTTTCAGATACAGGGCTATAAAATGTCATTTTTATTATGACATTATTTTATATTACCTCATAAGACAGTACAGTAATTCCTTAACCTGCAAGTTGTGGGTTAAGGAAGTAATATTCTGAAAGTCTGTTTGTTATTAATATGGACTGAGTTTACTGAATAACATTAACCATACGATGGGTAATCTGTTCTTTAATGTTCTGATTGTAGAATATTGTGTTATGTATTTTTTTTTCCTTCACAAAGAGAATTACACAATGTTAAGCCATGAATTAAACTTACTTTTATTTAATTATTTTGGAAAATTATGTTAAAATAGATATTTTGCAGTGAGTGTAGATCTTATATCCTATAACCCTAATTACCTCCACCAAGGAGGTTATGTTTTCAGTTGCGTTTGTTTGTTTGTTTGTCTGTCTGTCAGCAGGATAACTCAAAAAGTTTTGACCAGATTTTGATGACATTTTGTGGAGTGGTTGGAAATGACAAGAGGAACAAGTGATTACATTTTAGTGGTGATCCGGATCACGATCCGGATACAGGAATATTTTAAAGGATTCTTCACCATTGCAGGATAGGAGGAATTTTGACATTCTAGTTTCTAACTCCACAAAAACAAGGCAGAAAGGCTTGAAAAAAATTAGGGTTGTAACATAGTCAAATGTTCTATCAAACAACAAAGTTTGGTGATGATCGGATCCGGATTCCGGATCTGGTGATCCAGAATATGCAAAAATATAGGGAAAATATACTCAACAAAAATATAAACGCAACACTTTTGGTTTTGCTCCCATTTTGTATGAGATGAACTCAAAGATCTAAAACTTTTTCCACATACACAATATCACCATTTCCCTCAAATGTTGTTCACAAACCAGTCGAAATCTGTGATAGTGAGCACTTCTCCTTTGCTGAGATAATCCATCCCACCTCACAGGTGTGCCATACCAAGATGCTGATTAGACACCATGATTAGTGCACAGGTGTGCCTTAGACTGCCCACAATAAAAGGCCACTCTGAAAGGTGCAGTTTTGTTTTATTGGGGGGGGGATACCAGTCAGTATCTGGTGTGACCACCATTTGCCTCATGCAGTGCAACACATCTCCTTTGCATCATCCGTGAAGAGAACACCTCTCCAACGTGCCAAAAGCCAGCGAATGTGAGCATTTGCCCACTCAAGTCGGTTACGACGACGAACTGGAGTCAGGTCGAGACCCCGATGAGGACGACGAGCATGCCGATGAGCTTCCCTGAGACGGTTTCTGACAGTTTGTGCAGAAATTCTTTGGTTATGCAAACCGATTGTTTCAGCAGCTGTCTGAGTGGCTGGTCTCAGACGATCTTGGAGGTGAACATGCTGGATGTGGAGGTCCTGGGCTGGTGTGGTTACACGTGGTCTGCGGTTGTGAGGCTGGTTGGATGTACTGCCAAATTCTCTGAAACGCCTTTGGAGACGGCTTATGGTAGAGAAATGAACATTCAATACACGAGCAACAGCTCTGGTTGACATTCCTGCTGTCAGCATGCCAATTGCACGCTCCCTCAAATCTTGCGACATCTGTGGCATTGTGCTGTGTGATAAAACTGCACCTTTCAGAGTGGCCTTTTATTGTGGACAGTCTAAGGCACACCTGTGCACTAATCATGATGTCTAATCAGCATCTTGGTATGGCACACCTGTGAGGTGGGATGGATTATCTCAGCAAAGGAGAAGTGCTCACTATCACAGATTTAGACTGGTTTGTGAACAATATTTGAGGGAAATGGTGATATTGTGTATGTGGAAAAAGTTTTAGATCTTTGAGTTCATCTCATACAAAATGGGAGCAAAACCAAAAGTGTTGCGTTGAAGCTAGAGATGCACAACTAACACCAAGTTGTAGCTGAATGTGTAATGATTCAGTAAGGTGTCGTCAGATTTGATGTAGCTTTAAATGTTATGGAGCTAGATCCAGAAGAAAACCGCCATTACCGAAAAATCGTTTTTATACAATAACTTTTGAACTAATAAAGACATAATAGTGATTCCAAGTTCTAGTGGTATGTTTTCATGGTCAATTATGTCAAATATAAAGGAAAGAAAAGTGTATGTATCATAGTTTTTGTTGTAACACTGAATTGTTGAATAGATCACTGTGCCAAGGAGGGAATCTCTTTAGGGTCAGTGACCCGATGGCCTTGTTTAGAGAAGTGTTTCATAAATGATAAAAAATTCATATATTTGCAGTTTAGTTGAATAATAAATTTAATTTTGTCTCTTTTTTGTTTTTGTCTATAAGCACATGCAATATCAATATCAGTGCTCAGATGACAGTAGCTTCTGGGAAAGGTGCAAGTTGCAATAAACTGTGATGTCAAGCGGTAAGGATACATGCTATCCAGTCACAGCAGATGAAACCTTTTTTTACTACTGAGCAAACATCATTGTTAGACTTTTTTAGGTTCAATGATTCCACGGCGTGTTGATGTTATGGCGTCAGTGACCCCATGGCCTTGGCATAGGTTTGCACTCTTTGAGTGCTTCTAGTTTGTAGTCAAGTTAACATTGGGGTATATTTCTATTAAAATTCACGAGAATGCACCAAATTGCATTTTTCTGGAAAATGGTGCAATTTGGTCCCCCAGACTCCCCCCAACTCCCAGGTGTGATCTAAGGTATACATGATTTAGACCTGGTTTGACTATGCATTAGAAATTTGGTGTTTCCGTTAATAAAAAAAGAACATTACAGTGTGTGTGTGGGGGGGGGCGGGGCGCTTCAATATGGCTAGTACCTAGGGCTCAGAATTTAGTGCTACGCCCCTGTATATATATATATATATATATATATATACATATATATATATACAACCCCTGGCAAAAATTATGGAATCACCGGCCTTGGAGGATGTTCATTCAGTTGTTTAATTTTGTAGAAAAAAAGCAGATCACAGACATGACACAAAACTAAAGTCATTTCAAATGGCAACTTTCTGGCTTTAAGAAACACTATAAGAAATCAAGAAAAAAAGATTGTGGCAGTCAGTAACGGTTACTTTTTAGACCAAGCAGAGGGAAAAAATATGGAATCACTCAATTCTGAGGAAAAAATTATGGAATCATGAAAAACAAAAGACCGCTCCAACACATCACTAGTATTTTGTTGCACCACCTCTGGCTTTTATAACAGCTTGCAGTCTCTGAGGCATGGACTTAATGAGTGACAAACAGTACTCTTCATCAATCTGGCTCCAACTTTCTCTGATTGCTGTTGCCAGATCAGCTTTGCAGGTTGAAGCCTTGTCATGGACCATTTTCTTCAACTTCCACCAAAGATTTTCAACTGGATTAAGATCCGGACTATTTGCAGGCCATGACATTGACCCTATGTGTCTTTTTGCAAGGAATGTTTTCACAGTTTTTGCTCTATGGCAAGATGCATTATCATCTTGAAAAATGATTTCATCATCCCCAAACATCATTTCAATTGATGGGATAAGAAAAGTGTCCAAAATATCAACGTAAACTTGTGCATTTATTGATGATGTAATGACAGCCATCTCCCCAGTGCCTTTACCTGACATGCAGCCCCATATCATCAATGACTGTGGAAATTTACATGTTCTCTTCAGGCAGTCATCTTTATAAATCTCATTGGAACGGCACCAAACAAAAGTTCCAGCATCATCACCTTGCCCAATGCAGATTCGAGATTCATCACTGAATATGACTTTCATCCAGTCATCCACAGTCCACGATTGCTTTTCTTTAGCCCATTGTAACCTTGTTTTTTTCTGTTTAGGTGTTAATGATGGCTTTCGTTTAGCTTTTCTGTATGTAAATCCCATTTCCTTTAGGCGGTTTCTTACAGTTCAGTCATAGACGTTGACTCCAGTTTCCTCCCATTCGTTCCTCATTTGTTTTGTTGTGCATTTTCGATTTTTGAGACATATTGCTTTAAGTTTTCTGTCTTGACGCTTTGATGTCTTCCTTGGTCTACCAGTATGTTTGCCATGTTGTTTGTATTTGGTCCAGAGTTTAGACACAGCTGACTGTGAACAACCAACATCTTTTGTAACATTGCGTGATGATTTACCCTCTTTTAATAGTTGGATAATCCTCTCCTTTGTTTCAATTGACATCTCTCGTGTTGGAGCCATGATTCATGTCAGTCCACTTGGTGCAACAGCTCTCCAAGGTGTGATCACTCCAAAAAAGTAACCGTTACTGACTGCCACAATTTTTTTTCCTGATTTCTTATAGTGTTTCTTAAAGCCAGAAAGTTGCCATTTGAAATGATTTTAGTGTTGTGTCATGTCTGTGATCTGCTTTTTTTTCTACAAAATTAAACAACTGAATGAACATCCTCCAAGGCCGGTGATTCCATAATTATATATATATATATATATATATACGTATATATATATATATATATATATATATATATATATATATATATATATATATATATATATATATATATATATATATACGTATATATATATGTATATATACGTATATATATATGTATATATACGTATATATATATGTATATATACGTATATATATATGTATATACGTATATATACGTATATATACGTATATATATATATATATACGTATATATATATACGTATATATACGTATATATATATACGTATATATACGTATATATATATACGTATATATACATATACGTATATATATATACGTATATATATATTTGAACACCCTGCGATTTTGCAAGTTCTCCCACTTAGAAATCATGGAGGGGTCTGAAATTTCCATCTTAGGTGCATGTCCACTGTGAGAAACATAATCTAAAAAAAAATCCGGAAATCACAATGTATGATTTTTTTCATAATTTATTTGTATGTTACTGCTGCAAATAAGCATTTGAACACCTGTGAAAATCAATGTTAATATTTGGTACAGTAGCCTTTGTTTGCAATTACAGAGGTCAAATGTTTCCTGTAGTTTTTCACCAGGTTTGCACACACTGCAACAGGGATTTTGGTCCACTCCTCCATACAGATCTTTCAGGTTTGGAGTTTCAGCTCCCTCCAAAGATTTTCTATTGAGTTCAGGTCTGGAGACTGGCCAGGCCACTCCAGGACCTTGAAATGCTTCTTATGGAGCCCCTCCTTAGTTGCCCTGGCTGTGTGTTTGGGGTCATTGTCATGCTGGAAGACCCAGCCATGACCCATCTTCAATGCTCTTACTGAGGGAAGGAGGTTGTTTGCAAAAATCTCGCAATACATGACCCCATCCATCCTCCCTTCAATACGGTGCAGTCATCCTGTCCCTTTTGCAGACGAGCACCCCCAGAGTATGATGTTTCCACCCCCATGCTTCACGGTTGGGATGGTTTTCTTGGGGTTGTTCTCATCCTCTAAACATGGTAAGTGGAGTTGATTCCAAAAAGCTCTATTTTGGTCTCATCTGACCACATGACCTTCTCCCATGCCTCCTCTGGATCATCCAGATGGTCACTGGTGAACTTCAAACAGGCCTGGACATTTGCTGGCTTGAGCAGGGGGACCTTACTGCCCTGCAGGATTTTAAACCATGACAGCATCATGTGTTACTAATGTAATCTTTGTGACTGTGGTTCCAGCTCTCTTCAGGTCATTGACCAGGTCCTCCTGTGTGTTCTGAGCTTTCTCAGAATCATCCTTACCCCACAAAGTGAGATCTTGCATGGAATCCCAGACCGAGGGAGATTGACAGTCATCTTGTTTCTTCCACTATCTAATAAATAATCATAACAGTTGTCTTCTACCAAGCTGCTTGCCTGTTGTCCTGTAATCCATCCCAGCCTTGTGCAGTTCTACAGTTTTGTCCCTGGTGTCCTTAGACAGCTCTTTGGTCTTGGCTATGGTGGACTGGTTGGAGTGTGATTGAATGAGTGTGTGAACAGGTGTCTTTTATACAGGTAACAAGTTCAAACAGGTGCAGTTAATACAGGTAAAGAGTGCAGAATAAGAGGGCTTCTTAAAGAAAAATTAACAGGTCTGTGTGAGCCAGAATTCTTGCTGGTTGGTAGGTGTTCAAATACTTACTTGCAGCAGTAACATAAAAATAAATTATTAAAAAATCATAGATTGTGATTTCTGGATTTTTTTTAGATTATGTTTCTCACAGTGGACATGCACCTAAGATGAAAAGTTCAGACCCCTCCATGATGTAAGTGGGAGAACTTACAAAATCGCAGGGTGTTCAAATACTTATTTTCCTCACTATATATATATATATATATATGCTAAGAGACTTTTATAGTTCAATTAACTCATCTTTACCAAAGCATTTAGTTTTGTGATTTTGATGTTTTCCTTTGTCCTCTCCTAGGTTAATTAAGTTCAACCATTTTCATTCAGCAGATTCTTGATTCAGCAGATTCTTGAGAACAATGTTCATGAATCAGTGACAGAATACATTCCATGTTGCAATTACCATTTTATGATCAAACTGTATGTTATCAAACCATTGTCAACCTATACTGAGCATCTTGGTGATTAGCACTGTTGCCTCCCAGCGAGAAGGTCCAAGGATCGCTTTCACTTTTTGTGTGGAGTTTGCACGTTCTTCTGAATGTTTGCATGGGTTTCCTCCAGGTGCTCCAGCTTCGTCCTACTTCCAAATACATGCAAGTTAGGTGAATTGGTGTAGCTGAATTGACCATGTGTTTGTCTGTCTATATGTGGCCCTGTGATGGCCTGTTCAAGGTGTATCCTGCCTCTTGTCCAATGATCACTGGGATAGGCTCCTTGGTGTCCCTTAATTCGTATAAAAAATTAATTGGCCTCATAATGCTGCACCCAATGAATACCCAACTGCCTTTAAAACTGTGAACAATTTTGTACTAAAATCAACTTTCAAAAATGTGAACATTTATGGAAGTTAATATTGATATTTTTAAAGCTGAAATTCTTTTCATTTTAAGTTATACAAAACTAACCCAGCACACAGAGTATCATAAGTGAAAGTAAAAAACAACAAAAAAGTTTGCAAATACTCGTATAAATACAAATACACAAAAATATAAATACCAAACATACTGATCAATACTGGTTTACTGTTCCTCACCTACCCATCCTCTGTCTTTCTGTTACTACTCCTCCCCCAAGTGAGGAGTTGTACAGTCTGATGGCCTGAGGGACCAAGGAGTTTTCATGAGTTTTTTTAGGACAAAGGAGTTTTTTTACATGTCATGTAAAACACATAATGGATGTTTTTAATTTTATTTATATATATATATATATATATATATATATATATATATATATATATATATATATATATATATATATATATATATATATATATATATATACGAGCTCTATTAGAAAAGTATCCGACCTTATTATTTTTTTCAAAAACCATATGGATTTGAATCACGTGTGATTGCGTCAGCCAAGCTTGAACCCTTGTGCGCATGCGTGAGTTTTTTCATGCCTGTCGGTTGCTTCATTCGCCTGTGAGTAGGCTTTGAGTGAGGTGTGGTCCACCCCTCTCGTCTATTTTTTATTGCGAATAAATGTCTGAACGATTTGGAGCTTTGCTGCATCAGTTTTTTTCCAGAAACTGTGAGAGACCTCCAGGTGGACACCGTTCAAAAAATTAATATGGCTTTCAGGGACGATTTTATGGGGATTAAACAGATTACGGGGTGTTACTGCCCCTTTAAGGACAGCCCACAACTGCTTTGTGTTTTTTTGTTTTTACACTTTTTATGCACAGCGGGTGTAATAAATATATTGTTTTTGGAACCGCTTTTCTGGTTATTTGTAGCGCTGGGTTCTGTCTGACGCAGGTCCGCTCCTCAACCCGCGTCGACACATAACATCCAGACTCCCATTGGAAGCTATAGGAAGTGTTTAGAGGCTGTTATTTCTGCAAAAGGAGGCTCTACTAAATACTGATGAGTTTTTTTTCTGTTGGGGTGCCAAAATTTATGCACCTGCCTAATTTTGTTTAAAGAATTATTCCACACTTTCTGTAAATCCTGTAATCTTCATTTCACTTCTCAGATATCACTGTTTGTCTGCTATATGATATATTTAACTGAAATTGCTGAACCAAACAACCAGTGATTTATAAAGTTTATATATGTGACTGGAGGACCTGTGCGGCCGGGACGGTGGTGGGATCAAACCCCGGACTGCTTGAACTAAAGACCAGGACACTAACTACCAGGTCAGCCAAAGGGGAATTCCCCCATTAGCCAAGCGAGTGGAAACGTCTTTTCTATCTGGACTTCATTTTGCTACACATACAACTGTATGTTTATTTATTTTCCATATTTTTTGATATATATATACGTATATATATATATACGAGGTCTATTAGATAATAAACCGACCCTTTTATTTTATTTTTTTAACTATATGGATTTGAATGACGTGCGATTACACCAATCATGCTTGAACCCTCGTGCGCATGCGTGAGTTTTTTCACGCGTGTCGGTGACGTCATTTCCCTGTGGGCAGGCCTTGAGTGAGATGTGGTCCCGCCCTCTCGGCTGAATTCCTTTGTTTCACACGCTGCTCGAGACGGCGCGCGTTGCTTTATCAAAATTTTTTCTGGACCTGTGAGGAATATCCGAGTGGACACTATTCGAGAAATTAAGCTGGTTTTCAGTGAAAAGTTTAACGGCTGATGAGAGATTATGGGGTGTTTCTGTCGGTGTAAGGACTTCCCACGGAGCGGGACGTCGTGCAGCGCTTCCAGGCGCCGTCGTTGGCCTGTTTTGACCTGAAAACATCCTAATTTAAGGCTTAATTCACCCAGGACGTCGTGAGAGAACAGAGAAGATTCAGAACAGGCCGGCATGAGGAGTTTATGTGGACATTCCCCTGTTTAAGGACATTTTTTAATGAAAGACCTGTGCGCAAATTCGCAGAGTCGTTTCCGTGACGACTCGGCAAATCTGTGTGCGCCGCGACAGGAAAAACACCTCCGTGTTGAAAACCATTTGTAAAATTCAGGCGGCTTTTGATGGCTTTCAACAAGTGAGTAACTGAGAAATTGTTTAACAGCTTGGGCATGTTCCAACTTGCCCGTTAAGGTTTCCAACGGAGGTGTTTTTCCTGTCGCGACCCCCCCGCAGTCGGGTCCGGCCCGACATGCGACTCTGCCCGCACGTTCTTTCATTACAAATGTCCGTTAACAATGGAATGTCCGAATAAACTCCTCATGCCGACTTCTTCTGAAAGTTCTCTGTTCTCTGACGACTTCCTGGGTCAACAGAGCCTGAAATGTGGAAGTTTTCAACTTGAAACGGCGAGACGCTGCCACCTCGAAGCGCAGATCGCCGTCAGGCGCCGTGGGCCGTCCTTACGGCGACACTACCAGACCAAAATCTCTCATCAGCCGTTAAAATTTTTACCAAAAACCAGCTGAATTTATCAAATGGTGTCCACTCAGTTGTGCCTTACAGTTTTGAAAAAATTTTGATCAAACAAAGCAGCAGTCTCTGAGCCATTCCTAAACAATGAAAAAAATCGACGAGAGGGTGGGTGACTCCTCACTCAAAGACTGCCCACAGGCGAATGACGTAACTGACAGGCGTGAAAAAACTCTCGCATGCCCACGAGGGTTCAAGCATGTCTGATGTAATCACACGTGATTCAAATCCATATGGTTTTTGAAAAAAATAATAAGGTCGGATACTTTTCTAATAGACCTCGTATGTTGGGGTTTGGTTCTGGTCAGGGATGATGTGTTCTTTTTATGTGGTTACTGTCCCCCTCTCTGGTTACCTCCTGTCTTCTCTTCGTGTAGGTTGTGTGAGTGTGTGCACATGAAGGTGTGAATGTGCGAGTGGGTGTCAACAGGCCACCCTCCCAGTCCACATTCATGGGTCCTCTGGTTGTGGTCTCCTGGATGTGCATGGGTATGGCTGTGAGCGCGTATGCGGAGGTATGAGTGGGTGGATGTGAGCCCCCGCAGACAGTTTGTCTTATTGTAGTTCCTGTCCACTGTCCTCTGGTCCTCAGCTTTTCAGGCTGTTCTTCTCATGTGTGTTATAAGATGGTCTTGTGTCCCCAGTTCTTACTTGGTCTCAGTTTTTGCCATGTCTTTATTTTCTCTGTGGGTATTTTATGATGTTAAGTTTTGGGGTGGTCACTTTTCTTGTTGTTTTATTGCTTTGCATATTTGTGGGGGTTTTTTTGGGGGGGGGGAGGTAATGTCATTTGGCATGTTCACCGTCATTTCCACATTTGTCAGATGCTTTACTTTGCTGCCCCCTAATGTTCCTTTCCTGTCAGTACTTGTTCTCGTCTGCTCATCCAGTCTGCTCAATCAGACCACCTGTTGTTAATCTGTTAGGTTTTATAAACCACTCCCATGGTTGCTTGCGTGCTCTCCCTCGCCACCTTGGTTATTCTGTTTTGTTTGCTGCCTGCATTTCGGGGTCCAGTCTTAGTTGAGTAGTCCTTAACCCTAATATATATATATAGGCATTTATTCTGTTGTCATTGGAGTTTTTTTTTTTTGTTTAGTGCTTTGATTCCTGGCAACACTGTATTAAACAGTGTTATTTTCAATTGTAGAAATTAATGTATGGTGTTTCACAATATACTGTGCATCCGGAAAGTATTCACAGCACTTCACTTTTTCTACATTTTGTTAAATATACAAACATCTGTAATAGAATTAGGATTGGAGAATTTGTGGTGGAATAACTGTCCAAAATTAGGCAATATGAAAATAACATTCCTGATTTTGTGTTGAAATGTTTTATTTGCATGCTTAAAATAATAAAATTTAAAAACAAAAAATGCACTATCTTGATGAAAGGTACATAACAGAACCAACACTAGAAACAGTACCTCCATCGAATGCAGAAATCACAGTTAAGCCCGACAATTTCAACTTTTTATTTTTATAGCGTATGTGATTCTTGCTTGTAATGTGTTTGGTATAAAAGCCTGGCTTGTCACGCATAATAAATACACATTATCAGCAGTTTACATTTAATTTCAGTCCATGTTTAAAGTTCAGACCACCTGTGAAAACGTCTCCCCAACTCTGCCATCCTATCTCCACACAGGGAAGAAGAAAAGTGGGAGGGGTGGCAGGTCAATCCAAATAGCTGTAATATCAATACTGATGTTGATATTGATATCAGATCTGAGATGGGATTGAAAAGTAAGTTTCACGTTTTCTCCTCTTTGTTCAGTACACTGCTTCTGTTTTCTCTGACAGTTGACATGTCTGTGCAAACATCACATGATTTCACATCTCACATGCAAACTTAGCTCCTCCATGCCAGTTCTGCTAGGTGTTGGTGGGGAGAAATTGTTATATTATTGTGTCGGGGGAAAAAAAAAATTCCTGAAAATAACATTTTCAAAATGTTTTCAAAAAATGTTCATTCTTGCATCATAATTTTATGCATATTTCATGATTGAAAATTGTATTGTGGTATTTTTAATTTTCTTAATTGATTTATTTTTGCCTAAAAACATTGTGCTCTGTCCTGGTTTTAACATGCACATGTTTAATTAACAGTGGAAAGGAAAAAAAAAATCACAAAATCATTTTGTGGTTGTGGAAATGTTTTCAGAGGTAGCATATTGATGATGCATTCACCTCATAAATCATGACACACCACTCTCCCCTGTGAAAGTACATAAGCTGATTTTACAAATAAAAAGTATCTGTATCGATATCAGCGATGCTGTCCCTGTAATTACTTCAGATTAGATCAGTGCTAAATTTTGCAGTATTGCCCATACAACCCCAATTCCAGTGACACTGGGACGTTGTGTAAAATGTAAATAAAAACAGAATACAATGATTTGCAAATCCTCTTCGACCTATATTCAGTTGAATACACCACAAAGACAATATATTTAATGTTCAAACTGATAAACTTATTAACAACAACAAACAAACAAATATTTACTCATTTTGAAATGGATGCCTGAAACACGTTTCAAAAAAGCTGGGACATGTTTACCACTGTGTTACATCACCTTTCCTTCTAAGAACACTCAATAAGTGTTTGGGAACTGAGGGCACTAATTGTTGAAGCTTTGTAGATGCTGGCTTTTGAACTTTGCGCTAGTAACAATCTGGATGTTTTTTTTTTCCTCTTTTGTCAGGAGGACACGACGTCCATGATTTCCAAAAACAATTTGAAATGTGGACTCATCAGACCACAGCACACTTTTCCACTTTGCGTCTGTCCATTTCGAATGAGCTCGGGTCCAGAGAAGGTGGCGGCGTTTCTTATGTATGGCTTTTGCTTTGCATGGAATAATTTTAACTTACACTTGTAGATGTAGAGATGAACTGTGTTAACTGATAATGGTTTTCTGAAGTGTTCCTGAGCCCATGCGGTAAGATCTTTTACACAATGATGTTGGGTTCTAATGCAGTGCCTCCTGAGGGAATGAAGGTCATGGGCATTCAGTGTTGGCTTTCGGCCTTGCTGCTTACGTGTAGAAAGTTCTCCAGATTCTCTGAATCTTCTGATTATATTATGGACTGTAGATGATGGAATCCCTAAATTCCTTGCAATTGAACATTGAGAAAAATTGTTGTTAAACTGTTGGACTGTTTTTTCATGTAGTTGTTCACAAAGTGGTGATCCTCACCCCATCTTTGCTTGTGAACAGCTGAGCCTTTTGGGGATGCTCCTTTTATACCCAATCATGGCACTCACGCGTTTCCAATTAGGTGTTCTTTGAGCATTCATCAACTTTCCCAGTCTTTTGTTGCCCCGTCCCAACTTTTTTGAAATGTGTTGCAGGCATCCATTTCAAAATGAGCAAATATTTGCACAAAAACAACAAAGTCTATCAGTTTGAACATGAAATATCTTGTCTTTGTGGTGTATTCTATTGAATATAGGTTGAAGAGGATTTTCAAATCATTATATTCTGTTTTTATTTACATTTTATACAATGTCCCACCTCCATTGGAATTGGGGTTGTACATGGTGCAAACCAGAGCTCTTAAACTTTTGCTTTTTTCATTAGTTATTACTTTTATTTCCTTGAATCTACCTTTGTCTGAAATTACAGTTTAAATAACTAATGCTGTCAAGCTAAAGCGAACAGCTGCATTACCAAAATGAACTTATGAACTTAGGTTAGGCACAGAGCCCCCACGGATAGGGCAGGACTGATTGTAAAATTCACTGCAGTGTCTTGTGGATGCAGTAGAGCAAAAGAACATCTTGAATTTAATATGATTTAATATGAAATTTTAATGTGCTCAAAGCTAACTTTAAATAACACTATTCTGATTAAAGATTGGCTCCTGTCAAGAGATTGGATATTCAAATGTTCAGAGGGACGTACGGAGGAATAAGAGTGCCAAAATTAAATAAATAAACATGTCATTAAATAATTACTTTAATGTGTCATTAATTAAATGTGTCATTAATTAATTAAATGTAATTAATTAATTTAAATTGGAGGAGTAAAAGTGCCTATATTAAATAAATAAATACATAATTAAATAATTAATTAAATGCGTCATTAATTACGTAAATGTGCCATTAATTGATTAAAACTGGAATTAAAAACATAATTATTTCACTATTTAAATATTTCATGGTCAAAAACATATATAATTATTTCACTATTTAAATATTTCATGGTCCTTGTGTTGCAGTGTATCATGAATTAATTTAATCATTGCTTTGGTCTGAAGTCGATAATGGGAGAGAGACATTGGAGGACCTCTGTGAACTTTGTCCAAGAGTTGGTGAGACATATTTTAACAGAGGATGTGGAAGCAGGACCTGCCGACCCAGAGGATGCAGCAAATAAAACGGAGGAATTTATTGAAGTTGTTGGACTTTTTTCTGCATTTTCTGACCGCAGAATGCCTGCAAGCTGAGAAGAAGTGGTACCAGGGCGCAACAGGCCCAAAACACAAGGAGCGGGACGTTTGCCGTTTGATACCGAATGCAGACCTGGAGCATCGAAGTCTTTGTGGCTCGCCAGCTGGTCAAATTGCAGACATGTTTTGAGTGTCAAAGAGGACCATCAGGAGGCACATGAAACAATTTGTGAGTCTTTAGTTTATGAATTGCAGAAATCCATCGTACAGTATAAGTGTATCTACAGTACATGCACATCTCTGTGTTTGATGCATTATTTATTATTTATTTTATCAGTATCCAACATCATTGACATGGAAGTTAAAACAAATCAGAAAATTAATCAATAGCCACTTCATAAAACAACTTGTGCACAGACCCACAGGCAAATAAAAATAGACTTTGGGCTGTTAGATTTTTTTCTGAACTTGATGTTGACTTCTTACAATGAAGCAAGACACTCGTCCACTCATGTCTGCTTGTTAATATCATTCACAGGGGATTCATGCAGAGCCAGTTCAGGATGTGGCTGTGAGGAGACCAAATCCATCAACCAGGAGTGTCTGCAAACCAACACACTATCAAACACACACAGGTGATGACACTATTAAAATGTGTCCTCAGTAATGTGTATTGCTGTATGTTGACACTTATTGTTCATATCGATGTAAAACATTGAAGTCAGTGGTTTTCGAGAATAACTGTTGACGTCAGAATCGAAAATCAAAACATGTTGCAAGAGATGTGTGGAAGATCAGTGAATTAACACTTATTAATTAATTTATTTATTTATGTTGCTTATTTATTTCAGGACCCCACTCGGACACATTATTGTCTCTTGGTGAAGGAGTGAAGCACCTCAGACTGTAACCTCTGATCTCCTCGGTGTTGCGTGGCCTATCTGAGCTCTCCATGGTGGACTATAGGTTCGGACCTGTGCCACGAGGTTCACCCCAGTCATACCAGTGTCAGTGCAGTAAGCTACACAATAACTACAAACCAGAAAACATTGGTTTCCACTTCTCAGCTGTACATTTAGGAGCTTATCAATTGTAAATAATAAAAAAAAAAAACTGACGTGCTATCAAGTTATTAAATGTTTACTAAATGTTACTGTCATTCACAAATGTTTAATAAAAATTGTTTGTTTTCCCTACACAATGTCTCATGCAGAGAAAGCAGGTCACTGTCATATTGCGTGCTGGTGCCTTCTTTGGCATTTGTAGTTTTTAAAGCAAGTTTATAATCTTCTTGTGGGATTTGCTTTTGAAATAGTCTTTTCCCCAATTATAATGTAGAAAACTTTCGTATTCAAACATCAGCGCCTCTTCAACAAAACAAGTTATCCAGACAATTGTAGAACCAAGCCTCTGCCAGCTTTATTTATTTAAGCTTTATGTCACAGGTGGGACATATTTGTTCACTGCAGGAGTCTGTGCACAATGATGATTCAGTATTTAAAGTTCTTGAGATTAGTGGTGGCAGGAAGAAGCGGTTTTTCTGAGCCTGTGGGATTTCAGTGTCTATTCAAAAAGCGATGCAAGGACACTGAAGTACATTGTCATTTGAACTTTTTTCTGAATAGATACTGGCATTGGGTGGACTCGGAACACTAACTGCTTTATGGGGCCTTGTTTAGCCATCACAACCTGGATATGGTCATCAATGCATTTTAAGACCTCTGTTGCATAAGGACAGCTCATCCAAGTTTGATAGAAATTGCTCTGTGACAGTAGCTTCTCTCACTCAAAGTCTAAAAATGTAAAGCTTAGCTATAAACATAAATTCCAACTCCTAAGTCAGAGTATTTTGGACTTAATTTACAGCAGTCATTATGAAATACAAATGTTGTTGCACTATCTGGTAAATCTATCTGGAGTACTGTACAACTGATTGCCTGTGTTAACTGTAATCTGTTTGTCCATATGCAGTGCAACCAGAAAGTATTCACAGCACTGCAGTTTTTGTTTTAAATGTTTAATAAATTTGCAAAAATATTTTTTTTCACGTCGTCATTATGGGGTGTTGTGAGTAGAATTTTGAGGCAAAAATGAATTTCATCCATTCTGGCATAAGGCTGTAACATAACAAAATGTGGAAAAAGTGAAGTGTTGTGAATACTTTCTGGATACACCGTATATAGTTTGACTACGGATAAAAATAGCTACATTTTAAATGGTTACTGCAATATTAAGGAAAACATGCAATCAACAGGCATAACTACAACAAGTCACTGTCCAACACCTTAATGGACCTGACTGTATCCTGACTTTAGTGTCTTGTACAAGTATAAGGTCGTATAAGGTTTTACATTATGCATCTACATAATTATATTGTGTTAACAGTAGAGTTTTCATGAAAAATCATAAACATAGGTCTTTTTTGTGTTTCTCTGACTGTTAATATAATTTTTCACCTGTTCTCTTTTTGTAACACTTTAAAAATCAGCAAAAGGGTTATATACAGTAGTGTTCAGAATAATAGTGCTATGTGACTAAAATGATTAATCCAGGTTTTGTGTATATTTCTTATTGTTACATGGGAAACAAGGTACCAGTAGATTCAGTAGATTCTCACAAATCCAACAAGACCAAGCATTCATGATATGCACACTCTTAAGGCTATGAAATTGGGCTATTAGTAAAAAAAACAAAAAAGTAGAAAAGGGGGTGTTCACAATAATAGTAGTGTGGCATTCGGTCAGTGAGTTTGTCAATTTTGTGGAACAAACAGGTGTGAATCAGGTGTCCCCTATTTAAGGATGAAGCCAGCACCTGTTGAACATGCTTTTCTCTTTGAAAGCCTGGGGAAAATGGGATGTTCAAGACATTGTTCAGAAGAACAGCGTAGTTTGATTAAAAAGTTGATTGGAGAGGGGAAAACCTATACGCAGGTGCAAAAAATTGTAGGCTGTTCATCTACAGTGATCTCCAATGCTTTAAAATGGACAAAAAAAACCAGAGATGCATGGAAGAAAATGGAAAACAACCATTAATATAGATAGAAGGATAATCAGAATGGCAAAGGCTCACCCATTGATCAGCTCCAGGATGATCAAAGACAGTCTGGAGTTACCTGTAAGTGGTGTGACAGTTAGAAGACACCTGTGTGAAGCTAATTTATTTGCAAGAATCCCCCGCAAAGTCCCTCTGTTAAATAAAAGACGTGTAGAAGAGATTACAATTTGCCAAAGAACACATCAACTGGCCTAAAGAGAAATGGAGGAATATTTTGTGGACTGATGAGAGTAAAATTGTTCTTTTTGGGTCCAAGGGCCGCAGACAGTTTGTGAGACGACCCCCAAACTCTGAATTCAAGCCACAATTCACAGTGAAGCCAGTGAAGCATGGTGGTGCAAGCATCATGATATGGGTATGTTTCTCCTACTATGGTGCTGGGCCTATATATTGCATACCAGGTATTATGGATCAGTTTGGATATGTCAAAATACTTGAAGAGGTCATGTTGCCTTATGCTGAAGAGGACATGCCTTTGAAATGGGTGTTTCAACAAGACAATGACCCCAAGCACACTAGTAAACAAGCAAAATCTTGGTTCCAAACCAACAAAAGTAATGCCTCACAGATGTGAAGAAATCATGAAAAACTGTGGTTATACAACGAAATACTAGTTTAGTGATTCACAGGATTGCTTAAAAAGCAGTTTGAACATAATAGTTTTGAGTTTGTAGCATCAACAGCAGATGCTACTATTATTGTGAACACCCCCTTTTCTACTTTTTTTTACTAATAGCCCAATTTCATAGCCTTAAGAGTGTGCATATCATGAATGCTTGGTCTTCTACCTTGTTTCCCATGTAACAATAAGAAATCTACTCAAAACCTGGATTAATCTTTTTATAGCACTACTATTATTCTGAACACTACTGTATTAACCAGTAGTAGCATTTTTTAAAAGTACAACCAAGCAACACTTTCAAACAACATTTCATTGTAGGGCCCAAAATTAGTAAAGTTTGAGTATCTTTATTTCAGAAGCATTTTGGCTGTAGACCAGTTAACAGTAGCAAGTTGAAGGGAACAGTGAAGACAGCGCATTTCCCAAACAAATATCAACGATCAGGCTGGTGTGTCCAGTGTGTGGTCAACTAAATATGACTTCATCCCTTTTCATTCGTCCTAATACCTTCTGTGTCTGAATTCGTTTTGCTGATACTGGGGAGAAAAAATACATCCATTGTGTTGCAGTTCAAACGATTTGTCTGTATGTGGCCCTGCAATAGAGTGGCGTCCCATCCAGGGTTTACCCCACCTGTTGTCCAATGACTGCTGGGACAGGCTCAAGCCCCCCGTGACTCTTGTTTGGAGTACGCAGGGGTAGGAAATGAATTCCTCAACAAAAATCAGATCAGAAGTATTTTAAAATATTAGTTGGATAAAATAGATTTTTCAATATTTGCACATTGTTTTTACTCTTTAACAATTTTTTTTAAACTAAATGTTTAATTTCTGGAAGCATGGTGGCTTAGTGGTTAGTACCTCACACAGTTAGTTGCCTCACAGCGAGAAGGTCATGGTTCGATTCCCACCTGTGGCCTTTCTGTGTGGAGTTTGCGTGTTCTCCCCAAGTTTGCATGGGTTCTCTCTGGGTGCTCCGGCTTCCTCCCACATCCAAAGACATGCAGGCTCTGCCATTTGGAAACTTTAAATTGTCCGTAGGTGTGTGTGTAGGTGTGAATGTGTTTGTTTCTCTATATGTGGCCCTGCGACAGACTGGTGTACTGTCCAGGGTGTACCCCGCCTCACACTCTATGACCGCTGGGATAGGCTGCAGCCCCCTGTGACACTTAATTGGACTAAGCGGTTGAAGATGAGTGTGTGTGTGTGTGTGTGTGTGTGTGTGTGTGTGTGTGTGTGTGTGTGTGTGTGTGTGTGTGTGTGTGTGTGTGTGTGTGTGTGTGTGTGTGTGTGTGTGTGTGTGTGTGTGTGTGTGTTTAATTTCTCTGCACACGATGAGCTCCGTGTCGGTGTGGAGCTTTCTGCAGGTTCCTGCAGTTTGCACATGAGCCAGTTTTATTGTCTTCTTCACAAGGTCACACTGCAGGTCTGGATACACCAGTTTGAACGTCCTGAACAACAGATGACTGACTGAAGGACTCAGGTTCATCTTCATGTTGGAGTGATGTGGGTTATTTATTAATTTGTTAGTTTATATTTATCAAAGTCTTCCAGAAAGTCGACATTTGTAATAAATTCCTATTATTGTGTTACTGGTTTATTTCAGGCCACGGTTCATTTTAAGGAGACATGTCTGTCTTACCGTTCATGCAGACACAATGTTAAGGCCTGAAGATATGATGCTTGTTGTAATGTTGTTGGACACATCGGTGATGTTACCTGGGGGCCCTTGACTGTTTGGGGTGTTTAGAACGTCGTACACGCTCACCTGGGTGACCCCAGCTGAAGTCGTTAAGGTGTTTCATGATCGTGAAGATCGTGTTGATTTGGAGGATTTTCTTCTGCCATGCCGACTTCCATCAGTTTTCCAGCTGTGGAATGTTTCCAACATTGGGATTTTTTTTTATCTGCAGATGGGCTCAGCTGCTGCTCTCAACCAGGCCTGTTGCACGAAGGAAAGCAAACCAATAAATTGTCTGGGCCCCGACCTGGCCTGGGCTCCACCACAACTGGTTATGAATTTTATGCAACAACAACATTCTGCGCCCATCCAGACATGAAGAAGCTGTAGGCCTCCAAACGTTTGTATGTCTTCAGGGCTTCTCCTGTACAGGGTGTTGGAGTGTTGATAAAGTAGTTGAAAATGTCTGGATATCATACTGTCCGTCTGGTTTCTGCTCAAAATTGATCAAACTGGTGAACTTCTGAGGGAAATATTGTACAAATCCACATTGATTCTCTGTATTTTCCATAAATCCCTCTTCTGATGTTCAGGATCGAGCACTTTATTGGACAAATGAGCTTGTCCATCCACAGACTTTGGTGTGGAATTTGCTGTTCAGTATGGCTGCGTACACAAAACCGTGTGTTGCGTGTGAAGTCAGTGTACATTGTCTACAGGGCACCAAAAGGGCTCGAGCCGGCTCTGTTTAAAAATCGGAATTTGTTCCATGTGTGCAGTGCATGTAGCTTTAAGGTTTGGCTACAGGCTGTTTCTGAGTAATGCAAAAGTAACAAGTAATGAGCTACTTTCCACTTCTGAAGTAGCGCGTGATGTTATATGTTACATTACTTTTTTTAGTGATGACCTCAACAATGTTCAGCATTGTTCCACAAAATGCTTTCAAACTGTTGGAAAAATACTGAAGCTTCAATTCCAAATTTAATGTTGATAAAAAATGTTGAAATTTCCTGATAATTTTATCAGTATCCAACATCATTGACATGGAAGTTAAAACAAATCAGAAAATTAATCAATAGCCACTTCATAAAACAACTTGTGCACAGACCCACAGGCAAATAAAAATAGACTTTGGGCTGTTAGATTTTTTTTCTGAACTTGATGTTGACTTCTTACAATGAAGCAAGACACTCGTCCACTCATGTCTGCTTGTTAATATCATTCACAGGGGATTCATGCAGAGCCAGTTCAGGATGTGGCTGTGAGGAGACCAAATCCATCAACCAGGAGTGTCTGCAAACCAACACACTATCAAACACACACAGGTGATGACACTATTAAAATGTGTCCTCAGTAATGTGTATTGCTGTATGTTGACACTTATTGTTCATATCGATGTAAAACATTGAAGTCAGTGGTTTTCGAGAATAACTGTTGACGTCAGAATCGAAAATCAAAACATGTTGCAAGAGATGTGTGGAAGATCAGTGAATTAACACTTATTAATTAATTTATTTATTTATGTTGCTTATTTTATTTCAGGACCCCACTCGGACACATTATTGTCTCTTGGTGAAGGAGTGAAGCACCTCAGACTGTAACCTCTGATCTCCTCGGTGTTGCGTGGCCTATCTGAGCTCTCCATGGTGGACTATAGGTTCGGACCTGTGCCACGAGGTTCACCCCAGTCATACCAGTGTCAGTGCAGTAAGCTACACAATAACTACAAACCAGAAAACATTGGTTTCCACTTCTCAGCTGTACATTTAGGAGCTTATCAATTGTAAATAATAAAAAAAAAAACTGACGTGCTATCAAGTTATTAAATGTTTACTAAATGTTACTGTCATTCACAAATGTTTAATAAAAATTGTTTGTTTTCCCTACACAATGTCTCATGCAGAGAAAGCAGGTCACTGTCATATTGCGTGCTGGTGCCTTCTTTGGCATTTGTAGTTTTTAAAGCAAGTTTATAATCTTCTTGTGGGATTTGCTTTTGAAATAGTCTTTTCCCCAATTATAATGTAGAAAACTTTCGTATTCAAACATCAGCGCCTCTTCAACAAAACAAGTTATCCAGACAATTGTAGAACCAAGCCTCTGCCAGCTTTATTTATTTAAGCTTTATGTCACAGGTGGGACATATTTGTTTATTAGTAAAAAAAACAAAAAAGTAGAAAAGGGGGTGTTCACAATAATAGTAGTGTGGCATTCGGTCAGTGAGTTTGTCAATTTTGTGGAACAAACAGGTGTGAATCAGGTGTCCCCTATTTAAGGATGAAGCCAGCACCTGTTGAACATGCTTTTCTCTTTGAAAGCCTGGGGAAAATGGGATGTTCAAGACATTGTTCAGAAGAACAGCGTAGTTTGATTAAAAAGTTGATTGGAGAGGGGAAAACCTATACGCAGGTGCAAAAAATTGTAGGCTGTTCATCTACAGTGATCTCCAATGCTTTAAAATGGACAAAAAAACCAGAGATGCATGGAAGAAAATGGAAAACAACCATTAATATAGATAGAAGGATAATCAGAATGGCAAAGGCTCACCCATTGATCAGCTCCAGGATGATCAAAGACAGTCTGGAGTTACCTGTAAGTGGTGTGACAGTTAGAAGACACCTGTGTGAAGCTAATTTATTTGCAAGAATCCCCCGCAAAGTCCCTCTGTTAAATAAAAGACGTGTAGAAGAGATTACAATTTGCCAAAGAACACATCAACTGGCCTAAAGAGAAATGGAGGAATATTTTGTGGACTGATGAGAGTAAAATTGTTCTTTTTGGGTCCAAGGGCCGCAGACAGTTTGTGAGACGACCCCCAAACTCTGAATTCAAGCCACAATTCACAGTGAAGCCAGTGAAGCATGGTGGTGCAAGCATCATGATATGGGTATGTTTCTCCTACTATGGTGCTGGGCCTATATATTGCATACCAGGTATTATGGATCAGTTTGGATATGTCAAAATACTTGAAGAGGTCATGTTGCCTTATGCTGAAGAGGACATGCCTTTGAAATGGGTGTTTCAACAAGACAATGACCCCAAGCACACTAGTAAACAAGCAAAATCTTGGTTCCAAACCAACAAAAGTAATGCCTCACAGATGTGAAGAAATCATGAAAAACTGTGGTTATACAACGAAATACTAGTTTAGTGATTCACAGGATTGCTTAAAAAGCAGTTTGAACATAATAGTTTTGAGTTTGTAGCATCAACAGCAGATGCTACTATTATTGTGAACACCCCCTTTTCTACTTTTTTTTACTAATAGCCCAATTTCATAGCCTTAAGAGTGTGCATATCATGAATGCTTGGTCTTCTACCTTGTTTCCCATGTAACAATAAGAAATCTACTCAAAACCTGGATTAATCTTTTTATAGCACTACTATTATTCTGAACACTACTGTATTAACCAGTAGTAGCATTTTTTAAAAGTACAACCAAGCAACACTTTCAAACAACATTTTCATTGTAGGGCCCAAAATTAGTAAAGTTTGAGTATCTTTATTTCAGAAGCATTTTGGCTGTAGACCAGTTAACAGTAGCAAGTTGAAGGGAACAGTGAAGACAGCGCATTTCCCAAACAAATATCAACGATCAGGCTGGTGTGTCCAGTGTGTGGTCAACTAAATATGACTTCATCCCTTTTCATTCGTCCTAATACCTTCTGTGTCTGAATTCGTTTTGCTGATACTGGGGAGAAAAAATACATCCATTGTGTTGCAGTTCAAACGATTTGTCTGTATGTGGCCCTGCAATAGAGTGGCGTCCCATCCAGGGTTTACCCCACCTGTTGTCCAATGACTGCTGGGACAGGCTCAAGCCCCCCGTGACTCTTGTTTGGAGTACGCAGGGGTAGGAAATGAATTCCTCAACAAAAATCAGATCAGAAGTATTTTAAAATATTAGTTGGATAAAATAGATTTTTCAATATTTGCACATTGTTTTTACTCTTTAACAATTTTTTTTAAACTAAATGTTTAATTTCTGGAAGCATGGTGGCTTAGTGGTTAGTACCTCACACAGTTAGTTGCCTCACAGCGAGAAGGTCATGGTTCGATTCCCACCTGTGGCCTTTCTGTGTGGAGTTTGCGTGTTCTCCCCAAGTTTGCATGGGTTCTCTCTGGGTGCTCCGGCTTCCTCCCACATCCAAAGACATGCAGGCTCTGCCATTTGGAAACTTTAAATTGTCCGTAGGTGTGTGTGTAGGTGTGAATGTGTTTGTTTCTCTATATGTGGCCCTGCGACAGACTGGTGTACTGTCCAGGGTGTACCCCGCCTCACACTCTATGACCGCTGGGATAGGCTGCAGCCCCCTGTGACACTTAATTGGACTAAGCGGTTGAAGATGAGTGTGTGTGTGTGTGTGTGTGTGTGTGTGTGTGTGTGTGTGTGTGTGTGTGTGTGTGTGTGTGTGTGTGTGTGTGTGTGTGTGTGTGTGTGTGTGTGTGTGTGTGTGTGTGTGTGTTTAATTTCTCTGCACACGATGAGCTCCGTGTCGGTGTGGAGCTTTCTGCAGGTTCCTGCAGTTTGCACATGAGCCAGTTTTATTGTCTTCTTCACAAGGTCACACTGCAGGTCTGGATACACCAGTTTGAACGTCCTGAACAACAGATGACTGACTGAAGGACTCAGGTTCATCTTCATGTTGGAGTGATGTGGGTTATTTATTAATTTGTTAGTTTATATTTATCAAAGTCTTCCAGAAAGTCGACATTTGTAATAAATTCCTATTATTGTGTTACTGGTTTATTTCAGGCCACGGTTCATTTTAAGGAGACATGTCTGTCTTACCGTTCATGCAGACACAATGTTAAGGCCTGAAGATATGATGCTTGTTGTAATGTTGTTGGACACATCGGTGATGTTACCTGGGGGCCCTTGACTGTTTGGGGTGTTTAGAACGTCGTACACGCTCACCTGGGTGACCCCAGCTGAAGTCGTTAAGGTGTTTCATGATCGTGAAGATCGTGTTGATTTGGAGGATTTTCTTCTGCCATGCCGACTTCCATCAGTTTTCCAGCTGTGGAATGTTTCCAACATTGGGATTTTTTTTTATCTGCAGATGGGCTCAGCTGCTGCTCTCAACCAGGCCTGTTGCACGAAGGAAAGCAAACCAATAAATTGTCTGGGCCCCGACCTGGCCTGGGCTCCACCACAACTGGTTATGAATTTTATGCAACAACAACATTCTGCGCCCATCCAGACATGAAGAAGCTGTAGGCCTCCAAACGTTTGTATGTCTTCAGGGCTTCTCCTGTACAGGGTGTTGGAGTGTTGATAAAGTAGTTGAAAATGTCTGGATATCATACTGCCCGTCTGGTTTCTGCTCAAAATTGATCAAACTGGTGAACTTCTGAGGGAAATATTGTACAAATCCACATTGATTCTCTGTATTTTCCATAAATCCCTCTTCTGATGTTCAGGATCGAGCACTTTATTGGACAAATGAGCTTGTCCATCCACAGACTTTGGTGTGGAATTTGCTGTTCAGTATGGCTGCGTACACAAAACCGTGTGTTGCGTGTGAAGTCAGTGTACATTGTCTACAGGGCACCAAAAGGGCTCGAGCCGGCTCTGTTTAAAAATCGGAATTTGTTCCATGTGTGCAGTGCATGTAGCTTTAAGGTTTGGCTACAGGCTGTTTCTGAGTAATGCAAAAGTAACAAGTAATGAGCTACTTTCCACTTCTGAAGTAGCGCGTGATGTTATATGTTACATTACTTTTTTTAGTGATGACCTCAACAATGTTCAGCATTGTTCCACAAAATGCTTTCAAACTGTTGGAAAAATACTGAAGCTTCAATTCCAAATTTAATGTTGATAAAAAATGTTGAAATTTCCTGATAAGTCAAATCAACTCTTCAAAGAACAACAAAATTCTTGTAGAACCGCCATCAAATCGTCCAATCATGACACACGTTAGTCCAGATGTTTTATGAGATGCCGAAATTTCTGTCTACAAAACAGCACAGAACAAGAGGAAAAGTCTTCAGTGTCAGTACATGGATCCATATAATGAAATGTGTCCTCTGCATTTAACCATCTTAATTACATTTAGACACAATCCAAGCAGGAGGAGCCGTGTGCAGCCACAGTCTAGAGCACAGGGACCAACTCCAGATGTGGAGATGTTGGAGTGTCCAGAGGAAACAAAGACACCAGGAGAACTGTGGGAATTCTGGAGTCTGTAGGGGCCCTTAACAAAAGTTCACAGGGGGGGCCTCCAACAAGGGTTCATCACCATGATGTTGTAGGTGTGGCCCTGGACCAGTTAGCACCGTCACTGTGAGGCCTTTACCAAGTTCTGTACGACTTTACCACCTGAATCATTTTAAAAATCTTCTATTTATTTAAAGTGACTGGAGAACAAAGACATTCCAAATGATCTTTTTATTTCAAGTAAGAAATATTCACAATGCAGTGATCAAGGAAATTAATTCAATATGTGTTTGAAGATAAGTCCATTACATTAATGCTGCTGTGAGAAGATGAACAAATATATTACAGTAATGCAGCTCTTTAAGAAAATGAGTAAGTTTAACACCAAAGAGTTAAAAAGTGATGATCCTGAAGAAAGAATAAAGTGACATAGCAGAGTTTTTCTTGGCTTTTTTTATTAGCAGCTGGGGCAGGCAGGGAAACACCCTCCAATCTACACTACACATTATTATTATTATTATGCAAAAAATATCTTCAAATGTGGGTTTTAAGGAGTCCCTCCTGTCATCGGTGTCCTTCGGGGGGGATCCTGCTGTACAGGATGACCTTCTTGGGGTCATCAGGGAGTGGACAGACGACGTCGCAGACGTCTTTCAGGAGATCCAGGTTCTCCAGGATGCATTCAGGCAGTTTGGTCTGAAAAAAATATAAATATATTAGAGTTAAAAGTCCATCTGGTAACTTTTCAGAAGAGTTCTCACAGACACTCATTAAGTCTGTTTTTAATGATGTGGTGTTTTGTAAAGTTATTTATTGATCACAGCTGCTCTGACTGATGAAGAAGGTAAAAGCAGATGGAGTGTTTCAGAATGTCACTTACTTTGTATTTGTCCTGGAAAACCTTCGGCAGCGCCTTGGCCCACAGTCCACGAGGGAACGTCTTCGGCAGCTCCTTCAGCTTCAGCTTCAATTCTGGGCTGAGAGCTGCAGGGGAGGAAGGAGGGCTGGAGGAGGAGGATTGGAAAGAATTCATCAGATGGTTCTCTCTGTGATACTTTTCCATCACTTCACTGTGTGTGACATGTGTTTCCTCTCAGCTTTGATTCAACTATTTCACTCCCTCACTGTTCCCTTTTCTTGTTCCTCACAGACGCTGATTTACCCTCAAACATCAGACCATCATCTGAATGTTTGTCCAAACTTGATAGGTGGACGACAGTCGGCTCCGGGAGTTGCCCCTTAAGGGTTTGTTTTGGCAAAGGTCAAGGTCAATAGGGTGAAAGGTCAAAATTTTGTGCACCAAACACAGCACACATTTGGAGGTGGATTCTGGAATTGCCCAGGTCAGATTAAATCAATTAAGGTGAAGGTCATTGTTGTCAAAAGTAAAAAAAAATTAAGTTCCTCAGTCTGATTTACATGAAACTTGGGACACCTTTGGAGGTGGTCTTTGGAACTGACCAGCAAGTTTACATTTTCCTGACCTCCATCACTGGGGACGAGCTCATGTCTTCCCTTAATTGTTGGCTGACTCCTCCTAGGTCCTTTTGCTGATTTCTACCAAACTTGGCATGTCAATGAAATCTGACCCTGAAACTGCCCTGAAATAATTAATTTTGAAAAAGGTCAAGGTAAAGGAATTTGATTTTCAAATCACAATCGGGTCTCCATGCAAAGTAGTTTCACTGTTCTACTGTGGCCAAATTCTTGCCACTTCATTGGACCTGTTTCTTGTGGCTGTTGGACTGTCCTGGGGCTGTCCCCTGTCAACAATCCTATTTGTGATTTTTGTTTTTTCTTATGGACAGGATTTCAAAGCTCAGTCAGAGATTGGAGGGTGTCCAATTTGGTGACTTCAGAATCACATCTCTGCTTTTTGCAGATGATGTGTGTCTGTTGGTGTCAGACTGAGACCTCTGATGTGCACTGGGCATGTTTAAGGCCCAACCTGAAGTGACTAGGATTACAATCAGCACATCCAAATGGTCATGAGCTTTGGGTAGGGACTGAAAGAACAAGATCATGAATTAAAGGGAAATGAGGTCCCTTTGTATGGTATTCCAGTCTTACACTCGGGGACAGGGTGACACGTTTTAACAGCAAGAGAGACTTGGAGTAGAGCCATGGATCTTTCAGACTGAAAGCATCTACTGAGGATGCCCCCTGGTCATCTCCCTCATGATGTCTTCCAGGCACGTGGGAGGAGGCCGCAGGGAAGACCCAGGACACACTGGAGGGATTTTATCTTCCAGATGTTTTGGGAACACAGAGGGATTCCCCCGAAGGGGGTTAAAGGTCAGAACAGGGAAGTTTGGGTTGAGCTGCTTAGTCTGCTGACACATGACCCAGACCCAGATAACTGGCAAAAATTAATGAATGAATTTGTAGCAAATGTGAGTTAGACTCTGGAATCGCCTTGTCTACGTCAGCAAGAGGTCAATGATTTGGGTGAAGTCACGGTCAATACGGTCAAACGTCAGACTGCCGTAGCTGTTATTGTCTTCATGCCCACAATAAGTCCTCTTACTGAGTCATCAAAAAAAAAAAGACACAAGGAACCAATGCAAGTGTGTAAGTGTGTAAATCACATCATTCACTCACTGTGCTGAATGCGGGCGTGAGGACCTGCGTTCTGACGGGACCATCCTGATGTCCCTCGTCATGATCACACCGACATTCTGTCCGCTGGGGTTGGACGGCCTGCGAGGAGTCTGAGGTTTGTCTGCAGAGAGAAAGAAAGAGAAACAGTCTTCAGCTAAAGTCCAAACCTGCTGAGACAGAGATGTGTGTCTGTCTCACTGCTACTGACTGTAGAGATCTGCAGAAATCTGATCCATCAAACACAACAATAATTCAATTAAAGGTGGCAACATAATGGGACAGTGAAAAAATAAATGTCCACATCTCTCCTGGACTTGGCAGTTGCGCACAAACATTTCTTCAGGTTTAAAGTTGTATCAGGTCAGTTTGGCTCAAACTGGACTCAAGCACCAAACCAAAAGATTTACAGACTTTTCCAAACTGTCTGAAAACTTTTGTCATGACTTTAATGTCATTTTTTATTTATTCTAAGACAATGCTGCACATGCAACATTCATACTGTATAACATTAAGAACATAGATATGAAGAATGTTTTGTTTTTCCTGAAAAGGGATTTGATCCTCAAAGTGACTGACTCAGGAACATCTTGATTGTCTGTTCAGTTCTAATCCAGAAACGTCACTTATGGTTCAAATGGAAAGAAAAATGTACAGTAAACAACAATCATCAGAAACAGCTGGAAAGGAGTTTGTTTTCAGATATGTTAATCTGTTTGTGAGATTACGCACAACTTTCCAAGAAGTTTCCAGAATCATTCAGAAGAACGAGCCCCTCAGCGACAATCAACTTGTAATTTCTTCGTGCACAGCAGCGACAGCAAAGCAAAAAGAAGGTGAATTAACGCGCAATCATTTTAGAAGTTCTTCACATTTCTCCTTTTGTCCTCGCGTCGTGACAGCAGATCCACAATGGAGCGGCATGTTGATTCAGTAAATGTTTAAGGCCACATGACACAGAAAACCAGAAAAACATTTATTTTCACATGTTGGCTGTAATCTTGATGTGAGACACCAGCTGCTGTGTTCAGCATATCAAGTTCATTTGTCAAAGTATTTCAGCTATTCTTCATAATTTTATGCTGCCAGCTGTTTATTTTATGCACCTTGTAGATATGTTGTGAAACAGAAGCTACAGTCCCAATTTCATCACTTTCCTCTGTGTGAGGTTGGAACCTTCAGCATCTGATGGTTAGTAAACAAACTAGAAATTTAATTCTGATGTGAAAAATATTCAACAGGCAGTAAGTATATAATACAGAAATATATCCACCATTGGACACATGAAGGTTTTTCAGTCAGTCTGTTTTGTCCTTTCTTTGGTTTTCCTTTAGGATCTCAGAAGATCACTTGCTTATTGTGACTGAAGTCTGATTTCTTCCGTTTACGGCGAATCATCAACTTCCATCATCTAATAAAGACTTCAGTATTCAGTTTGGTTCAGTTCTTTCAAGAAGAAACTTTAAAAGTGAATTTATAGGGTTTGATACAAGTTTCACTTCAAGACCATGTAGTTTTTGGATCAGATTTGATGTAATCAACCTGAAGTTGCTTACATTTGACAAGACAAGTGTCAGAAATGATTTTATTCCTCAAATGAAAGGAATGTAATATGCTGCTAAAATGAAGAACAAATATTATTTATATTGGAGTTTCTGTTTTAAATTTCTGAGTCACACAATTAATGTTGGTAAAACAAAAGGCAAGAAAAATCTTCACGTTTAATAGTAAATGCTGGTATACAAATATTTAGAAGTTGCCTGCTTCAGAAATAAAATGTGCTATTTATTATGGATTTTGGCGTGTTGAGTTCAAATATGACAATAACAATGGCTAATTGGCTACTGTTTCCAAGATATATAAGGTTTTACATTTTGCATCTACATAATTATATTGTATTAACAGTGGAGTTTTCATGAAAAATCATAAACATAGGTCTTTTTGATGTTTCTTTGGCTGTTTGTATAATATTTCACCTGTTCTCTTTTTGTAACACTTTAAAAATCAGCAAAAGGGTTATATATTCATCCTTAGTAGCACAGTAGTAGCATTTCTTAAAACTACAGTCAATCAACAATTTCAAACATTTTCATTCTCCGTCGCCCAAAATTTGTAAAGTTTGACTATCTGTACTTCAGAAGCATTTTGGCTGTAGACCAGTGAAATTGATCCTTGTGGGTTGATACGAATTCTTCAGTTGTGAATTCTAAAAGTTATTTTGTATATATATGTGTGTGTGTGTGTGTGTGTGTGTGTGTGTGTGTGTGTGTGTGTGTGTGTGTGTGTGTGTGTGTGTGTGTGTGTGTGTGTGTGTGTGTGTGTGTGTGTGTGTGTGTGTGTGTGTGTGTGTGTGTGTGTGTGTGTTGTGTGTTTGGCAGAAATTTGCCTGTTTAAAAAGTTCTTTCTTCCTGAAAAGTGGCTGACAGACACTAATCAAGTTGACCATTTGATCCAAACAAATCACGAACCTCTCCAAATCGATTCTGCTCCATGTGGATGATGGAGGTCATGCTGAGGAGCAGTGACATCAGTGATCTGTGTCCCATCCGCCTGAAGGCGATGTGTTCTCCAGTCAGCAGCTTATACTCTGACTTAAGTCGGGTCAGTGACAGTCGGCCCTTGTTCATCTGGAGGATGGCTCGGAGAGTCTTCTGAAAAAGTTCAAGATCTTCCATCTGTGGAAAAACAAATTCAGAGATAAACAAACAAACAAGCTGAAACTTTTATTCATTATTTCCTTTCCTTACCACTGTCGCCTGTGTGCTTGCTCTAGGGATTGTGTGAAACGCCTTGAGGCAACTTTGTTGTGATTTGCCGCTATATAAATGAAGAAAAAAAAAAAAGAAATTGAAATTGGAAACTGACAAAGTGAAAGTTGGAGATGGAGAAAGTGAAAGTTATCATCTGCGTCATGTCACATATAAATACATGGCCTTTTATGCTCCACTGATGGATAAAATCAAACTTGAGTAAATCTGCAGTTATTTGGTGGAATATCATGTTAATTTCTCCAAATTATTTTAACCCATCCATCCATTTTCTTACGCTTTATCCAGAGTTGGGTCGCAGAGGCAGCAGCTCAAGCAAAGCTGCCCAGACCTCCCGATCCACACACACCTCCCCCAGCTCCTCTGGGGGAACCCCGAGGCGTTCCCAAGCCAGCCGAGAGACATAGTCCCTCCAGCGTGTCCTGGGTCTTCCCTGAGGTCTCCTCCCAATGGGACATGCCCAGAACACCTCTCCAGCGAGGCGTCCGGAAAAGATGCCCGAGCCACCTCAGCTGGCTCCTTTCGACGTGGAAGAGCAGCGGCTCAACTCCGAGCTCCTCCCGAGTGACCAAGCTCCTCACCCTATCTCAAAGGGAGCACCCAGCCACCCTGCGGAGAAACTCATCTTGGCCGCTTGTACTCGCGATCTCGTACTTTCGGTCATGAGCCAAATCTCATGACCATAGGTGAGGGTCGGAACGTAGATCGATTGGTAAATCGAGAGCTTTGCTCCCCTGCTCAGCCTTCTCTTCACCATGACAGTCCGATACAGTGACCGCATCACTGCAGACGCTGCACCGATCTGTCCCGAGATACTTAAACTCCTCCACTTGAGGCAAGGACACTCCACCGACCTGAAGGGCAAAGCACCTTTTTCCGGTACAGAACCATGGCCTCGGATTTGATTCGGCCTCGGTGCTGATTTTCATCACGGACGCTTCACACTCGGCTGCAAACCGCCCCAGTGCACGCTGAAGGTCCTGATTTGATGAAGCCAACAGAACCACATCGTCCGCAAACAGCAGAGATGAGATTCTGTGGTTCCCAAACCGGACCCCCTCTACACCCTGGCTGCACTTAGAAATTCTGTCCATAAAGGTAATAAACAGAACCGGTGACAAAGGGCAGCCCTGGCGGAGGCCAACGTGCACTGGAAACAGGTTTGACTTACTACCGGCAATGCTAACCAAGCTCCTGCTGCGGTCGTACAGGGACCGGATAGCCCTTAGCAAAGGACCCTGGACCCCGTACTCCCAGAGCACCCCCCACAGGGTGCCCTGAGGGACACGGTCGAACGCCTTCTCCAGATCCACAAAGCACATGTGGACTGGTTGGGCGAACTCCCATGAACCCTCGAGCACCCGATGGAGGGTGTGGAGCTGGTCCAGTGTGCCGCGACCAGGATGAAAACCACACTGCTCCTCCTGAATCCGAGGTTCGACTATCAGTCGAATTCTCCTCTCCAGTACTCTGGAATAGACCTTCCCGGCAGACTGAGGAGTGTGATCCGCTATAGCTGGAACACACCCTCTGGTCCCCCTTCTTAAACAGAGGGACCACCACCCCAGTCTGCCAATCCAGAAGCACTGTCCCCGACCGCCACGTGATGTTGCAGAGGCGTGTCAACCAAGACAGTCCCACAACATCCAGAGAGTTAAGGTACTCAGGATGGATCTCATCCACCCACCCACCCACCAAGGAGCTTTCTGACCACCTCGGTGACTTAGGCCTGGGTGATGGATGAGTCCGCACCGTAGACAGTGCCGGTGGAGAGTTGCTTCTGCCTCCTGAGGCGTCGGACGGTTTGACAGAATTTCTTTGAGGCTGACCGATAGTCCTCCTCCATGGCCTCCCCAAACTCCTCTCAGACACAAGTTTTTGCCTCTGCGGCTGCACGGGCTACAGCACACTTGGCCTGCCGGTACCTGTCAGCTGCCTCCGGGGTCCCATTTACCAACAAGTAGGACTCCTTCTTCAGCTTGACAGCATCCCTTACTTCCGGCGTCCACCACCAGGTTCAGGGATTGCTGCCACGACAGGCACCAGAGACCTTGCAACCACAGCTATGAGCAGACACATTGACAATAGAGGTGGAGAACATGGTCCACTCAGACTCCATGTCTCCAACCTCCCCCGGGATCTGGAAGAAGCTCTCCCGGAGGTGGGAGTTGAAGACCTCACTGACACAGGGTTCCGCCAGTCATTCCCAGCAGACCCTCATGATACATTTGGGCCTGCCAGGTCTGACCGGCTTCCCCCCCTCCCAGCAGATCCAACTCACCACCAGGTGGTGATCGGTCGACAGCTCAGCCCCTCTCTTCACCCGAGTGTCCGAGACATGTCGCCGAAGGTCAGATGATACAACTACAAAGTCGATCATCGACCTCCGGCTCAGGGTGTCCTGGTGCCATGTGCACTTATGCACACGCTTTTGCTCAAACATGGTGTTTGTGATGGACAAACTGTGACTAGCACAGAAGTCCAACAACTGAACACCACTTCGGGTTCAGATCGGGGAGGCCGTGCTCCCCGATCACCCCTCTCCAGGTCTCACTGTCTCCGCCCACGTGGATGTTGAAATCCCCCAGGAGAACACTGGAGTCCCCAGTCGGAGCACTATCTAGTACCCCTCCCAGGGACTCCAAGAAGGTTGGGTACTCTGCACTGCCGCTCAGCCCGTAGGCCGAGACAACAGTGAGAGACCTGTCCCCGACCCGAAGGCGTAGGGACGTGACCTTCTTGTTCACCGGGGTGAATTCCAACACATGGTGACTGAGCTGGGGAGCAATAAACTGGGGAGTGTCATGTTAAATTATTTTAACATTACAGAATATTTTAAATGTCTTTATGTGACTTTAAATCTAAAACAGATAAATTATTTGACAAATCCTTTTCATTCTGTTATTTTATAAATCTAATGGCTAAAATACTGCTCAATTCAATGCATTTTAACCAGCAAACAGTTACAGTATCTGAATAAATGTCCCGTCTGTCTCTGTCTTTACTTGAACAACAGACCCACAGACAGCGTCAAGTTACCCAAAACTCAGAGAAAGACACTTTTGTTCACAATAATCGGAAATAATTACTTGAGGTGTCTGCTGTGCTTGATTTATTACTATTTTTTTTTTATTAGTTATTTTGAAAGGTTTTATCAGAGTTTGCCAATGACAACTATATGTTTTTTCTGGAACTGTAAAAGCAAATAAACAGAAATCAAACACAAAAAAAAAACCCTACAACAAAGTAATAAATCAATACATAAATAAATAATGGCTATATTAAAATAATTTCTTTTGAAACAATTAGAGTAGAATTTGTTTGACTGTAAACAAATGTTTACAAAGTGATTTATGTATCAGAAGCCTTCTTGATTTATTTTACTCCAGAAAGCTAGTATCAGACAAACATCCCCATTCAAGTGAAACACAAACTGTAACTGATTCAAATCATTAAAAATGTAGCTGCACCTGATTTTGTAATTTTTATTTGACTGGACATTGCCAGTGACTATGATCGAGCAATAAAAGTGATACATACATGTAAACAAGTCAGCTGGTCTGAAGATTGTAAAACTCCAACTGTAGAAAGTTTTACTTTGCTGTAAATACACTCAACAAAAATATAAATGCAACACTTTTGGTTTTGCTCCCATTTTGTATGAGATGAACTCAAAGATCTAAAACGTTTTCCACATACACAATATCACCATTTCCCTCAAATATTGGTCACAAACCAGTCTAAATCTGTGATAGTGAGCACTTCTCCTTTGCTGAGATAATCCATCCCACCTCACAGGTGTGCCATATCAAGATGCTGATTAGACACCATGATTAGTGCACAGGTGTGCCTTAGACTGTCCACAATAAAAGGCCACTCTGAAAGGTGCAGTTTTGTTTTATTGGGGGGGGAATACCAGTCAGTATCTGGTGTGACCATCATTTGCCTCATGCACTGTAACACATCTCCTTCGCATAGAGTTGATCAAGTTGTCAATTGTGGCCTGTGGAATGTTGGTCCACTCCTCTTCAATGGCTGTGCGAAGTTGCGACGACGAACTGGAGTCAGGTCGAGACCCCGATGAGGACGACGAGCATGCAGATGAGCTTCCCTGAGACGGTTTCTGACAGTTTGTGCAGAAATTCTTTGGTTATGCAAACCGATTGTTTCAGCAGCTGACCGAGTGGCTGGTCTCAGACGATCTTGGAGGTGAACATGCTGGATGTGGAGGTCCTGGGCTGGTGTGGTTACACGTGGTCTGCGGTTGTGAGGCTGGTTGGATGTACTGCCAAATTCTCTGAAACGCCTTTGGAGACGGCTTATGGTAGAGAAATGAACATTCAATACACCAGCAACAGCTCTGGTTGACATTCCTGCTGTCAGCATGCCAATTGCACGCTCCCTCAAATCTTGCGACATCTGTGGCATTGTGCTGTGTGATAAAACTGCACCTTTCAGAGTGGCCTTTTATTGTGGGCAGTCTAAGGCACACCTGTGCACTAATCATGGTGTCTAATCAGCATCTTCATATGGCACACCTGTGAGGTGGGATGGATTATCTCAGCAAAGGAGAAGTGCTCACTATCACAGATTTAGACTGGTTTGTGAACAATATTTGAGGGAAATGGTGATATTGTGTATGTGGAAAAAGTTTTAGGTCTTTGAGTTCATCTCATACGAAATGGGAGCAAAACCAAAAGTGTTGCATTTATATTTTTGTTGAGTATAGGTCAAGCTGTCCAGAGTCCAGTTATTCGTGTTGTTCCAAGCGCATCCGACTGCCAACTAGTTGTGTGAACAAAGTGTTAACCGTTGCTTCGTGAAAAATGACGTCGGAGCGATTACGTCGTGTCACCCATGGCAACCAAAACAAAAAAACATATGAAGGAATAAGAGTGCCAAAATTAAATCAATAAATACGTCATTAAATAATTACTTAAATGTGTCATTAATTGATAAAATGCATCATTAATTAAATCAATACATCATTAAATAATTACTTAAATGTGTCATTAATTACTTAAATGTGCCATTAATTAATTAAAATTGGAGTTAAATACATAAATAATTATTTCAGTATTTAATTATTGCATGGTCAAAAACATATATAATTATTTCACGATTTAATTCATTGTTTCATGGTCCTTGTGTTGCGGTGCATCATGAATTAATTTTATCTGTCAAACTCGGCCATCAAAGTCAGTGGGCGGGTTTCTAACACCTGATTGGTTACGCTGCACATCAAGTCACGGCAAATTGATTCCAGAAAATGGATTGATGTGGAGCTGGTGAACACATTCCTGTACACCAGGTGGCGCTATTCACCCCTACGGTGGTTTAGATACTCCATCAAAATTAACTTTATTTACGACCACTAAAAGGCAGGGTGCTGCTGGCCCCGTACAAACAAAACTCAGCTTTCACTCATTCCTAAGTGACAAAAGTCTCCAAAAGAAATAGGTGCATCAGCTGCTGTGTGAGGATGAAGTGAAGAAAACGACCCTTCATCTCCTCAGCCAGGTATGTTTTATTTATCTATCTATCTTTGATTGATCCCAGTAATGCCTCAAGATTAGCTTCTGTTATCGTAAAATTATTTTATTCTTTTCTTTTATATAATTAATTTACAATAACCCCCTTCTGTTCTCTTATTTTTTTACGTGTAAAGATGTTTCAGGATTTTGTATAGTACCCATTTTTTTGTATTTGATTAATCATTATATATATATATATATATATATATATATATATATATATATATATATATGTGTGTGTGTGTGTGTGTGTGTGTGTGTGTGTGTGTGTGTGTGTGTGTCCTTTATTTAACCAGGTAAAAGCCTCATTGAGATTAAAAATCTTTTTTCCAAGAGTGACTTGGCCAAGAAGGCAACATGGACACAGATAACATACACACACACAAAAAAAATATATATATACAAAATGTATAGAAATATATGTATGCACATACTACCCACACATACCACACACACACACACACACACACACACACACACACACACACACACACACACACACACACACACAGTTCAATAAATAAAATAAAAATCACAACATCCAGCCAGCAAAGTATACAGGTACAGTTACTAAAATGCCATGTATTAATAATAAAATAAAAGTAAAGTTTTAAAGAAAAAGTAATATTAACAGTAATAGTCTAACACTAGAAAGTAAAGGTAAATATTTCAAATGAAAATTGTGACCATTACTATTAGGGTTTTTAAAATGTGCAGATAATTATTACTGAAATAATCTAAATTCATTAATTTCACTCCTAACCACAGCACAGCTCGGCAAAGAAGATGCTCTGAAAACCCGAGCAGTCATTTAGGGATTCCATCATCTACAGTCCATAACATAATCAGAAGATTCACAGAATCTGGAGAACTTTCTACACGTAAGCGGCAAGGCCAAAAACCAACATTGATTGCCCGTGACCTTCAGTCCCTCAGGCGGCACTGCATTAAAAACCGACATCATTGTGTAAAGGATCTTACCGTGTGGGCTCAGGAACACTTCAGAAATCATTGTGGGCCCGAGCTCATTTGAAATGGACAGACGCAAAGTGGAAAAGTGTGTTGTGGTGTGATGAGTCCACGTTTTGAATTGTTTTTGGAAATCATGGACGTCGTGTCCTCTGGACAAAAGAGGAAAAACAACATCCAGATTGTTACCAGCGCAAAGTTCAAAAGCCAGCATCTGTGATGGTATGGGGGTGTGTTAGTGCCCATGGCATGGGCAACTTACACATTTGTGATGGCACCATCAATGCTGAAAGGTACATGCAGGTTTAGGAGCAACACATGCTGCCATCCAAGCAACGTCTTTTTCAGGGACGTCCCTGCTTATTTCAGCAAGACAATGCCAAGCTACATTCTGCATGTGCTACAACAGCTTGGCTTCATAGTAAAAGAGTGCGAGTACTAGACTGGCCTGCCTGCAGTCCAGACCTGTCGCCCATTGAAAATGTGTGGTGCATTATGAAGCACAAAATATGACACAGGAGACCCCAGACTGTTGAACAACTGAAGTTGTACGTCAAGCAAGTTTGGGAAAGAATTCCACCTACAAAGCTTCAGCAATTAGTGTCCTCAGTTCCCAAACGCTTATTGAGTGTTGTTAGAAGGAAAGGTGATGTAACACAGTGGTAAACATACCACTGTCCCAGCTTTTTTGAAACGTGTTGCAGGCATCCATTTCAAAATGAGCAAATATTTGCACAAAAACAATAAAGTTTATCAGTTTGAACATTAAATATCTTGTCTTTGTGGTATATTCAATTGAATATAGGTTGACGAGGATTTGCAAATCATTGTATTCTGTTTTTATTTACATTTTACACAACGTCCCAACTTCATTGGAATTGGAGTTGTAATATATAAAGCTGACTGTGTGTATGTGTGTGTGTGTTTGCTATGGCAACTGGGGCACCAAGGGGGAGGTCACTGGGGCCCTTAGGTTAAAAGCGCACACACAGACACACACGCACACACAGTCAGCCTGATATATTTGATCACGACCTGCACTAGAGCCCTTATTTTCGCAGTTCACATGGTACTCAGGTCAGGTGGAAAGCGTCACACTTTAATTACTATGTAGTAGCTGCTGGCTAGGGTGCACTTTAATTACAATCTGAACGGGCCAGAGCCACGTGTGAGTTCAAGTGCACGTTTTTTTTGTTTTTTTTTTTGTTTTTTTTATTAAAATGTGCCTGCTGTGAACGGCATGCCAGAGCATTGCAGTGATATGACATGTTATCACATTTTATCATCATTCACTTGAGTCTCATGAACGTCACAAATTGCTCTATGAAAGTTAATGACAACATACCCACAATGCAATGCAACTTACTACACCTTAACTAAAGTGACATAATATATACAATGACATGGCTAAAATTCATCTGTGTTACCTGTGCGTAGAACGGGTAACTCAGCTAGTTATTATTATTATTATTATTATTATTATTATTATTATTGTTGTTGTTATCATTATTATTATTATATTTCTAAGATATTGAAATAAAATTAACTTGTTCCACATCTCAGATACTTGACTGTCCTATTTCCTCTCGTTAGTTCTATTCAGCTTAATTTATATAAAACCGAATCTGTAGAATCATGTTAGAAATACAGTAAGTCTCGTTTTATTTTGAAAAACAGGAGTGAACTCGGCTTCGCGCCCTGTGCGTCACGCGCTTGCTTTTCAACCAGCAGTCTGTGTGCGGATAAGTTCTACATCCTGCCTCTGTCCGTTCGAGCAGAAAACATCAAGTCATACACACTTTGACTGTTTGAACATTTGCGACCTTTAACGTAACGAAACAGGTAAGATTGTGACGTTTTGCCGAAGGTGACCTGTGTTTGTTGAGTTGAAGCTAGCATGCTAAGTCGTTGCTGTGTGGTGTTTGTGGTTTTTAGCGTCGTCATGTGCGGACGGACTGCGTGCACGCTGGCTCCCGACGAGGTGAGCCGAGCCTGCTGCTACAGGGACCGGGGAGGACAGCGGAGGCGGCCCGGCTGGAGGGACGGAGATGCAGACAAGTACCGACCCTCTTACAACAAGAGTCCTCAGTCCATGAGCCCCGTGCTGCTCTCACAGAGACACTTCGACAAGGTAACGAGCACATTCATCACACTGGGTTACTGATGGTAAAACTTTTCATGAAAAAGTCAACTGGATAAACTGTTTGGTTATTTAACCCTCTGGGGTCCGAGGGCATTTTTTGGACGGTTCACTCGCCTGGCATAAATGTTTTATTATTACTGTTAACAGCTCTCCCTGCGTCCCACAATCAAGTTTTATGTCTCTTTTTTCAGGACAACATGTGCTTTCAGAATATATATGTTTTTGTTGTGTTTTATAAGTGTAATAAAGGTTTACAATCAAAAATAGGCAAGGAAAAAATAAAGCGAAAAATAATTTTCCACACATTTATTCAAAACACACAGCAAATTATAATAAACAACTGTTTTGACACTTTATAAAGGTAATTTGAGGTCTTATGTGAAAGACTGTACAGCAATAAGGTTCAAACAGTAAACACAAATGCACATTTTGAACAATATATACAAAATGGTCTATGCGTTTTGTTGTCCACTGATATGGTAAACAGTGCTTTATGCTGAGAAAGCAACAGAGTTATCCAGTAACATTCACATGCAAACTAGTGGAGCAATCCTGATAGTTACACACTCTGTTTGAGCACGTGAGATTGTCATCACAGGCTCTCCCTGTGCTCCTGCTTTCACTGATCACTGTGCGTAATGGCACAGGGCACGCTGAGTATGTACTAATAGTATGCACTCATTGGAGCACCCAGGGGGCTATTCAAACGGTCCAACTAACATATCACTCCTGAAAACAATCTTTGGCTTTTCACCTGCCCTATGATTGGATTTTGAAAAACCATGTGACAGTGAACCAATTCCAATTGGACAGTCACATTACGCATGTCATCACACAGCTTCTATGAGGAGTACGAAGATGGCCCATGGCTGGCTCGAAAGTCCGCAGAGTTAACTTTTCAGCAAAAAAAAAGTAAGTTTCTATCTCATATCATTCAAAAGATATTTATAATTTAGTAAAGTTTGGTCTTAGCCGTCATATACGACGGCATCGGCCCCAGAGGGTTAAAATAAGTACCGGGTACTTAAAATGCGTTGTATTTATGTGGGCCACATTTCTTTATTTATTATACTTATTAGTCTACCTATTTTTATTTTATTCAAAATGGCTATTGAATAAAATGTTCCTTTTGTCATATTATGGCATACAGTAACACTGTGATCATACAGCATCCAATGGGTTGCCGCGGAGCCACGTCACTCCCGGCAAAGTGGCCAATCCAAAGGTGAGAATTCGTACCTCTGCGACTGGCTGCCTGATGAAAACAAGATGGTTTTGCTTCCAACAGCCGCTGGTAGCTCTCACTGCCTGGAACGACGAGATGTATAGAGGGTTTTGTGTGACGTATCGGTCACGTGATTTTGCGCCCCGTGGCCATTGTGGATTATGACGCGGTGGCCGCTGTAATATGCTACGTGCATTTTGCGAACAATTGCAGAAGCTGCAACAATGGTCAACTTTTGTGCTGCCGTCATGCCTCCGTTAGCAGTCTGCAGCGAGTTGACTCCGCGCACACACACACACCAACAGCTTCTCCGGTAAACTGCGCATTTTAGACAACTTTGAACAAGACGGCCACTGTTTTAATCAGCCGTCTTATCCAAGTTTGGACATTCAAATGACGGCAGAACGGCTTGCTGCCTAAAACTATGAATTGAGAGAAAAATAAAGACTTAAATAAAAATAAACGACTTGTCGACTGCTAAATTAGTTGTCGATGGTTTCATTAGTCAACGTTGTTGTGACTAGTCGACTCGTTGTGGCAGCCCTATATATTAATAATAATAGCAACAACAACAATAATAGTAATAATAACTAATAATGTTACAATACAATTTTAGAGAAACAGACAAAAAGAAACAACACAAAAGATAAAACCAACTAACGGTGAACATAAATATAGAAATAAATAGCTGTTTTCTGTGAACACCTCATGGCTCTTACACCTCCACTTCATCCCTGTTTTATTTAAGTTTAATGACAATTTGTTTTGGTCAAACCACATCTAAGCTGTGTTTTTACACAAGAAAAAAATAAAATGCAGTAAATTGCACATTTGTGTCTTTTTTCATGAAAATAACTTATTAGACGACATATTACACATATCAGGCCTTCAAAAAAGGTTTGTGGACTCTTGCTGTAATATGTTGTCAGTGGTTGAGATAGTTTCTATAGGCATCTAAAAATGCTCATAATCGGGTGAAACCTGATGGAAATCTCTTTGGTAATTATGGAATCACCGGCCTTGGAGGATGTTCATTCAGTTGTTTAATTTTGTAGAAAAAAAGCAGATCACAGACATGACACAAAACTAAAGTCATTTCAAATGGCAACTTTCTGGCTTTAAGAAACATTATAAGAAATCTCGAAAAATAATTGTGGTAGTCAGTAACGGTTACTTTTTTAGACCAAGCAGAGGAAAAAATATAGACTCACTCAATTCTGAGGAATAAATTGGGAATCACCCTGTGAATTTTCATCCCCAAAACTAACACCTGCATCAAATCAGATCTGCTCGTTAGTCTGCATCCAAAAAGGAGTGATCACACCTTAGAGAGCTGTTGCACCAAGTGGACTGACATGAATCATGGCTCCAACATGAGAGATGTCAATTGAAACAAAGGAGAGGATTATCAAACTCTTAAAAGAGGGTAAATCATCACGCAATGTTGCAAAAGATGTTGGTTGTTCACAGACAGCTGTGTCTAAACTCTGGCCAGAAAGTTGCCATTTGAAATGACTTTAGTTTTGTGTCATGTCTGTGATCTGCTTTTTTTCTACAAAATTAAACAACTGAATGAACATCCTCCGAGGCCGGTGATTCCATAATTTTTGCCAGGGGTTGTATGTGCAAAATGAAACAAAACACTACTCCAGGTATGTTTTGATAGATAGATACTTTATTGATCCCAAAGAGAAATTCAAGTTTTTGACTAGAATATAACATAACTTTGTTACAAGGCCTTTTAATAACTAAGAAATAATGGCAAAACTCACATGTAAGTAAAAAATAAAAAACGATTAATTGAAAAAAATAATCAACCAATTAATCGATTACTAAAATAATTGTCAGTTGCAGCCCTAGTTTGTTTTACGAGTGAGAGCATTTTACCGATTAAATGTGAATATGCCAGTTTTGAGTTTCTCAGTGCGCATGCGTTTTCAAAACGGGTGACAGTGTTACTTTGTGCACAGCAGAACAACGTTGTCAGTTGCTTTAGGCCCTAATTTTGTATTTTATTGCCTGTACAACCAGCAACACAGCACCCTTTTGGTGCATTTACCAGAATGGAACCGATCAAAATACCACAGAAGACAAAGAATTTTTACTTGACAGTTTGAAGTGAGTTTTCTTTGTTTCAGAGGGGTTCAAACCCATTAAAATTCACTACAATATAAAATTTGACTTGCTCGTTTAAAAATGTTCTGGGGGAGATCCCCAGACCCCCCCAGAATCAAGACTACACCCCTCTCCCCACCACCGTTTTACTCGTATGTACCTTTCTGTTCAGGTTTTGCATTCTTTTTATGCTTTCTCTCTCTATCCTTAGAGGCTATTTAGAATAGATTTGTATACTGTATAATGTGTTTATTGTATTTATTGAGGAAAAAAAAAGAGTGTGTGCCCCCACTACACCACATTTTAGGAAATTGCTGGCATTGATTTTTGCCAGGAAAAAATTTAGTCAGATGAAAATTTATTGCTTTAACCCATGCAATAGCTCCAAAGCTCCTGCCAAAACTAGGAAAACTCATAAGTGAGTAAAGGTTGAGCAAGTTGATGCATTTATGTGCAATTAATTGTTCCATTTGAATTGATACTGAAAATCGTTATTTTTGAGGTCTTTGAATTGTCATTTCTTTTACGGTGTAGTTTTCTGAACCACATTGTATGTTTTTTGGATTAAATGCCAGTAGCACAATACAAGTTGTGTGAAAAGACTGGGGTGGAAAAACTGACCTGACCCAACAAAACAATTTTTTTGGGGGGGGGGTAAATAGACCTGAAAATGGACCAGAATGCATCTGAGATCTCCCCCAGACCCCCGCCAGGGGCTTTAGTGCCTTTGGCCCTTGCCAAAAGTTTTTATTTTCTATGGCCCACTTTCATCACTGATCACAATTTATGTTTAATGTCAAATACAAATAAACACAATCATCTCTGTTAATTGGCTCACTATGATACAGTTAATGCATTAACTATCATAGTGAGCCTTAGAACTTTTCAGCCTACCCTCGTATTTGAACACCCTGCAATTTTGCAAGTTCTCCTACTTAGAAATCATCGAGGGGTCTGAAATTTTCACCTTAGGTGCATGCATGTCCACTGTGAGAGACATAATCTAAAAAAAAAAATCCGGAAATCACAATGTATGATTTTTGTAAAAATTTATTTGTATGTTACTGCTGCAAATAAGTATTTGAACACCTGTGAAAATCAGTGTTAATATTTGGTACAGTAGTCTTTGTTTCCAATTACAGAGGTCAAGTGTTTCCTGTAGTTTTTCACCAGGTTTACACACACTGCAGCTGGGATTTTGGTCCACTCCTCCATACAGATCTTCTCCAAATTTTTCAGGTTTGGAGTTTCAGCTCCCTCCAAAGATTTTCTATTGAGTTCAGGTCTGGAGACTGGCCAGGCCACTCCAGGACCTTAAAATGCTTCTTACAGAGCCCCTCCTTAGTTGCCCTGGCTGTGTGTTTGGGGCCATTGTCATGCTGGAAGACCCAGCCATGACCCATCTTCAATGCTCTTATTGAGGAAAGGAGGTTGTTTGCCAGTATCTCGCAATACATGACCCCATCCATCCTTTCTTCAGTACAGTGCAGTCGTCCTGTCCCCTTTGCAGAAGAGCACCCCCAGAGTATGATGTTTCCACCCCCATGCGTCACGGTTGGGATGGTTTTCTTGGGGTTGTTCTCATCCTCTAAACATGGTAAGTGGAGTTGATTCCAAAAAGCTCTATTGTGGTCTCATCTGACCACATTACCTTCCCCCATGCCTCATCTGGATCATCCAGATGGTCACTGGTGAACTTCAAATGGGCCTGGACATGTACTTGCTTGAGCAGGGGGACTTTTGCTGCCCTGCAGGATTTTAAACCATGACAGCATCATGTGTTACTAATGTAATCTTTGTGACTGTGGTCCCAGCTCTTTTCAGGTCATTGACCAGGTCCTCCTGTGTAGTTCTGAGCTTTCTCAGAATCATCCTTACCCCTCAAAGTGAGATCTTGCATGGAATCCCAGACCGAGGGAGATTGACAGTCATCTTGTGTTTCTTCCACTTTCTAGTAAATAATAACAGTTGTTATCTGTTTGTTGTGATTTGGCGCTATATAAAAAAATTGATTGATTGATTGATTGATCTTCTGCCAAGCTGCTTGGCTGTTGTCCTGTAGTCCATCCCAGCCTTGTGCAGGTCTGCAGTTTTGTCCCTGGTGTCCTTAGACAGCTCTTTGGTCTTGGCTATGGTGGACAGGTTGGAGTGTGATTGAATGTGTAAACAGGTATCTTTTATACAGGTAGCAAGTTCAAACAGGTGCAATTAATACAGGTAAAGAGTGCAGAATAAGAGGGCTTCTGTGTCTGTGAGAGCCAGAATTCTTGTTGGTTGGTAGGTGTTCAAATACTTATTTGCAGCAGTAACATACAAATAAATTATTAAAAATCATACATTATGACTTCCGGATTTTTTTTTTTTTTAAGATTGTCTCTTACAGCGTGACCTGGGTCTTCCCTGGGTCCTCCTCCCAATGGGACGTGCCCGGAACACCTCTCCAGCGAGGCGTCCAGGGGGTATCCGGAAAAGATGCCCGAGCCACCTCAACTGACTCCTTTCGACGTGGAGGAGCAGCGGCTCGACTCCGAGCTCCTCCCGAGTGACCGAGCTCCTCACCCTATCTCTAAGGGAGCGCCCAGCCACCCTGCGGAGGAAACTTATCTCGACCGCTTGTACTCGCGATCTTGTTCTTTCGGTCATGAGCCAAATCTCATGACCATAGGTGAGGGTCGGAACGTAGATCGATCGGTAAATCGAGAGCTTTGCCCCCCTACTCAGCTCTCTCTTCACAATGGTCCGATACAGTGACCGCATCACTGCAGATGCTGCACCGATCCGTCTATCAATCTCACGCTCCATCCGTCCCTCACTCGTGAACAAGACCCCGAGATACTTAAACTCCTCCACTTGAGGCAAGGACACTCCACCGACCTGAAGAGGGCAATGCACCTTTTTCCGGTCGAGAACCATGGCCGCGGATTTGGAGGTGCTGATTCTCATCCCAAACGCTTCACACTCGGCTGCAAACCGCCTCAGTGCACGCTGAAGGTCCTGATTTGACGAAGCCAACAGAACCACATCGTCCGCAAACAGCAGAGATGAGATTCTGTGGTTCCCAAACCAGACCTCCTCTACACCCTGGCTGCACCTAGAAATTCTGTCCATAAAAATAATGAACAGAACCGGTGACAAAGGGCAGCCCTGGCGGAGGCCAACGTGCACTGGAAACAGGTTTGACTTACTACCAGCAATGCGAACCAAGCTCCTGCTGCGGTCGTACAGGGACCGGATAGCCCTTAGCAAAGGACCCCGTACTCCCGGAGCACTCCCCACAGGGTGCCCCGAGGGACACGGTCGAACGCCTTCTCCAGATCCACAAAACATGTGGACTGGTTGGGTGAACTCCCATGAACCCTCAAGCACCCGATGTAGCGTGTAGAGCTGGTCCAGTGTGCCGCAACCAGGACGAAAACCACACTGCTCCTCCTGGACCCGAGGTTTGACCATCGGTCGAATTCTCCTCTCCAGTACTCTGGAATAGACCTAGGAGCTGGGGGAGGTGTGTGTGGATCAGGAGGTCTGGGCGGCTTTGCTTGAGCTGCTGCCCCCGCGACCCAACTCCGGATAAAGCGGAAGAAAATGGATGGATGGATGTCTCTTACAGTGGACATGCACCTAAGATGAAAATTTCAGACCCCTCCATGATTTCTAAGTGGGAGAACTTGCAAAATCGCAGGGTGTTCAAATACTTATTTTCCTCACTGTATGTTGCATTAAATGTTCTAATAGCTTGTTTTGATTATTGCAGAATGCTGCTGTGGATGAGTGCGTGCTGGCTTCAATGCGCTGGGGCCTGGTGCCATCCTGGTTCAAGGAGAACGATCCAAGCAAGATGCAGTACAGCACAAGCAACTGCCGCAGTGACAGTCTGCTGGGGAAGAAATCTTATAAGGTGCGTATTAGCACTGTGACAATACACTTATCTCTCAATATGATGCACATCACCACACATAAGAAAAGTGACTCTGCAAGTGTCGCATTTTGATATTACTGTACCCTCACCCCAGGGTACCCACGTGCAGGATTCTCTCTGATCACTTTGATGTCTCTCCAAAGGGCGCTCTACTTAAAGGACAGCGCTGTGTGGTTCTGGCTGATGGTTTTTATGAGTGGAGGAGGCAGGGGAAGGACAAGCAGCCATTCTTCATCTACTTTCCGCAGGCTGAGAGGAAAGCAGATCGGGATCACGTGATGACTTCAGTTCCTAATAAAGAGAATCCTGGGACTGTTTGCCCTCCAGACGTGACACCCCCTGAACTGTCAGAGGTTGGTACTGGACTTTTTGTAATAGAAATGTTGAGAGAATGCTGCTCTGGCAGAAATGAACCTGATGCTTAAATTTCCTGTGGAGGAGCAGGACTAAAGCTGTAATGTCCACAGGCATTCCTTCAGCCTACAAACATGCAATATTGTCTGGACTAATTTTAATAATCGTGCTCCACTGGTTTCAGAAAGTAAGACTGTTTCATATTTTTTTTTTATTATTGTTTTAACTTTGGTATGACACCATTTTGTGGGACTAGGAAGAATCACTGAGTGAATGGACTGGATGGAAGTTGTTGACTATGGCTGGACTTTTTGACTGCTGGACGCCTCCATATGGGGGAGAAGCCCTTTATACCTACAGCGTGGTAACTGTTGCTGCTTCACCAAACCTGCAAAGTATCCATGACAGGTACAGCTAGCCGACAGTCAAACATGCTGTTCTTTCATCTGTTTGAAATCCAAGATTACTGTGTTTGTACTGTAATTTAGGATGCCAGCAGTTCTGGATGGAGAGGATGAAGTGAGAAGATGGCTTGATTTTGGTGAGGTGAAGTCTTTAGCTGCCCTGGAGCTGCTGCAGTCTAAAAACATCTTGACTTTCCACCCCGTCTCTACGCTAGTCAATAATTCACGTAACAACTCTCCAGAATGCCTGCAGCTGGTGGATCTTCAGAAAAAGGTATCATTCCAGTAAAATTATGAAAATGAGTGTCCTCTGAAAAATACTATTAGCATATGAATCTGACCCTTGACCTCTAGGATCCCAAGTCCACAGGCAGCAGTAAGATGATGATGAGCTGGCTGAGCAGTACAGCTTCCAAGAGGAAGGAGAGTAAAGAAGAGAGCACAGTGGAGACTCAGTCCAAGCCTGCAGGACCACTTCAGCAGGGAGCCAAGAAGAAACCAAGAATCAACTGAAGAGACTGCATTTCTGCAAAAGACTTGTTTTTCAAAAATGGTTAAATGTTCAGCTTGTTCCTCAACTTATTTCAATTGCAACAGAATGATTGAAAGGAGACTGTATTTTAAAAGTAAAAAAAACAAACAAACATGCTTTAAGATTTTATTACCATTATTACTTGAAAGGCAATTTTGAAAATGTAGATACTACGCATTTATCATTAATGATGAATGCTAATGCTTCCCTGCCCCCCACATTTATGTTTAAAGTTACAGTATGTTTCTTACCTGGAAATCTATGGTGCATTTCCAAAAACTTTAACATAACATGAACAGAGTTAAATATCTGATCTGTTAAAAGAAATACCAAGCACAGCTTTTTGCCAACACGAGTATGTGGCAGTCATACGGAGATTTACAACATAGCATTTGCCTTCATCACAAAATGATTGAAAGATTTGCAGCTCCAGTCTTGCTAAGGTTACCAGTAAAAAGTGTACTTACTAATTGTAATTATACATGATTTGTTACATCCCAACATTAAATCCTGTCAAAATAATTAATGGAAAAATGTCAGTTTCATATTGCAATCCAATTGAAGTTTGTCTCCATAATGTGATGTTTAAAGAGGTGTTCATTAAAGGAAGAAAGTCTTTTCATGGTTCCACCTTAAAATTGGAATATAATATATACCTTACGGAATTTTCACGGAACTGAACTTTGATTTTTATACCAATTAAGAATCAGCAGGCAGCATATTCAAATCCACACATGCATGTCTCACTGAAGTCTATTTTATTTTTAAGACTGACAAGGTAAAGTGAATTTATAAGCCAAAGTCACAACACAAATGAGTAAAATGCTTTTTTTTTTTTTTTTTTTTTTTACTTCAACAGTGGTGGGCAAAAAAAAAAAAGTTAAGGAAACCCACTCCTGAAGAAATATTAAAAAAAAAAAAAAATATCTCAGCAACACAAACATGAAAAGAGCTAGTTGCTTAGGCGGACCACATTAACATTCCAGATAAAAGCAGAAAACCTGGACATGAAGCAGCAAAATGAGATGAGCCCAAACCACTACTGGAGTGGAAAAGAATGTAGGAAACACTGAATTTGTAAGCATCCTACAAGTAAATACCATCATGTTTCCTTTCAGGTGTTCTTTGGGCAAGGAGACTGTTTGTAGAAAGCACACGTTCTGTATACATAATGTGATTGCACCATGTCTGTGTGTGTGTCGTAGTATATTTGCTTGTATGTTGGCATTAGGGATAACACGGTGGGGCCTTGGAAAGGGAATTATAGACAAGGCAAGATGGGGTAGGGAGGGCAGTGAAGCCCCCCGTAGGTCTTCAGAGTCCTCAGCAACTGCAGGTCTCTGCTGATTGCTTGGCTCGCTCATTCCTGTCCAGTTTGATTGGCTCAGGAAACTCATTGTACAGCTCCACTTCAGTCTCCTAAAAGCAGAACACACAGCAGCTTAGCCTGTGGCTCCTTCTGCAACAGACCTATCCAAAAGGCCAGTTACTATATCAAAACTGGGCCCAAATGTGAGACTTTTCACCTGCTTTAGAGCATTTCGTGCAATAGTCTGAAAGGCCTGCTCCACGTTAATGGCTTCCTTTGCACTGGTTTCAAAATACGGGATGTTGTTCTTGCTCTGACACCAAGCCTGCGCTCTCTTGGTTGTTACCTGAAAGAGAAAGGTGATGATAAAGCCAAACAATACATTTTGTTGGATGGATTTAGTGAGGTGAGGTGCCGCGGCCAGGATTACTAAATTCATGCCGTTGACAGGAACCAGCCTGACTCCTCATTATGAGATGTAATGGTGCTGTGGCAGGCAATCATTTGCTTGACTTAAAGATGACATAGCATTGAAGCATTCCGAACAAAGTTAATGTTAAAAGAATGATAAAATCAGTAACGTTCACAGGTATTCTGTAACAGGAGACTGATAGAATTAACCATGGCACTGCCTTAATCCCCTGACAATCTATTAAAGCTACCATATTTTATTCCTGCAATGGCTCAACAAAAAGTCCCACTGCAATCTTAGATGTTTGCATGTGTGATATTATTACAACAAATATATTTGGCAATGTGTAATATTAACGTAGTTTGTTCATGAACCTAAATAGAATAGAATTAAGCCTTTGTTACACACACATATACATATACACACACACACTAGTGTTCAGTAGATTCTCACAAATCCAACAAGACCAAGCATTCATGATATGCACACTCTTAAGGCTATGAAATTGGGCTATTAGTAAAAAAAAAAAGTAGAAAGGGGGGTGTTCACAATAATAGTAGTGTGGCATTCAGTCAGTGAGTTCATCAATTTTGTGGAACAAACAGGTGTGAATCAGGTGTCCCCTATGTAAGGATGAAGCCAGCACCTGTTGAACATGCTTTTCTCTTTGAAAGCCTGAAGAAAATGGGACGTTCAAGACATTGTTCAGAAGAACAGCGTAGTTTGATTAAAACGTTGATTGGAGAGGGGAAAACTTACACGCAGGTGCAAAAAATTATAGGCTGTTCGTCTACAATGAATTCCAGTGCTTTAAAATGGTCAAAAATCCAGAGTTTTCCCCTCTCTCGAATTTGTAAAGTTATTAATTCTGAAGTCATTAATTCTGACCGAAATCTGCGCAGCTGTTTGGAGCATTTAACTTTTAATCCCACAAAACAGAGGATATTATTATTATTTCCTTTACCTGATGGACAACTTCAGTTTAAGCACCGGCTGGTGCTCACACCAGAAAACGATTGCGTAAAACTCAGGTGTGGAACAGAAGACGATTCTCATTTCTTTCCCCGTAATAAGACAAGAATCCCAGTTCGTGACTTAATCCACAAAAGGTGACTCACAATTGACATTGTTAAATGGCTTTGAGAGGGGTTAATGAAGAAATTGCAGACTCGCCCCTTCTGAAAACCAGCGAACAGCGGGTCGAAGCACTGCTTCGTTGCTTCAAGCAGACCCGCTGCAGTCTGCAATCAACAGAGAGAAATGATAATTTTCCCGATAAACGCTCTCAAAAACAACGGCTGCTCTGGTGTCCCGAACCGAAGGACCAATAAGGAAATTGTTAATCAACAAGGCAGTGGGTCGAATAATTTCTTAACGATACTTCCAAATGCTTGCTGCGGTTCTCACGGACCTGCATGTTTGTTGTGGTAGAAATGTGCATTTTGGCTTCCGTCCATGGTGCATTCAATGTGCAGTGAGCGATGCATCAGGATTTCACCTGTAAACTGAATCGATGCACTCACGTCTCGCACGTTTGTATCTAGATACCGATTCATATCTTTTCATCTCCACATGCCTAACATACAGTAGTGTTCAGAATAATAGTAGTGCTATGTGACTAAAAAGATTAATCCAGGTTTTGAATATATTTCTTACTGTTACATGGGAAACAAGGTACCAGTAGATTCTCACAAATCTGAACTAAATCCCCATCAAATTGCACTGAATCGGGAACAGGTGAATTATATAGCCAGTATCGCAATGTGTATCATATCGCTGGTAGTGCATCGAGGAGTTTATCAAATAGTCAGTGATGAGATTCACATGCCTAACAGGAAGCAATCCCACAATCATCATGCTGTGAGGCACCAGTGCTAACCACTAACCCAATGTGCCACCCAAAAAAAATATTTTTGGAATATTTGTAACCATTTCTAATCCTAAAAAAGTCGTATACATGCCTACTGGCCACATATTTATGGAAATACACAGTTTTCATCCATATTGCGTATATAATTCATACAACATTACAAATGCTGTATGTTAGTTTAATTTAGGGTTGGTATGACACATGAAGGGAAACTAAATTAACCCGACAACTTTAGAATGACTAGTTGAAAACACAGCATTAACAGTGAACTACATGGAAACAATGTTTTTGGTTCTACTGGACTCAAGATATTTACTCAAAGTCCTGAAGTGAAGGGAGTGCTGGCTGCTTGTGGCCTGTTGGTTCTTGTTTGATTTCTGTCCTCTGTTAAACATTCTCTGCAAGGGTACCCAGTCTGTTCTTTGACAGCTGTGCGGGTACGGAACACTGCACATAAGGCCATAAAAGTACATTAAAAATAATTAATGATTTACCCTTAATCTGTAAGAAAATTCATGAGCTAGTCCTAGTTTACTATTACAACTAATTGTCCCAACCTTAGTTTATTTAAAATAAAGTAATAAAAATCAATTACACAGTCTTCGGGGTTGTCACCCAAGTATTTCTTGAATATTTTAATGTTTACCCAGAAGAATCTGCATTCAGGAAGTTTAAGGACACAGAAGAGAATGCTGTACAACACAAGCTGAAATACCACGACTTCTTTTCCATGGTATCAGACTTTGCACTGAAGCTTTGTGTGGCTGTCAGGTATTATTCGTCATCCAAAAACCGCAAATGCACACCAATCAGTGTAAGCTGTCCATGAAAATCTAACTTCATGGGAAGAAGGTCTTAAGAAGACCAGTGACAGTGCTATTTTTTTAGGCACTGAAACCTCAAATGACATGAAAATGACAAAGCTGCCATGTGAATCACGGTGCATCTGGAAAGTATTCACAGCGCTTTACTTTTTCCACATTTTATGTTACAGCCATATTCCAAAATCTAGTAAATTAATTTTTTTCCCCTCAAAATTCTATTCGCAACACCCCATAATGACAACATCAAAAAAAAATTTTTTTTTTATTTTGCTAAATAAAATGCTAGGAAATCGCATGTACACAAGTATTCACACCCTTTGCTGAATACTTTCTTGATGCACCTTTGGCAAAATTACAGACTCAGATCTTCTTGAATATGATGCCACAAGCTTGTTGCATCCATCTTTGGGCAGTTATGTCTTTGCAGTCTTTGCAGCACCTCTCAAGCTCCATCAGGGTGGTTGGGTAGCGGTGATGCACAGCCATTTTCAGATCTCTACAGACATGTTCAGTCAGATTCAGGTCTGGGCTCTGGCTGGGCCACTCAAGGACATTCACAGAGTTGTCCTGAAGCCACTCCTTTGATATCTTGGCTGTGTGCTTCAAGTCACTGTCCTGCTGAAAGATGAATAGTTGCCCAATTCTGAGGTCAAGAGCGCTCTGGAGCAGGTTTTCATCCAGGATGTCTGTCCATTGCTGCATTCATCTTTCCCTCCATCCTGACTTGTCTGTCAGTTCCTGCCGCTGAAAAACATCCCCATAGCATGACGCTGCCACCACCACCATGCTTCACTGAAGGGATGGCGCCTGGTTTCCTCTACATGACACCTGACACTCACGCCAAAGAGTTCAATCTTTGTCTCATCAGACCAGAGACTTTTGTTTCTCATGGACAGAGTCCTTCACGTGCCTTTTGGCAAACTCCAGGTGGGCTGCCATTTGCCTTTTACTAAGGAGTGGCTTCCGTCTGCCCACTCTACCATACAGGCCTGACTGGTGTTTTGCTGCAGAGATGGTTGTCCTTCTGGAAGGTTCTCCTCTCTCCACAGAGGAATGCTGGAGCTGTGACAGAGTGACCATCGGGTTCTTGTTCATCTCCTTGACTCAGGCCCTTCTCGCCTGATCACGTTTTAGACGGGTGGACAGCTCTAGGAAGAGTCCCGGTGGATCTGAACTTCTTCCATTTACAGATGATGGCAGCCACTGTGCTCATTGGGACCTTTTAAACAGCAAAAAATGTTTCTGTACTCTTCCCTAGATTTGTGCCTCAAGACAATAATGGACTGCATTTATATAGCGCTTTTCCATCTGTATCAGATGCTCAAAGCGCTTTACAATAATGCCTCACATTCACCCCAATGTCAGGGTGCTGCCATACAAGGCGCTCACTACACACCGGGAGCAATAGGGGATTAAAGGCCTTGCCCAAGGGCCCTTAGTGATTTTCCAGTCAGGCGGGGATTTGAACCCATGATCTTCTGGACTCAAGCCCAACACCTTAACCACTAATCCTGTCTCAGAGGCCTACAGACAATTCCTTTGACTTCATGCTCCGACATGCACTGTCAACTATGGGACCTTATATGTAGACAGGTGTGTGTCTTTCTAATTCATGTCCAGTCAACTGAATTTACCCCAGGTGGACTCCAATTAAGCTGTACAAACATCTTAAGTATAATCAGTGGAACATGATGCACCTGAGCTCAATTCTGAGCTTCATGGCAAAGGCTGTGAATACATATGTACATGTGAATTCTCAGTTTTGGTTTTAATCTAAATTTGCAAAAATCTAAATAAAATAAACAAAAAAGTTTCACATTGTCATTATGGGGTATTGTACACAGAATTTTGAGAAAAAAAATATTTAATCCATTTTTAAATAAGGCTGTTACATAAAATGTGAGGGAATAAGTTAAGTTGCTCTGAACACTTCCTGAATGCACTGTATGCTTGCTTAGTATTTACATGCATCCTGGGCCAAAAAAAAATCAGTGTCAAGTACAATCAAGTCCATAAGTATTTGGACAAGTTGTATTAGCATTTCATTTGAACTCCATTATATTATACAGCACAAGCAAGTCACTGCTCATCTGAGTATTTTCAGTGGTACCAAAGGATTCTCCAGAGAGACCGAGGAATAAAGACATTAGTCATTACTTTACATCACTGATTAGAAACCAAATCTCACAACCAAAACAACAAGCATGAGGAATCTGGATATTTGGGCGTCATCCTCCTGTAAAGGTTTGACATTGCCACGTATCTCTCTCAAGTGTCATCACGACTCCATAAGCTCTTCCTCAATGTTCAACCTATGAATCAGTGACGTGTCGTTAGGGGAGGCAGGTGAGGCTGTGCCTCACCTTTAAAACAAAACAAAAAATGCAAACAACAACCCTACACTTTAAGCCCCTTTTTCACACCGGCGCAAACATAGAATTGCGTATTGTGACGGCCCGTCTATGCCGAGTTAAGCAGCTCTACAGCAAGTTTTTGCTCCCTACGCAGCAGTATGCTGAGGGCTACAGACAGAGAATGCAAAAAAATTAAACCCGTTTAAACCTGACAGTGCTCTGTCATTCTCTGTCTCTTGAATGCTGACAAGAAATGGGATCTTTAAGTATGCTTGTGAGTTTAAATGTCAATATTTTCTACTGTTATTACTATTATTTTTGGGGGTAGGGGGGCACACAGCGGACTCTGAAATTTGTGATCTGTTTCATGCAGACTGTTTCATTCACACACCGATTAAATATTACTTGTTCGCTTCAGTCCAATCTATCATCGCAGTCTGAGGAACACTATATCCACATAAAGCTGCTGATTTTGGAAAACGACAAGTATACTTTCCTTAAATGCTTTTAATTCACATCGTGCCTGGAAACCTAGCGTTTTAAAACAAGTGCCTTGGTGGTTTTTCTACTCGAGGGGCATTTACTCAGAGGATGCCGGTGTCGTGCTGTGATCACATCTAGTCAGACAGAAGCGCTGTGATGATGTAAACTTTTCAAGTGCCAGTGGACCGCAATCAGGTCTGATCAAACCTGATTAAGTGCTGTGATTCTTTAAAAGCACCGTCACTGTCAATGTGATCATCAGACAACCTGATTGATCAGGTCTGATCAAAACTGAATAAGCGCTGTTACTCTTCAAAAGCGTGGCCGCTGTATGATCATCAGACACCATGATCAATCAGGTCCTGAAACGCTGTGATGACTTTTAAAGTGTGGTCGCGACAGTACGCATACATTAAACGCAAACATACACAGCTGCAAGCAAATCTACGAACGCAACGACATGATTACGCAGGAAAAACGCAGAGTACGCGCGCATTTCGGGCGTACTCTAAACACAACTACATTTGCGCCGGTGTGAAAAGGGCTTTAGTAATTGTAACAGTATTCCTGGCCAATTATAAACCAATCACTTGGACCCACCTGTCTATTCTCCAGGTCGATCTTGTTACCCAGCACCACGAAGGGGAAATTTTCTGGGTCTCGAGGGCTGGCCTGGATTAAGAACTCATCCCGCCAGCTGTCTAGAGTTTTGAAGGTGTTGGGCGCTGTCACGTCAAACACAAGGACACAGCAATCTGCTCCACGGTAGAATGCTACACCTAAGGACTGGAACCTCTCCTGGCCTGCTGTGTCCCAGATCTGGAATTCAGAATGGTATGAACAGTAAACATTCATAAAGGTATGGACAGGCTACATTTCCACCACACACCTGCTCATCACAAATGAAAGCATAAATAGTAAAAAAAAAACAAAAAAAAAAAAAAACTGTATGCCTCAAGTGTTTAGATGTTCATATTTAATAGTTTGTTGATGTGTAGTACTTGTAAACAAGCGAGCACCACAAGAGGAAACTGTAACGAGAGATCTGGTACCAGTATTTGTTTTTCACTAGGGATGGGTATTGATAAAATTTTAATCGATATTGATGCCATTATCGATTCCGCTTATTGATCCGATTCCCTTATCGATACCTCCTGTGAATTTTCTGTGTACTGAAAGTTGGCTTTACAGGTTTTCTATGTCAAAATTGGTCACTGGATCCTTGATCTCTGGACATAAATAAAATCTGTAGTTTTTGTCAAAAGCATTTCCTTTCAGATATTTTGGCATGAATGTCTCTCCATACCTTTGAGCTGAGCTCAGCTGGCTGCTGCACATCAGCGCAAGACGTCTCATGTTGGGAGGAAAAAACATTTTGATCAATTGCAGTTTGTTTGTATTACAACATTTGGAAAGAGGTGTCATTTGATTTAAACGGCGTTTCACTTTGATGTTATTAATTCCGACTGGATTCTATTGTTCTAACTTGACTCGGCAGAGAGCCGCGCAGTGTCTGGAGCTGTGTGAACAGAACGAAGGATGATTCTCGTTTCTTTCTCCCAACAAGACAGGAGTCCCAGTTAGTGACTTTAATCTGCACAAAAGTGACTCACAATTGAGATATTCAGGGATAAAAGTGGTGAAAAACAAACAAAAAATGCTGAAACCCAAAAGTACCCCCAACACCACCTGCACAAAAATGTTTGAATTCTAGAAGCTCTGAAATGCAATCTGGGACTATTCCAGACAATAAACTGCAGTGAGTGCAGCATCCATTTTGGTGATGAGAAAAAAAAAAAAAAACTTATTCAAATTCATTCCAGTAATATTCTGCTCTTACTAGGATGCAGCAGTTTTTTTTAGCTTGGCAGATAGTTCTGGAAGAAATCACTGAAGAAATTAAATTGAAAATATGGTTTGACCAAAAGAAATTGTCATTAAACTTAAATGAAACAGGGATGAAGTGGAGTTGTAAGAGTCATTCGGTGTTCACAGGAAACAGTTATTTCTATATGAATTTGTTTTCATTGTTAGTTGGTTTTATCTTTTCTATTGTTTTGTTTAATCGGGTTCTTTTTGTCTCTTTCTCTAAAATTGTATTGTAGCATTATTAGATATGAGTTATTATTACTATCATTGTTATTAATATATGTAAAAAACAATCTGACTCTTTTACGACAACGCTGAGCCATTATTATACAGAAAACAAATGCACACACATAACCTGCTGAGATGTGAACAGCTTAATGCTAACTTTAACATTGAAAACGCCATAGACATGCTAACGCGTTAGCATGGGGCCCGTTTTTAAGTTATAAAATACATCTATTAACTGTTTCAGAAGACCATAACAGGTAAGTAAAGGTAAATATTACTCAGACATATGCTCTTTAGGGTTTTAATGGGGAAAAATTAAGATCAAGGGAAATAAAACAAAGAACCAAAGCAGAAGACCGAAGCATTGCTTCACTGCTTCATTGGTTCAAAGCAAAGCCACGCCCTGCCAATGATCAACTGTTTCAGAAGACCTTAGCAGGTCGGTTTAACATAAAAAATGTAAATATTACTCACAGACATATGTTCTTTAGGGTTTTAGCAGGGAAAATTAAGATAAAGCAAAATAAAACAATGAATTATGAAGCACTGCTTCGATCTGCGAATCACTGCTTCAATTGGTTCAAGGTTCAAAGCAAAGCCGCGCTGCAGAAAAGTCGATTACAGACCCTGCTGCAGGGTCTGTAATCAATGCAGAGAAATCAGCATTTTCCTGACAAACACCCCCAAAAACAACAGCCACTGTGACGGACCAATAAGGGAATCGTTAAGCAAAAAGGTTATTGATGTCGGTGGATCGAATCCTTTCTTAACGATACCTGAAAGGAACCGGTTCTCGATACCCATCCCTATTTTTCACAACAACAAAGCACTTCTCCAGCCTATTTTAATACTGGCAAAACAATGTAACTCGTTATACTTTTGATTAAACAATGTTTTTAGTTGACTCTTTCAGCAGCACATGCACAACACAAAAACTCACAAAAAGTAAACCCCGACTCCCTTGAATGGAGACCTGATAATGTCAGCCAATTCTGTTCAGATTCAAACAACTTTATTGATCCCTAAATGGGCAATTCATATCACACCCAATTACCTCAGACAAAAATACAGCAATTAATTCACAATTATTACTAGTTGACCGCAATAATAGCACACATCAGAATTAAAAACCGCACATACATTTAATTGTTTATGCACACTAAACTTAAAAGACAGTCTGTCATCCGAATTGAGGCAATGTGAGTGTGGGGTGGCTGCAGCAGTCTCCCGAGCAGCTGTGAGCTTGGGGGAGAGGTGAAGGCCGCTGCAGCTCAGAGCCGCGTGGCCTCCGGAGGAGGGGGGAGGAGTGACAGGGAGGAGGCAGGGGGGGGTATCATGTGAGCAGGTGAGATGAGTTTGTATCAGTCAAATGAGTTTGCATCAGTTTCGGTGTGTGCATAATGTCTGGAGTTGCCTTGACAACATCAGACTGTAGGGGAGGGCAGAAAATAAGAAGGGCGGCCTAATGGTTCACCAAGGCCATAGAAATTCTTCTGGAGGAAAAAAAGCGGGGCGTTTTGATCTTCAGAGGCTGAAAATGTTTAGGGTTGAGCAAAGAAACACATTTGCAGCTCCTCTGACCAACCAAATCCAATTTATGAGCATTTCCTGGTCTCTGACATCTTCCTTTGCAAGGCGTATATTTGCTCCGAGATGTTATCCAACTTACCTCCGAGTTCAAGGGTTAACGCAGTCTGAGACTGTATCACCTTGCCCAACTCATTAATCATGACAGACAGGTGAGGGGGTCATGGTTCTGGTAGTAGCTGTCTTGCCAATTTACCAGTAGGTCAGGGGAGCACATAAACCAATAAGCACCAGCCCTCCCACAATAAAACTAAATATAAATAACTCTTCGACGTCCTCCACAGAAAGTGGTACCAAGCACGCAACATGACACTTCTCCCAGGCATCGCGAACATAGCCTGCAGGGTAGGTTCCATCTGGGCATGCAGGGTCCTCCAGCCCTGATTTCCTTGTTGAAAAAATGATGTCAATAGCATTCAGAGACCAGCTGATCAACTCCATGGTTAATCCAAATGTAGTTTGAAGAATTCACAGTCCACTGAAGGTGGGACTTTTGAAGGTTGGAGCAGAGATAGAAAAGCACAGAGGGAGAGGAGGAGATGCAACCGCCCTCGCCGGAGTCCCAAGCTGTAATGTTCATTTTACACATATACTTCCAACACTTACGTTTGCAGTTATCTCAGTTAAATCAGACAGAGTAACATTTAACAAGGAATCACACATTTACTGAGTTTACGTTATGAGAATTATAATTATTTGCTATCACCAAAGAAATGACTTTCAACAAAAAAGAAAAAAAAAAAAGAAAAAAAAAAAAGAGACATTTTCTCAGTGCCACATCATTGGTCTGTCACTGAATTCAACTTAACCTGCATGTGTTTAAGAAAACAGTTTGAGATAAATTGAACAGCTGACTGACATGCATCACTCTGGTATTTTTTTTTTCTCTCAGTACCTGCATTGTGACGAGTCTGTCATCCACCATGACTTCTTTTGTCAAGAAATCAGCACCTATTGTGGCTTTGTACTGGTTACTGAACTTCTTATTCACATACTGGTTCATCAAGGAGGTCTTGCCAACACTGGGGGGGGGGGGGGGGGGGGGGGGGGAGGAGAGGGATTAATGTATGAGTGAAGCTGCTGTAAAAGAACTGCAAAGTTTAGATCTTGTTCAGTTACTCAGTGCTTCTTGTTCAGAATAAGCAAACTGTATTTGCACATACAGATGAGTAAATGTAAGCCGTCTACTTCCAATTAAATCAGCTGTTCAACTGCGCAATTTATGTACATATACACAAAGTTATTTTCTTCCAATCTCATGAGAAAATATGTAACTGGTGCAATCAATAACTTACCATCGACGTAGTTGCATAAACACCCCTGACTGACAATCAAAAGATAGAGAGAGGAGAACTTTCCAAGAAGAGCAACCATCTCTGCAGCAGTCCACCAATCAGAACTCTATGGTAGAGTGGGCAGAGGGAAGTTGCTCCTTCAGTTTAGATGGGTGGCCAGCTCTAGGAATCATTTAGGAATGATGGAGACCACTATACTCATTGGGACCTTCAAAGCAGCAGACATGTTTCTGTACCCTTCCCCAGATTTGTGCCTCAAGACAATCCAGTCTCAGCAGTCCACAGACAAATCCTTGGACTTCATGCTTGGTTTGTGCTCTGGCATGCACTGTCAACTATGGATCTTTATATGTAGACAGGCGTTTCTTTCCAAATCATGTCCAATCAACTGAATTTACCCCAGGTGGACTCCAATTAAGCTGTAGAAACATCTCAAGGATGATCAGTGGAAACAGGATGCACGTGAGCTCAATTTTGAGCTTCATGGCAAAGGCTGTGAATACGCATGTACATGTGAATTCTCGGTTTTGTTTTGTTTTTTTTTGTTTGTTTTTAATATACATTTGCAATAATCTAAAAAACAAACAAAAAAAAAACTTTCCCATTGTTATTATGGGGTATTGTGCACAGAATTTGAAAAACATAAAATGTGGGGGGAAAGTTAAACAGGATGCACGTGAACTCAATTTTAAGCTTCATGACAAAGGCTGTGAATACTTAAGTACGAGGTCTGTTAGAAAACTATCCGACCTTTTTATTTTTTGCAAAAACCATATGGATTTCAATCACGTGTGATTGCATCAGCCAAGCTTGAACCTTCGTGCACATGCGTGAGTTTTTTCACGCCTGTCGGTTGCGTCATTCGCCTGTGAGCAGGCTTTGTGTGAGCAGTGGTCCACCCCTCTCGTCGGATTTTTATTGCGAATAAAATGTCTGAACGATTTGGAGCTTTGCTGCATCAAATTTTTCCAGAAACTGTGAGAGACCTCCAGGTGGACACCATTCGGAAAATTCAGATGGCTTTCAGGGACGATTTTATGGGGATTACACAGATTAAGGAGTGCTCCAGCCGGTTTAAAGACCACCCACAGCGGCTGAGAGCGCGGCACACTCCAAACGCCGATCGACAGGCTCAAACCCCGCTGAAACAACCAGATCATTTCCAAAGTGAAGGCTTTGTTGATCCAGGACGTCATCTGACTTCCACAGAAATGGCAGAAGACGTGGACATCAGCACTTTTTCGGCACATTCCACTGTTACACGAGTTTTTGTCATGGAAAGAGAAGCGGAGGGATGTGCCACGGATCCGCTCATGGTGCGGGACAATAGCACCGCCGTGCTGGTCTCACAGGACGGCTTTCAGAGGCTTTTCAGTTGTGTGACTATCCGAGAAATTGTGGATGAGCTGGACATGCCAGAACATGTCCTGTGAGGCTTCATCATGGCGTTGCTTTGCGCCATGCGGCTCCATCCCGACGCGCGAATTTCTCCACACGTCTGTCTCAATGTGCCGATAAAGTGCTGATGTCCACGTCTTCTGCAATTTCTGTGGTAGTCAAATAATGTCCCGGATCAACACAGCGTTCAGTTTGGAAATGAACGGCACATTCCACTGTTCCAGGAGTTTTTGTCATGGAAAGAGGAGCAGAGAAATTCGCACGTCGGGAAGGAGCCGCATCGTGCAAAGCAACGTCGTGATGAAGCTTCACAGGACATGTTCTGGCATGTCCAGCTCATCCACAATTTCTTGGATAGTCACACGACTGAAAAGCCACCGAAAGCCGTCTGAAAGCCGTCCTGTGAGACCAACACGGAGGTGCTTTTGTCCCGTGCCATGAGCGGCTCCGTGCAGCATCCCTTCGCTTCTCTTTCCATGACAAAAACTCGTGTAACAGTGGAATGTGCCGAAAAAGTGCTGATGTCCACGTCTTCTGCCATTTCTGTGGAAGTCAGACGACGTCCCGGATCAACAAAGCCTTCACTTTGGAAATGATCTGGTTATTTCAGCAGGGTTTGAGCCTGTCGATCGGCACTCGGAGTGCGCTGCGCTCTTAGCCGCTGTGGGCGGTCTTTAAACCGGCTGGAGCACTCCTTAATCTGTGTAATCCCCATAAAATCGTCCCTGAAACCCATCTGAATTTTCCAAAATGGTGTCCACCTGGAGGTCTCTCAGTTTCTGGAAAAATTAGATGCAGCAAAGCTCCAAATCGTTCAGACATTTTATTCGCAATAAAAATCAGATGAGAGGAGTGGACCACTGCTCACAGGCGAATGACGCAACCGACAGGTGTGAAAAAACTCACGCATGCGCACGAAGGTTCAAGCTTGGCTGATGCAATCACACGTGATTCAAATCCATATGGTTTTTGCAAAAAATAAAGAGATCGGATAGTTTTCTAACAGACCTCGTACATGCGATTTCTTAGTTTTGTTTTATTTTAATAAATTTGCAAAAAATCTACCCCCCCCCCCCCCCCCAAAAAAAAAGAACCTTTTCCACACCATTATTATAGGGCATTGCATTTAGAATTTTGAGGAAAAAATTTATTTCATCCATTTTGGAATAAGGCTGCAGCATAACAAAATGTGGAAAAAGCGAAGCGCTGTGAATACTTTCTGGATGCACTGTAATTTCTCAATGTCAAGCTTCAGTTCAACTGTCACTGTGTGTCAGATTTAAAATGGAATGGAACACTACCTCTTGACATATGCACTACATAAATATTACAACCTACAGCTTGTAGGTTGTAATATTACAGTATTACTATAAAAAAACATTACAACCTACATCTACAACCCCAATTCCAATGAAATTGGGACATTATGTAAAATGTAAATAAAAACGGAATACAATGATTTGCAAATCCTCTTCAAGGTAGGCTAGTCTAGTACCCGCACTCTTACTACCAAGCCACACTGTTGTAGCACTTGCAGAATGTGGCTTGGCATTGTCTTGCTGAAATAAGCAGGGACGTCCCTGAAAAAGACGTTGCTTGGATGGCAACATGTGCTGCTCCAAAACCTGGATGTACCTTTCAGCATTGATGGATCACAGATGTGTAAGTTGCCCGTGCCATGGGCACTAATACACCCCCATACCATCACAGATGCTGGCTTTTGAATGTTGTGCTGGTAACAATCTGGATGGTCTTTTTCCTCTTTTGTCCAGAGGACACGGCGTCCATGATTTCCAAAAACAATTTGAAATGTGGACTCATCACACCATAGCACACTTTTCCACTTGCATCTGTCCATTTCAAACGAGCTCAAGCAACGTCTTTCTCAGGGACGTCGCTGCTTATTTCAGCAAGACAATGCCAAGCCACATCCTGCATGTGTTACAACATGGCTTCGTAGTAAAAGAGTGCAGGTACTAGACTGGCCTGCCTGCAGTCCAGACCTGTCGCCCATTGAAAATGTGTGGCACATTATGAAGCGCAAAATGACAACGGAGACTCCAGACTGTTGTACAACTGAAGTCGTACATCAAGCAAGAATGGGAAACAATTCCACCTACAAAACTTCAACAATTAGTGTCCTCAGTTGCCAAACACTTATTGAGTGTTGTTAGAAGGAAAGGTGATGTAACACAGTGGTAAACATACCACTGTCCCAGCTTCTCTGAAATGTGTTGCAGGCATCAATTTCAAAATGAGCAAATATTTGCACAAAAACAAAAAAGCCTATCAGTTTGAACTTGTCTTTGTGGTGTATTCAATTGAATATAGGTTGAAGAGGATTTGCAAATCACTGTATTCTGTTTTTATTTACATTTCACACAACATCCCAACTTCATTGGAATTGGGGGTGTACATTCGAATGCAAGGTGGAGAATTAAAATATATGAATTGTTTCCAACATGTAAACTGACAAAGAACAAGTGAATATAGAACAATGCATTTGGCTATGTGGGCCTGCGATAGACTGGCATCCTATCCATGGTGTACCCTGCCTTTCACCAAATAACTGCTGGAATAGACTACAGCTACCCCATGTCCCTTAACTGGAATAAGTGAGAACAGAAAATGAATGAATTAACCAATGATAAGTTGTAGTAATAAAAACAAGAACAATTACTACTACTGCCCAAAAATTGTACAAGAACATATTTACCTGTTATAGGTTGAAGGATTAGCTTTACCATTTTTGTCATTGTTCACTACTACGTGCTTGGTTGCGTTTTGAAGTTTCTGTGATTTAGGTCAATTGTTCATGCACTTTTTTGTATAGTTGTTATGAGTATATATATATATATATATATATATATATATATAAAATTTTTAACGGTATAAGGGGAGGGTGCTTAGAAGCCTTGCTTCTGCCTTCACCCTTTCGGCCACACGGGTTCTTTGTACATTGTTCCTTTTATGTTTTGTTATTGCCTTTGTTGTTGCTCATCTGTGTGCCAGATAAATAAATTATTTAATTCATTCATTCATTCAAGCTACCATTTAGCTTACAAAATGACAAACCACTAATTCATACTCATCCAAACAGTTTTGACTAACAGAAATAGGAACATAAATGCTACACAACATATACTGGTTGAGATGCCTTGCATGGCAGCAGCCTGATTTGATTGGGTGAAAGTGAGGCATCAGTCAAGACCTCTGAATGTCGACATTAGATGGAAAAGTGTTTCATGCAGTCCATTGACTTTAGTGGGCTGGAGCAAGACTGCTTTCATTTGATTTTTTAGCTGTACAAATCATCTAATAGCTGCCTGTGGGGCCTTTTCAAGTGCTGATGGAGGTTTGCTCCATTGACTCATGATGTGGCAAATGTTCCACAACAAGCTTTGAAGAATCCATGCTTTTGTTAAACATCTGTCATCTCAAACCCAATTTACTTCCACAACACAGACATGCTGCTTTTCTTTGGGACCAAATTGTCCAACAATTATTCCAGCTCAGTGGATACCATTTTTCTGCACGACAAATGGAACATTTTCCTTGGTTTTCACACGTTTGTTTGTGGTGGGTGAAGATGCAGTCATTGTGCGCCACTTCCGATTGGTGAGCACAACTGATGTACCTGGAAGGCGGCATGAATTTTTAAATTACTAAAATCACAGTTTCAATACTGGCACAGACGCACTGCATGACATATATATCCTAAACCGCTTCCTTTGCAATTTGGTATGCACATCATTTCATACTGTGATTTGAATTTGAAAGATTATCATTCACCCCTACTTTAAACTGCTGAGATAAAGTTTTCTAAATGAGTGAGACAAAAGGTGTTTTTGTTTTAAATTCCTACTCCCATGCCCCACTGCATTATAAATACAGTTTTGGCATTCATACAGTTTACCCTCCGAAATTAAGGTTGGCTTGATTTTGACACACCAACTACTGTTCGGGGGGGGGGTGCAGCATCCAGGAGCTGGGGTCTAGGGCCCTATGGAGCCCCAGAATTTAATTTTTATCTAATGATACTTTTTCAGCATCTCCGGGAAGAACAAATCTCAAAATAGTGGATATTTAAATGATCCTATATTCAACCTTTTACTTGACCTGTCAACGATGATGTTGAAATAACAGAATATGATGTGGAAGTAGGACCTGGAATGATTTTCCTTTTAATTGTAAACCAAATTATGCATTAACTCAGAACAATTAAACTACATGAAATTTATGAAGACTGAAAAGACTGTTACAGCATTTCAAAAACCACAGCTAAAGCTTGTAGAATATTATGAAAATCATGGTAAAGTATTAATAACATACCTTATAGTAAAAAGTCACATATTCTTGTGTAAATTCATGCAGCCTAAATCCATTCAAAGCCACAATGTCTTTTTTACAATGAAAGAAAGTCTAGATTAGTGAAAAAAGTCACATAATCTTGTCTAAAATCCTGTTTGAACAGCAGAATATTTATTTTCCAGAGAGAGAAAAATTCTTACCGTGTTTCCTGAGAGAGCACAGTTCACTTATCCCGTTTCTTTTATCTTTCAGGTGTGTTGATGAAGCCAGCGACGATTCCACGGATTTTTGTCCTTATAAGACGTTTTCAAACAGTCTCTCGCCATCTTCTCTCTGTGCGATGTCGGTCTGTGACACAGACATGCTGCACAAACCTTCTTTTAAAAACTTGAAAGCTCTAAAAGTTTGGGATGTTCACATGCTAAGTTTAGCTTAAGTGTTGTACGGGAGCCACACAGTGTCGCCGCAGCAACCAACCAGTCCTGCTTTACGACAACTGTCGTTAACAGCTACGCTTTGAGTGGCATTTTTCTTCCGCAAAACTCCGTGGATGCGAGGAAACTGATTTGTATCTGTAACACAGAGATCAGTGTCCGTGGACTTATAAAACTTACACGATGTCGGAAAAAAATAGAACGCTTTGCAATAAGCATTTTAAAAACTCAGTGATGTTCACAATTAAAGAGTACATCACTAACACCTCCCACCCACCTCCCTATGATGAAATCCCTGGAATCCCGCGGATCCGCAGAGTTTTCACAGCCCTGAAATATACACCTGTTTGTCAATGATGAAATTAAAGGCCAGAAGAGCATGTGAACATAAATCCCACTAATTTAAGCATTAAATGCTTAAATTAGTGGGAGATTTACAATAAGCATTATGCACTAGCATTAATTTTGAGTCAGTGCTCAATATGGAATTTGTTCAGGGAGAAAAAACAAGTCAGTGTTGTGGAGGTGCATAGGTATTTGGAATCAATCCTTAAATGGTAAAATTCACTACAGTTATATAGTGATTTTCCATCTATACCAGAAACTCAAGCTGGTTTACAGTAATGCCTCGCATTCATCTACACACACGCGTCAGGGTGCTGCCATGCAAGGTGCTCACTTAACACCGGGAGCCAACTTGGGGATTAAGGACCTTGCCCAAGGGCCTTTAGTGATTTTCCAGCAAGATGAGGGTTTGAACAGAGGATCCTCTGGTCTGAAGCCCACTGCTTTACCATTAAATGGGCATTTAACCTGTTAAGCACCCATATTTTACCAACAGTTCCCACAGGAATTAAAAAAAAAAAAAAAGCCAATCTACCGCATCAGTGGAAAAATTTTACTAAATGAAGAACATTTAAAAAGTGTTTAAAAATTTGTGCACCACTCAGCTCAACTGACAATAACTGATATCTGAGGCATTCCTTTGTTGTCACTTACCCAGAGTCTCCGAGGATGATTACTTTGAGTAGTACTTTCTTCCTTGATGTCATAATGCCACAACTGCAAAGGAAAATAAATAAACAAACAAATAGTTAAAAAAAAAAATACAGGAAGGAACGGTTCCTTATACTAATATAATAAGCAGCAGGATAATAGTAAGCCACAGTTGGTCAGTGGAGGATACAGTCAACCTTGTACTGCACTTCACCCTGAAACACCTTGACCATCTAGGAACATGTGCAAAGGTCCCCTTTGTGGACTTCAGCTCTGCATTCAACACAATCATTCCAAAAATACTCCACTTTAAGCTCACCTACCTCACTGTGCCTGCTTCCATCTGTGAGTGGATCACCCACTTGTTGACAAACAGGAAGTAAAAGGTGAGGCTGGACAAAACTAAATCCAGCACCCAGACCATCAGCATTGGAGTCCCCCAGGGTTGTCTACTCTCCTCCTTGCTCTTCAGCCTCTACACTAATGACTGCACCTCAAGAGACCCCTCTGTTAAACTTCTGCCATTTGCAGACGACAAGTCATCAGCGTCATCCATGACGATGACGAGTCCTCTGCATACAGCTTGGAGATTCTCTCAAATGAACCTGGGAGTTGAATGTGCTGAAAACTGTGGCAATGACAGTGGACTTTAGGACAAGCTCCCCAACACCACCCTCAACAATATAGTTTCCACCATGGAGAGCTTCAGGTTTCTGGGGTAAATCATCTCTTTCAACCTCAAGAAGGTGACCAACATCACCTCAGTTGCCAAGAACGCCCAGCAGAGGATGTATTTTCTGCATCAGCTTAGGAAATTCAACCTGCCGCAACAGCTGTGACACAGGTCTACAATGTCATTATCCAGTCTGTTCTGTGGTCATCCATCATCTGGTTTACGTTGGCCACCAAACAAGACAGGAACAGACTGTGACAGACCATCAGTACTGCAGAGAGAAAAAAAAAAAAAATGAACTGCCACCAGCCTGCCTTCATCCAAGACTTATACATCTCCAGACTGAGAAAACAAACACGAAGCATCACAGCAGACCCCACACATCATGGACACAGCCTGTTTTAGCATGTCCCCTCTGGTCAGCAGATCACTGAGAACAAAAACAACCAGACACAACAGTGCCCCCACCCCACTGACTGTCACTCTGACGAACATCTTATCACTGTTAAATACCATCAACAATACTGTATCACTCACTTAACTATTTATGCTTCTGTAACACCCATTGCACAAAGACAGCAGCAAACATACACACAGACACTACAAACATGCATCTGACACATCAATGTTGTACATTATTGCACTTGCACATATTATATTGCCTTTACACAAAAACAAACAACCCTTAGCTGCTTCAATCCAAACTTATTCCTAGGTTTTGGAAAAGTGACAGATAAAACAAGTCCACCCTTCCTGTTTGTAAACACGATAACTCAAGATCAGTAAAAGCTATACTGTGCAACTCACAAAATTACAGAGTTCCTAAATCTTAAGGAAACACAGATTCAAGGTTTTTTTTTTTTTTTTTTTTTTTTAATGCCAATCGGAATGAAATTTGAGACCAATATTACAATACCCAAAAAATGACGGTTGAGGGTTAGGGACAAATGTTACACAAATAAAAGTCAAAGTCAGTATTATTGTCAATTCTTTACATGTGCCAGACATAAAAGCAATCAAAATTACATTTCCCACCATCCCACGGTGAAAACATTTCTCACAGTAAGGTAGTCAACAAGAAAACATCTAACATTCAAGTAAATAATGAATGTTTATGAGTTCAATGGTACGAATATTTCATGAGGTGAAAGCCTCGTTGAATGGTATGTTCCAGCTTTCACCTAACTACATATTCGTTCCATTAAAAGAATGTAAAAACATTCATTTGTTTTATACAACAGCTAAAATAGATCCTTGTCATTTCATATTACATTAATTTATAAACAGAAAAGAGACTTACATTTTGGTGTGTCACTGTACTTACAAAAAACTAAAGATTGTGTACTTCCTTACTCCAGCGAAAAATCACATTAGAAATTTGCCTAGCTTTTGTGCATCACTGCTGATGTGTAATTCCAAAAAAAAAAAAAAAAAAAAAAAAGAAATCACATCAGAAATTAGTCCAGCTTTACAGAGGCTTACAGAGCAGGGGATTTGTTTTGTGTGTGTGTCCGAGCGTGTTCAAAGAATTAGCACCGTCAATTAGCTCCTCCAAATCGTCGTCAGTCAGCAAAAAAAAAAAAAACACTCTGCATGCTTACCTAAACACTGCCCGCACTAGTGGGTGGCTAAAATGAACCAAATTGCACTCTAAATGCAATGCAACACAAATGGGACGAATAATCCATGTCACGTGACATACAAAGAACCAGTCAAATGGCAAGGATCCACTCAGCCATCATATAAAAGTAATTATGCAACAGCTGAGTGGATCCTTGTCATTTGATTGATGCTTTGTATGTCACGTGATATGGATTATTTGTCCCACTATTACATTTAGAGTGTAATTTTTCAATGGACTGAAGAGCTACACAAAGTTTTTTTTTTTTTGGAAGTACGAAGTCAGTGCACAGCATCACCGGGCTACAGGTCATAAATTTGGAATCTTATTCAAAGTTTGTGTTGGACTTTAACACCAGTGGAATACCAAAATGTAAGTCCCTTTTCTGTTTATAAATTAATAAAATATCAAATTACAAGGGTCTATTTTAGCAGTTACAGTGAGGAAAATAAGTATTTGAACACCCTGCGATTTTGCGAGTTCTCCCACTTAGAAATCATGGAGGGGTCTGAAATTTTCATCTTAGGTGCATGTCCACTGCGAGAGACATAATCTTTAAAAAAAAAAAAAAAAAAAATCTGGAAATCACAATGTATGATTTTTTTAAAAAATATTTTTTAAAAATGACCAGGTCCTCCTGTGTAGTTCTGAGCTTTCTCAGAATCATCCTTACCCCACAAAGTGAGATCTTGCATGGAATCCCAGACTGAGGGAGCTTGACAGTCATCCTGTGTTTTTTCCACTTTCTAATAAATAATCATAACAGTTGTCTTCTACCAAGCTGCTTGCCTGTTGTCCTGTAGTTCATCCCAGCCTTGTGCAGGTCTACAGTTTTGTCCCTGGTGTCCTTAGACAGCTCTTTGGTCTTGGCTATGGTGGACAGGTTGGAGTGTGATTGACTGAGTGTGTGAACAGGTGCCTTTTATACAGGTAACAAGTTTGAACAGGTGCAATTAATACAGGTAAAGAGTGCAGAATAAGAGGGCTTCTTAAAGAAAAATTAATAGGTCTGTGTGAACCAGAATTTTTTTTTTTAGATTATGTCTCTCACAGTGGACATGCACCTAAGATGAAAATTTCAGACCCCTCCATGATTTCTAAGTGGGAGAACTTGCAAAATCGCGGGGTGTTCAAATACTTATTTTCCTCACTGTATATAAAACAAATAATGAATGTTTTTACATTCTTTCAATGGTACAAATATTTCATGAGGTAAAAGCTGGAACATACCATTCAACTCTGCTTCGCCTCATTGAATGGTATGTTTCAACTTTCATCTCATGAAATATTCGTACCATTGAACTCAAACATTCATTACTTGTATCATATTTATTTTAACATAGAACATAGTTACTGGTTTAAACCACACTGCAAAATCTTCCCTGAAAAGCCCATTTTCATTAAATACACTCTTCTCCATGTCATCAAGTCCATTGCCTTGAAAAACTGTTCAGCCTAGTGATGTCAGTCTGGCACCAAAGCTCCAATCCTTGCTTCAAACTCGAAGTTGCGTTCTCTTTGAACCACTGCTTTAAAGCTTGCTTTGAGGCAGAGCAAATGACGTAAGCAAGAACGTATGAAGCAGTGACTGCTTCAGTCCCGAATGAATCGCTTCATATCATGAGATGAGTCGTTGACGCGAGATTTGCTTCAGGAAGCTTCTGCGCGCTAAAACACACCTTAAAGGCACCCGTCACAACAAACAACATGTGGGTTTGTTGTCGGAGTTGTTGTTATCATCATCAACATGGAGCCAACCAGGAAGAGAAGCCATTCTCAAATGTGGGAACACTTTGAGCTGATCAGTCCTAATAAGGTGAGTACTTTATTACTAAACAAGTAACTTAAAAAGGTAGTAATGTAGCAGTTTGTAAGTTAGGTACAGTCGTTTGTGCGGTTGTATAGGCCGCATAAATAGTGTTTAGCCAACAAGATTAAATGTGGGTAAACATTTCTGTGGTCATTCCAGTACACCAGAGGATCCGCCGATCTTTGCAAGGGAGGATCAGTCATGTATCTCTGAACTTCAATCGTGGCATCTGATGTATAATTCCTGTGAGCTCTTGTGTTTTTTCAAAAGCTGTGGAAGTTGTCAGCAAAAAAAGAAATCGCCTGAGTCTACAAACAGTGGAAAAACTCTTATTCCTCAATAAAAACCTTTGAATTCCCATCCCCAAAATTCATGACTGTCCTGAGTTACACAAGCACAGCCCACCTTCCCTGCAAATACTTTGTTTCCTAAAGCACACCTTATCTCAATCCCAGATAGTCAACATATACTGAATCAGCTGAACATATTTTGACAGTGTTGTCTAGTATTTCACCACTAGATGTCACTGAAATGAAACTTTGAATGAATTAACCCATGTTCAATACAATTGGCAAAGTTGTTCAATGCTGCTTTATTGCTTCATTTGAGCATCACTAGTTCAACCCCTTGGGATTTTACACATTTCGAAAGGACATGTCACTCTGAAATCATAACTTAGATTTAGATTGTTAGTGGCCATCCGTTGATACACCGGGATTACTTTCTGCACTTTCATGACCGGTTTTAAATTATACGGCATTCACAACAAACAGCTACGGAGACTGCCAAAAACAAAGTACTCATGAGTACTCATTTACGACAGCATTTAAGTAGCTTTGAGGAAAACATGCCAACTGAAATGGAATGTAGCTGCTAATGTCAAGAATGGAGCCATAGATAAGTGTAATGTCATGTTATGATGATTTGTTTTTAAGTGATAACTGTTCATTTTAATGCAGTCACAGTAACAGCAGCAACCATGAGAAGACCTACTGCACCTGCACAGCCAACAGCCATAAATGCAACCTCTTAAAAACAGTTTCTGCTAGATGTTCAGGTTTGTACACACTTAAGTGTAGTCATCAATATAACTGAACAATCTACACAAAAAAAAAAAAAAAAAAAAAAAAAATGCATCTGTATGATAAGACAGCCTAAAAAAAAAAACAGTGGAAAAGTGCGTATGCATGTTAAAACAGCATGCTGCTCTGCACACATTAGATCCAAAATCTGACAGACTCACTCAAAGCAAACTAAAAATAAAACAAAAAGTAAAAACTGAACATGGCATTCATTTGTAGAATGATTTCCAAGATTAAATATGTAAAGTCACCAAGACACCCAGAAAAGTCAAAAGCTTCTGTGGCTGTAATTGAAGAAATTGTGCCTAGTGTAGTGCAGCAGATAACAGAATATTTAGGAATCCTTCAAATGGTGTTGCAAGCACCAAATCTGGTACAAATACTCCTTAGACATTACTCTTTTAAAAAAAAACAACTGGCCACTTGATTTTTCAATATGTTACCAGGTTGAAGTCAAAATTTAAAAATGTTCCAATCATATTGAAAACTATACCACATTATTTGTCTGAATATAAAGATTCTAAAAAGGTATAGTTTGGACCATCTTTTACTGAATGTTACGCAGTTATGGAGTAAAAACAGCAAGAAAGATTCAAGATTCAAAGCTTTTATTGTCATATACACAGTGAGGACGTTTCACTGTACAATGAAATTCTTACTTTGCTGCCCACACTGGATGTCCAAATATATATATATATAAAAAATGACTATGTGTAAAATATCTAAATATAAGTGGGGGGAAAAATGAAATAATATAAAATAAGCATGCTGGTAAGAACAATAGAATACGAGGTCTGTTAGAAAAGTATCGAATCCTTTTATTTTTTGCAAAAAACCTGATGGATTTGAATCACGTGTGCTTGCATGAGCAAACTTGAACCTTCGTGCACATGCATGAACTTTTTCACGCCTGTTGACTGCATCATTTCCTGGTAAGCAGCCTTTGTGTGGGACGTGTGTTGTGCACTCGGTGGATTTTCATTTCAAGGAAAAAGACGGAACGACTGGAGCAGCGCCTCATCAAATTTTGCCAGAAACTGGGCGACAGCCAGGTGGAAACTATTCGGATGATTCAGACGGCTTTCGTTGACGATCCTGTGGGCATCACACAGATCAAGGAGCAGTACAACCGGTTTAAAGACGTTCGCACAATGGTGGAGAGTGAGCCACGCTCCTGGCAGCCATCAACATGCTGAAATGACCAGATCATTTCCAAAGTGAACGCTGTGGTAATGTGGGACCGTCGTGTGACTGTCCGAGAAATTGCGGAAGAGGTGAACGTCAGCACTTTTTCTGTAAATTCCACTGTAGAAGACAGAAAATTTGGCCATGAAAAGAGTGGCTGTGAAATTCATGCTGCTTCTGACGGCGGAGCAAAAGCGCCTCCGTGTTGAAGTCTCACAGAACATGCTGTGACATGCCCACCTCTTCCACAATTTCTTGGATAGTCACACGACTGAAAAGTCACCGAAAGCCGTCTGAATCATCCGAATGGTTTCCACCTGGCTGTCGCCCAGTTTCTGGCAAAATTTGATGTGGCGCTCCTCCAGTCGTTCCGTCTTTTTCCTTGAAATGAAAATCCGGAGCGCACTACACATCCTCACACAAAGGCTGCTTACCAGAAAATTATGCAATCGACAGGCGTGAAAAAATTCACGCATGCGCATGAAGGTTCAAGGTTTGTTCATGCAAGCACACGTGATTCAAATCCATCAGGTTTTTGCAAAAAATAAAAAGGTCCGATACTTTTCTAACAGACCTCGTATAACAAAGCAATGTAATAAAATAGAAATATGCACTATAAGGAGGGAAATATGGAGTATACTTGTGTAATGGCCTATGTACATAATAGTGCATCAGTGAGCAACATTCACTGTTTTGTGCAACGTCCAGCAGTAAATGGTTTAGTGCAATTGGGCCAATGGATTCAAGTTAACAGGTATTCTAATGCAATAGAATAAGGTGACCGTAATATACTGAAGTGTCCAATGGAAAATAAAGTGACCAGTGATGGAGAGCTCTCTCCTTAAGGGGGTAGTGGGGGGGGTTTACAAAGGGTAATTTCAGCTTGTACAGGGGTCAGAAGTTCAAGTTGCTCCACTTTTGGTAAAAAGTGGTGCAAATTATTGGTTGATTTAATTGGGTTTTAAAAAGGAATAGTTTGCATGATGGGTCCTGCTTAGTTATTACGTTACGAGGTAACACATGTCCCATGTCACAGAATCCAATGGGTGTTGACACTGTTTGAACTTTACTTTAGAGACCAAACATTCAACATTCAAAACTACTCCATTTATTAATCCTATTAGTTCAACCAATAATTTGTACCACTTTTTACCAAAATTTAAGAAATTTTAACTTGTGACCCCTGTACAAACTGAAATTGACCTTTGTCACCATTCTTGCTATTTTTACCCCATGAATCCATAACATTCAGTCACAGATAGTCCAGACTAGACCTTGAATCTTTATGCTCATACAAATGTAGTATAGTTTTTAATATGACTGGATCATTTTTAAATTTTGACCTCTGTGTAATTCTTCAATTGACCCCTACCTGGGCATCTACTAAAAATTCAAGTCCATTCAGTTTTGGTTCCCCCCCCCCAAAAGAGTAAGGAGTATTAGCGCTGAATTCTGTGCTTGCATCACCATTTGAAGGATTGTTTCAGTTATCTGTTGCATTAGTGCAAGTTTTGCATCACCACTCTTAGCTTCACAGTGGCGTGAAGCAGACACGGATTTCCTTTCAACAAAACAGATCAAATCTAGGCATGAACCTCAAATGTACCTCCTAGCAAACTGCAGATGAGGTTTCAAGTCTCGAGTCTTCTTTTTAAGAACATCCCTCTCTATACCGCTACATCATAAAGCTGTATAACCAAATGCAAAACTTGCACTGTGAGTGGAGAAACTGTGCACAGTGCAAGTTTTGCAACAAACGTTGCACAGCTTCAGGATGTATGTAGAGGCAATTTGTTGTGGGTTCTGGGGGCATGCGCCGACAGGGAAATTTTTAAATAGAGAAGCAAATTTTGGGCCTTCTGGCATTAAAAAAAAACAAAAAAAAAAAAAACAGTTGGGAGAAGTGCTTAAAATAAGGGCTTTTTTGCTGGTGAATTTCCAAAACAGTAACCAGTCAACTCAAGTCACAATCTCAGACTCAGATACACCTCAGGTAAGGCTGGAAGAAATGTTCAGCAACTTTCTGAAATGGGAAGTCGGCTACCGCTGTCTTAGCACAGCAGATGGACAAAGCAGTCCAATGTAGCAATGATCAGTTCAATTTCAAATTATTTTCATTTATATAGCACCAAATCACAACAAGGTTGCCTCAAGGCGCTTCACACAAGTAAGGTCTAACCTTACCAACCCGCAGAGCAAAAGTGGTAAGGAAAAACTCCCTCTGAGGAAGAAACCTCAAGCAGACCAGAATCAAAGGGGTGACCCTCTGCTTGGGCCATGCTACAGACACAAATTACAAAGCAATTCACAAAACGAACATACAGGAAATGTTGCTGGTTGGTTGGTTGTGGGGCTGAACAGTCTCTCCACCTCAGCAACGCAGCACAGCTAATTTGAAATTCTGGTTGACAATAATGTGGACTCTGATTTTGGGACACTAGTCTTCAGCCCAGGCAAGCCCGTGCATTAATTCACCCCTGGTTCTCTTACCGATTGGATCCAAACGTTGTTATATTTTATTACATCTGCAAAGGACGTAATTAAATCACCTGCGCTTATTTATTTGTCTGTCTGCCTGTCTGTTAGCAGGAATATGTCAAAACTACTGTATGGATTCTGACAAACTTTTCACCACAGATACACTCAAAAATATAAACACAACACTTTTGGTTTTGCTCCCATTTTGTATGAGATGAACTCAAAGAGCTAAAACTTTTTCCACATACACAATATCATCATTTCCCTCAAATATTATTCACAAACCAGTCTAAATCTGTGATAGTGAGCACTTCTCCTTTGCTGAGATAATCCATCCCACCTCACAGGAGTGCCATATCAAGATGTTGATTAGACACGATTAGTGCACAGGTGTGCCTTAGACTGCCCACAATAAAAGGCCACTCTGAAAGGTGCAGTTTTATCACACAGCACAATGCCACAGATGTTGCAAGATTTGAGGGAGCGTGCAATTGGCATGCTGACAGCAGGAATGTCAACTAGAGCTGTTGCTCGTGTACTGAATGTTCATTTCTCTACCATAAGCCGTCTCCAAAGCGTCTCAGAGAATTTGGCAGTACATCCAACCAGCCTCACGTAACCGACTTGAGTGGGCAAATGCTCACATTCGCTGGCATTTGGCACGTTGAAGAGGTGTTCTCTTCACGGATGAATCCCGGTTCACACTGTTCAGGGAAGATGGCAGACAGCGTGTGGCGTCGTGTGGGTGAGCGGTTTTCTGATGTTAATGTTGTGGATCGAGTGGGCCATGGTGGCGGTGGGGTTATGGTATGGGCAGGCGTCTATTATGGACGAAGAACACAGGTGCATTTTATTGATGGCATTTTGAATGCACAGAGATACCGTGACGAGATCCTGAGGCCCATTGTTGTGCCATACATCCAAGAACATCACCTCATGTTGCAGCAGGATAATGCACGGCCCCATGTTGCAAGGATCTGTACATAATTCTTGGAAGCTGAAAATGTCCCAGTTCTTGCATGGCCAGCATACTCACCGGACATGTCACCCATTGAGCATGTTTGGGATGCTCTGGACCGGCGTATACGACAGCGTGTACCAGTTCCTGCCAACATCCAGCAACTTCGCACAGCCATTGAAGAGGAGTGGACCAACATTCCACAGGTCACAATTGACAACCTGATCAACTCTATGCGAAGGAGATGTGTTGCACTGCATGAAGCAAATGGTGGTCACACCAGATAGTGACTGGTATTCCCCCCCAATAAAACTGCACCTTTCAGAGTGGCCTTTTATTGTGGGCAGTCTAAGGCACACCTGTGCACTAATCATGGTGTCTAATCAGCATCTTGATATGGCACACCTGTGAGGTGGGATGGATTATCTCAGCAAAGGAGAAGTGCTCACTATCACAGATTTAGACTGGTTTGTGAACAATATTTGAGGAAAATGGTGATATTGTGTATGTGGAAAAAGTTTTAGATCTTTGAGTTCATCTCATACAAAATGGGAGCAAAACCAAAAGTGTTGCGTTTATATTTTTGTTGAGTGTAGATATTAGGCCATGGAAGACTCCATTAAATTTTGGAGGTGATCCAGATCTGAATCTGGATCAATATTTCACTTTATATACGATTTGAAGGATCACATCAAAACTACATGGATTCTAGGCAAATTTGCACCACATATAGATATTAGGGAATGGAAAACTCCACTGAATTTTGGAGGTGATCTGGATCCAGATTTCACTTTATATAGGCTTCAAAGGATTAATTCAAAACGTCTTCACAGATTCTCACCAAATTTGCACCACAAATAGATATTAGGGCATGGACAACTCCATTAAATTGTGGAAGTGAACTGGATCCGGATTGGCGCATGTCAGAAATCTCTGCTCTTGTTCACTGGTGCGATACAGCTTTTTACTCTGCATTTTAATAAACTTAGTAAAATCTGTTATGAATTAATGTTTAATTTCCAGAGTTTCATAAGATGCACAGTGGCTGAAAGTGCTCTGTGTCCACATCCACAGCCACCATGTATAGTGTTAGGCACACACCATCTGAGCATGTTCACACATTTGTAATATAAAATTAAAACCTGTTACTTCAGAGATTTAATCTTTGGATAATGATGAATCAAACCGGTGAATAACTGATGCACTCTGCCAATGGAAGCACACAGAAAATGACTTATATGACATAAGATGACATTTGCATGCAAGTTCTTCTGCACACATGAGCATTGTGATTGCAGAAGAAGTATAACATGCAGTAGCACATACAAAGTAAATGAATACTGAAGTTAGGTTTCTTTTCAGTTTCCATCCACCTGTCCCACATGGTACAAAATAAACAAAGTTTTACGGCATTTTTCATTCAACTTATTTCTGCCTTCACATGAAACTTACTTCATCATAAATGACTGACAGTAATGATCAGTACCCACATAAAAAGTACTTCGTGCTCAGTGCACCACCCCCCCAAAAAAAAAACAATAAAAAAAAGCAAAGAACTGCGGTTTACCTGTTACGCATGGAGACATTTCTACACCAAACAAGCATGAAATAAACTGTTAACTCAGAAAATACAGCTAATGTTGAGACTGACTGATGTATAGTTTTTCACCCCCATCAGGCAATGGCATTTACAGTTAAGACTCCTTTAAAATCAAGAAAGGTGCAGTCCAAAAAAAAAAAAAGGACAAATCAGTTTTTGCCAGTAGTACTACTAGGAGTTTTAAAGTTTATTTTTATATTTCACCACTGGGGCAATTCACAAGCAAACTCGGTTTGCCACATTGTGTATTAATTTTCTGTAAATGACACGGCAAAGGCATCCCTGAATACTGACATACTGAAATTTCAAGTCAACTTCTAGTTAAGCCACTGAAAAGAGTTGTGTAATTTCATAAAGGGTCCTTAGGGTCCTGAAGTTTCCTGTATTACTGTATGGTTGTGAGACTTGGTTCCCAAACACAACCTCAAGCATGAATTCTGACAAAGTGCAAACACGTCTGAATCATAAGTACATATAACTACACAAAAATGCTTTGCTGCAAACATATTAATTGATTGATGTTCCCAGAGCTTGAGAAGCATCTGAAAATTTATACCCCCCACACTTTTTCTTTTGTCTCAAGGGCAATCAAAGACATTCAATTTACAAGGATATGAAAAACATCTGTGAAAATGAATCTGGAGCTTAAGCTACCAGGTGATGAACAGAAAAATGATTGCCAACTGTTTTGTTAATTGATTAATCATTTTACTTACAGTGGCAACAGCTTTGCCCTTCAACAGACTGGAATCCCGTCCAGGGTGTACGGTCACATACTGAGATGACCCCCATACAAGATTTGCATATTCACTATCTGCACAAAAAACAGGGAGTTTGTTCTGTACCAAGTATACCCTTTCCTTGTGTGGACCAAAATTAGGCTTAATGTGTGGAAAGGACTGAAAGCTGGTTTAAATTTATGGAGAAGAATAACCCGCCTGTAAACCTGATTGTGGTCCGCACACAGAAAGGGTAAAAGTACAGAACAAACTTTGCTTTTACGCATGTGCAGATAATGAATGTACAAATCTGGTAGACGCCGTCTCACGCCCTATGACTGTTGGGATATGCTCCAGTCCCCCATGACCCATAATGTGAGAAAGCAGGTATAGACAATGGATGGATGGTGACAGCTTCTTTTTCCTTTTTGGAAAAAAAAAGGGCGGGGGGGGGGGGGGGGGGGGCAAAACCAGCGAAGTCCTCTCCCTCTTTCTAAAGTAAGAATCACTAAGAACTTTTACTTACAAATATATGCTTAATATGTCAAATATAACACTGGTCAACAAAAAAAACTTTTTGTCTGCTACCTGAAGAGAAACAACTGATTTTGACTAATTTGAGTATGCTGATTTCAAATATGCAAACAGAATTTCTCTAGCACATCAAGATTTTGAGTTATGTGACTATACCAATAAACGCCAGTCGCCAAATTATTCTCAATGATTTTATTAGAAATGAACACACAACTGGTGAAAAAAATTACACAGATACCAAAATATCAATCATTATGAGGAAACTCAAATTAATACACTCCACAATTCGTCTTAACAGTTCAAAAGTGAGCCAAACACTTGCTCTTGCGCTTGTGGGTCACAGACGTTTCACGCTGTAGAAACCAGCAGTAGTCACCCATCATGTTTGCATTATAACGCCCCTGGTACCTGGTTTCCATTTCAGAGACATCTTGGTGGAATCTTTCACCATGCTCATCACTCACATCACCCAAATTGGGTGGAAAGAACTCAAGATGAGAGTGCAGGAAGTGAATCTTAAGTGACATTCTGCAGCCCATGCATTTGGATGATTTGAGCAAGTTGTCAACTAGTTCTTCATAGTTTGTGGCTTTGTGGCTCCCCAAGAAATTCTGTACCACTTGCACAAATGATTCCCATGCTCTTAGTTCAAGGGGTCTGAGCTTAGATGGAAAGTCTTTGTCTCTAATAAGCTCACGTATTTGAGGTCCATCAAAAATCCCAGCTTTAAGCTTGGCATCACTTTGGACTGCCCCAAATTTTTGCTTCAGGTATTTAAAGCCATCTGAGCTATGATCCATTGCCTTCACAAAGTTCTTGATGAGGAGACGTTTTATATGCAGGGGAGGAAGGTATACTTTCTGTGGATCAATCAATGCCTGGTGTTTTACATTGTGTTTTCCAACTGTGTGTTGGACTCGTTCCGGCCACGTCTTGATTTTGATAGGTTGTTCCTTTCTCATAAACATTTGCAGTGTGCTAGATTTGATGCATTTGCCAAATATCTCTAGGTCTCTTTTTTCATATTTTGCATTTCTGATTTTAGAACACTGAACAAACTATGTTTGAGGCTAGATTAATCATATATATATATATATATATATATATATATATATATATATTCATTCATTCAGTGCTCCAGCAGTATTCCATCACGTGATGTACATGTACCACAAAAACTTGGTTTTCATCTGTAGACTGATCAAAGCAATCATTATAAAAAAATACAAATTTCTGGCCATGCTGGCCCTCAATATTGGCAGTTTATTGATTGAATTGTTTTACCATATTTGGATTCAGCAACCCAAAATCACCCAAATTAGTGCTAAATTCTGTTTTATTCTAAAATTAGAAAATTTTAGACACAATCTACATTTGCATGAGAAGCGCCATAATAGCAATAGATTAGCTAAATATTGGCATGTGCATAACTCAAGAACCTGATGTGCTAGACAAATTCCGATTACAGATTTGGAATCAGCATACCTGAAATACCTTATATCAGCTAATATTCACCAGGTAACAAAACCACTGTTGACCAGTGTAATATAATGTATGACATTAATTGACAGTGATACAAACTACAAATTACTTCCCTGGTTAAATCCGTGGCAGAACACACATTATCACCATTATGTCTGCACAGCTGAGACATCATTAAGCATTTATTTGTGCCAAGTGTGCTTTGTAATAATAATAAATAAATAAATAAATCACTATATGCTGCTGTAATGACCAAAGTCCACACTATTAAGTGGTGTGCTTTAAATATAAATTATATCATTCATCTTCAAATAAAGTTTTTACAAAAACACACGCTACACACCACTGGTTACTTAACCAACACTATAGCCTCGGCTGCGCACAAAAATCGCCTAATTTTTATGTACAATTGGAGGGTAAAATCAGCACAGTACGGCGCTCATAAGCTGCAACCCATGACACTGTGTCAGGGACTGGTCACATGATTTTAAAACAACCATGACTTGGCAAACACGATCAGCACATCCAATGCTGTAACGAGATTCGAGACAGACATTACTCAGAAACTATGGACGACCTTTTTTCCCCACTTATTCTTGATAAGATGTTGAAAAATCCTATCATTTTACCTAACAATCAGGAGGGGGGAAACATCAGGTCTACTCAGCAACAAGACGCCGAAAAACAAAGGTCGAGTTCAAGGAAAAGGATTGAGCAATTGTGAAGTGGCGAAAGAGAAAGAACTAAAGACACAGACCATGTTCACGAACAATTACTGAGCAAAACACCACGTCAGTGACATTTCTTCATTTAGGCTAACATTTACTTAGCTAGTGAGCGTTCACTTAAAACAATAAACTAAAATAACGCTTCAACTCGCTCGATAGCCACACGGTTAACACATAATATGGTAAAAACAAGGCAAGTCACCACAAACCAACCTGTGCGAGGATCCTGTGATAAAAAAAAAAATAGATATCAAAGTGGACTTTTATTCGCTGTCTTCGTTCTTGGCGTTAGCTAACACAAGGCTAGCGAACAGCCAGTGTAGAAAACAAGACGTTTTTACACAATCGGCAGCCAAATAATCTCCACCAGTAAGCCTCCAAAGTGTCTCGATTTATCAGACTAAACACTGCCACTGCAGAGGTATATCTTTTTTGTTGTGAAAGAGAATCGACACAGCGCTGTGTTTCACCCTGTTTCCGTTGACGCTGGCTGTTCTGTCAAGCTAATTTAGCTGGTAGCTAGCCGAGCTTTGCTCACTTCCTTCAAAACAAGCTCCGTCCGTGAAGCTGACGTCACCCACTGGACACGCCCTACTCTACACGTGACTGTTCTTGCCGCCTCCGCCGCCGCCTCTTCTTCTTCTTCTTCTTCTTCTTTTTTATTGAACAACAAGGAAATTTTACACTTTATCATACAATTCAAGACTACCTCTGTACATTGCTCACAGCAATAGAAGTAGTTCTAATTCCAAGCGTACAACATTTCTGTATCTGATATACAACGGAGGAAAACTAAATGCTGGGCACCATAGACGACTTGCAAGGGCTGACACACCCTCACAGGGCCAGAGAACAGGATTCAAATGTTGTCACACACATGGGTGCAATTTGGTGGGGGATAGGGGGGGACCCACCTTTTCAACCAGGGGGGACAGAATATGGTATGCCCCCCCCACCTTCTGACATACATGTGTGTACTTGAAACATGCTATGCCAGTCTTGTGTGCAAACCATGTTAGAATAGTATCTTTGTTTCTGCAAGTTTGTATTTTTAGCAGCATTGACTTGTTTATAACACCTGTTTCTTGTTTGTCACATTCAGAATTTTCTGGGACTGCATTTGCCCAGATTTGAAACCAAAAATAGTTGCCTCTAGGGACTATTGTCTACACATAAGTATCAATGGACCATATGCTAATTTACTACATTCTGAAAGTTAGAAAAGGAAATCAGAAAAGCTATCTGGGACCTCAGAAAGCCCATCTGCAATTATTGCTTCATCTCCAAAATCAGTCTATGCAAGCGAAATTATGTTCAGTATGAGTGTTGTCATTAGTGCCACTTCGAAAATTAAATTCATGATAAGTAATTTATCCTAAACTGATGATCTGTTGTTTTTTCAAACTTATGCAAAAACAAATCTTGAGAAAAAAAATACAGTATGCGATAGTTAATAATTATTAAGAGCCTGTTCTTTCATATTTATGAATATATTTTACCACATTGCAGTTGTTTTTTTAATGAGAACTCATCCTATCATTCTTTTTGAGTTCTACACATGTGGAGATACCTTATTTACACCAGGATGTTAATAAAATCAATGCTGGCTATTCTCAGAATAAAGTACTTATATCCACAGTTTCAAATTGTATAAGTCAAATGGTGTCCACTTTATGGTCTTCTCAAAACATTAAAATTACTGTTCTGGATGCGCAGAATGCATCTGAGCTTATCTAGAAACTGTTGGCTTCTGGGGTCTAAAGCGGCCCCTAGACCCCCGGCCTATGGCCTTCGGCCCTGCGGGCCTCGCACTTTGTCCCCCCCAATTTCTAGTTCTAAATTGTGCCCTTGGTCACACACTTGAGTAAAGGCACATCATTCACAATAACTCAAAAGCAACTAGGCTACATTGGAAAAAACGCAATTTGCAACACAAGTGCATTAACTTAAGTTGAGTCTTTTAGTATATAATGTAGAACTATTCCATATCAGCCTGGCACTCACTGCCAATCAGTGAAAAAGCATTGCAGATATTAATAGTTTTTAAGGCCTTTTGATATTCGGAAGAGACAAATGAAAGTAGATATAATTCAAATTCTTTGTTGAATAATTGAAAGATTGGCTTTTGATTGGAGAATTGACATTTATGGATATAGAATTTTCCAAGAACAAGAATTAAGTTAATGACAAATGCTTTTTCATGATTTACATTACATTTAAACACACCAAATATAATATGTTTGTATTTCAAACAGAAATCCCCAAGTATTTTGTTGCACAAAAATCTAGCACAATCTGGCCAAAACTTTTTTGTGTAGGTGCAGGACCAAAATAAGTGGGAAACTGTTTCAGGCTGAAGGCAAAAGGTATATTGACTATGACTTGACTATGTATAATGTATAACACTGTCCAGTTAAAAAAAAATTTGTATAAAGAAAAAAATCAATGGGAAGCCCTTGGCTCACAAAAGGAATACTGGATGCGTGTAAAAAAAAAAGAAGCAAAATTTATACAAATTGTTTATTAAACTCAAAACTAAAGATGTGGAACATACTACAGGCAGACATACTACAGACTGTACCCGGGGGACACCACTCCATGCATCTATGGACTGCCCAAAATCCACAAACAGGACATGCCACCCAGGCCTATTGTAAGTAGCACAGATTCCATCACATACAATCTGGCCAAGCACCTCAAGTGGATTTTGGCTCCTCTAGTGGGTAACTCAGACCACCATGTGGAGAACACACAAGATTTTATGAACAAGATCAAGGACCTGAAGCTGGAGGCAGATGAAACTATGGTGTCATTTGATGTGACTTCGTTGTTCACCTGCATCCCCACCGCTGTGGCCATCTCAGCTGTGAGGTAGAGACTGCTGGAGGATGTGTCTCTACCTGAAAGGACCAAACTCACACCAGACCACATCTGCCAACTCTTGGAGATCTGTCTTAACACCACGTATTTCCTGTTTAGGGGGAATTACTACAGGCAGATCCATGGTTGTGCGATGGGGTCTCCGGTATCCCCCATTGTGGCCAATCTGTACATGGAGCGAGTGGAGAAGACAGCCTTGACATCGTTCACGGGCATCTCTCCCAGTCACTGGTTCAGATATGTCGATGACACATGGGTTAAAATCAAGCAACAGGAGGTCGAGGACTTTACAGAACACATCAATTCAGTGGATTCCAATATCAAGTTCACACGTGAGGATGCCAGAAACAACCATTTAGCCTTCTTGGACTGTGATGTTACGATTGGAGAGAACAGGCAGCTCCAGACAGAGGTTTACAGAAAACCCACTCACACTGACCAATATCTGCTCTTTGGCTCAAACCACCCCCTTGAACACAAGCTCGGGGTGATCAGGACTCTTCAACACAGACCCCTACAGGTGCCCACAACTGCAGAGGGAAGGACTAAAGAACAACAACTTGTACGGAAAGCCCTCACAGTATGTGGGTACCCACAATGGTCCCTGGACAAAGTGCAGAAGTCCCAGAAAACAAAGAGACCAGATAGACAGGAGACAGAGACAAGAAGAAGAGGAGTGTCTCTCCCTTATTTAGCAGGAGTAGGGGAAAAACTACAGAGAATCTTCAGACAGCACAAAATCCCAGTTTACTTTAAACCGGTTAACACCTTCAGACAGAACTTAGTTCACCCTAAGGACAGGATCCCTAGTTACAAACAGAGCAATGTAGTGTATTATATCAGATGTCAGGAAAACTGTAATGGACACTACATAGGTGAGACTAAGCAACCTTTAAACAAGAGGCTATACCAGCACCGCAGAGAGGTCGCCAGTGGACCTCAGTCTGCAGTTCATCTCCACCTGAAAGACACTAACCACACGTTTGAGGACAAGGAAGTTAAAATCTTAGCCAGAGAGAAGAAATGGTTTGAGAGAGGTGTCAAGGAAGCATTCTTTGTAAAACAGTTGAAACCAGCCTTAACCGGGGGGCGGGTCTCAGACACGCTTTGTTCCCTGTTTACAATGGGGTACTCAGGTCAAAGCAGTTTCAGTTTTTTGTTCATGGTAATGAGTCATTCACGTCATCAGGAGAGTCGTCAAGGGAGACATCAGGGGAGGCTTCCATCCCATCATTAGGAGAGTGCTAACTAGAGCACAATAGGTGCTAATTAGAGCTACTGTTTAGTCACTAGCCTATAGCAGTCGGCCTCTCGGTAGGAGGGGTCTGGTTCGGTTAAAAAACTCCAGCTTTTGTTGGCTTCTGGTTTATTCTTCTCTACAAGAGTCAAGACAGAAGTCAGACTACCAGAGCAAGAATTTTAGCTGAGGAAGCTTCTGTGATTTGAAGCGAAACGTCCTCACGTCAAGCAACCCAGTCCAGTCGAAGATTCAAGCTTCTCTACTATGGAAACCACCTGGACAACTGAGAACCTACACAGAAACATGTGGAACATAGATATAAGACATACAAAAATAAACTAATAGATATTAATAGAACTGCTAAACAGTTATATTTTAAACAAATTCTGTATGATAATAAAACAAATATAAAGAAGAGGGAGAATGGGAGAATGGTATTATTATTAAACAAGGATCAACAAGAGCTGAGTTTCCCAATTATTTTGATGATATAAATGATGACAATCACAATATGAACAATATACACTCAACAAAAATATAAATGCAACACTTTTGGTTTTAATCCCATTTTGTATGAGATGAACTCAAAGATCTAAAACTTTTTCCACATACACAATATCACCATTTCCCTCAAATATTGTTCACAAACCAGTCTAAATCTGTGATAGTGAGCACTTCTCCTTTGCTGAGATAATCCATCCCACCTCACAGGTGTGCCATATCAAGATGCTGATTAGACACCATGATTAGTGCACAGGTGTGCCTTAGACTGCCCACAATAAAAGGCCACTCTGAAAGGTGCAGTTTTATCACACAGCACAATGCCACAGATGTCGCAAGATTTGAGGGAGCGTGCAATTGGCATGCTGACAGCAGGAATGTCAACCAGAGCTGTTGCTCGTGTATTGAATGTTCATTTCTCTACCATAAGCCGTCTCCAAAGGCGTTTCAGAGAATTTGGCAGTACATTCAACCAGCCTCACAACCGCAGACCACGTGTAACCACACCAGCCCAGGACCTCCACATCCAGCATGTTCACCTCCAAGATCGTCTGAGACCAGCCACTCTGACAGCTGCTGAAACAATCGGTTTGCATAACCAAAGAATTTCTGCACAAACTGTCAGAAACCGTCTCAGGGAAGCTCATCTGCATGCTTGTCATCCTCATCGGGGTCTTGACGTGACTCTAGTTCGTCGTCGTAACCGACTTGAGTGGGCAAATGCTCACATTTGCTGGCGTTTGGCACGTTGGAGAGGTGTTCTCTTCACGGATGAATCCCGGTTCACACTGTTCAGGGCAGATGGCAGACAGCGTGTGTGGCATCGTGTGGGTGAGCGGTTTTCTGATGTCAATGTTGTGGATCGAGTGGCCCATGGTGGCGGTGGGGTTATGGTATGGGCAGGCGTCTGTTATGGACGACGCTTTGTGAGCTGTCCTTAAAGCGAAAGAAACTCCACAATCTCTCATCAGCCGTTAAACTTTTCACCGAGAACCAGCTGAATTTCTCGAATAGTGTCCACTCGGATATCCCTCACAGTCCTGAAAAATTTTGATAAAGCAACGCGCACCGTCTCCAGCAGCGTCTCAGACAAAGGATTTCAGCCGAGAGAGCTGGACCAGTGCTCACTCAAAGCCTGCCCACAGGCGAATGACATCACCGACACGCGTGAAAAGACTCACGCATGCGCACGAGGGTTCAAGCATGCCTGGTGTAATCGCACGTGATTCAAATCCATATAGTTTTTTTTTTTTTATAAAACTGCCGGTTAGTTTTCTAATAGACCTCGTATATCTTATATATTATATTCCAATTCTAAGGTGGAACTATGCTAGTATATAAAGGTATATCTAAATTTCTAAAAAGGAAGAGTAAAATAGGAGAGTAGAAAACAGTAGAGTAGAGCCACTTAGGTGTCATGATAAAGAATACTTATTCAATGTTTCTCTCTGCAACCAATGAACAAGAAGTTAAAGAGGTTGTTCTTAATTGTAAAAGTAAAAATTCTACTGACTGTCATGATATTGACATGTCACTAGATAAGAGAATTGTTGAGAATATTTTAATTCCACTCACTTATGTTTGTAATTTATCATTTTCCCAAGTCAAATGAAAATAGCAAAAGTGGTACCACTATTCAAAAGTGGGAATAAACACAAGTTTCACTAATTACAGACCAATTTCACTGCTGCCTCAGTTTTCAAAAATCTTGGAAAAATTATTCTCTTCTTGACTTGAAAACTTTGTTAATAAACATCACATTATAAGTGAAAGCCAATATGGCTTCAGATCTGGGAGAACCACTTCCATGGCAATAGTTGAGGCTGGGGGATGAGTGGAATATGGCCTTTAACACACCATTGGGACATTTTGAGTACCTGGTCATGCCTTTCAGCCTGACCAATGCACCAGCCACGTTCCAGGCGCTAGTTAACGATGTGCTGTGCGACTTCCTCAACCGGTTCGTTTTTGTATACCTCGACGACATACTGATTTTCTCCCCGGATCCTCAAACCCATACTGAACACGTCCGGCTTGTTCTCCAGCGATTGTTGGAGAACCGTTTATTCGTCAAAGCTGAAAAGTGCGGGTTCCACCTCGACACGTTTCCTTCTTGGGGTTCATTATTTCCCATAATCAGGTCAAACCCGATCCAGTTAAGGTCAGTGCTGTAGTAGAGTGGCTGGTCCCATCCTCAGTTAAGCAGTTACAGCAATTTCTCGGGTTCGCTAACTTTTACCGGCATTTAATTTGCGGATTTAGCCAGGTTGCAGCTCCCCTCACCACTCTCATGTCCTCCAAGGCCACCTTTCAGTGGACACCTCAGCCAGACGCAGCGTTTACTCTGCTTATAAACCGGTTTGCAACTACACCTATTGTCACTCAACCAGACCTGGACCGCCAGCTCATTGTGGAGGTTGATGCCTCTGACTCGGGGCTGGGCGCAGTCCTGTCCCAGAGGTCGGAGAGCGACAACCGGGTACATCCATGTGCTTATTTTTCATCCCATCTGTCTCTCGCTGAAAGAAATTATGAAGTGGGTAACCGGGAACTTCTAGCAGTTAAAGAGGCACTAACCGAGTGGAGACATTGGCTGGAGGGGGCCGCAGTCCCGTTCATCGTTTGGACAGACCACCGCAATCTGGAGTACATTCAGTCTGCCAAACAATTGAACTCCCGACAAGCCAGGTGGTCGTTGTTTTTTGGAAGATTTAACTTCACCATTTCATACCAACCAGGCAGCAAAAACACTAAACTGGCCGCTCTATCTCGTCAGTTTTCTTCATCCTCGTCAAGGGAACCCCACAGTACTCCAGAGACCATCCTTCCCCGATCCATGATTGTGGGGGCGCTGACCTGGGATGTCGAGCGAACCGTCCAGGAAGCCCTCACCCATTATCCAGATCGTGGGAGAGAGCCGCCTGGTCGGCTTTTCGTTCCACGCAAGACAAGAGCTCAGGTACTTCAATTCTGTCATTCAACCAAGCTGGCCTGCATCATGGAGTTCAACAGCACCCTGGAACTTTCTTCGTCGCCGCCTTTGATGGCAACGGCCCAAGTGGATGTTAGGGAGTTTATTCAAGCATGTTCAATCTGTGCCAGGAGCAAAACATCCCACAACCTCTGCTGGACTTCTACAATCGCTATCAATTCCCGCCGCCCGTGGTCACATATCGGAGTGGACTTCGTCACCGGACTTCCTCCATCCCAGGGTAACACAGTCATCCTCACAGTCATCAGTTCTCCAAGGCAGCCCACTTTGTGCCCCTGCCGAAGATCCCATCTGCCTAGGAGACCACCGACCTTCTCATCCTCCACGTGGTACGGCTGCATGGCATACCCCTGGACATCGTATCTGATGGAGGGCCCCAGTTTACCTCGCAAATCTGGCAAAACTTCTGTGCTGCCCTTGGGGCCTCGGTCAGCCTGTCGTCCGGGTTCCATCCCCAAAACAACAGGCAGGCAGAACAGGCCAACCAAGACCTCAAGGCCACCCTCTGGTGCATCTCAGTGGCCAACGCGACGGACTGGAGTCTACACCTGCCCTGGGTGGAGTACACCCACAATTCGCAGGTATCCTCAGCCATCGGACTCTCTCCCTTTGAAGCCTCCCTAAGCTGCCTCCTCTCTTTCCATCCCAAGAAACTGACATATCCATTCCGTCTGTGCAACTCCACCTCAGGAGGTGCCGTCGGGTGTGGAAGACCGCCCGTTCTGCCCTGCTGAAGACACGGATGCAGGGCCATGCTGAGCGGCACCGGACCCCCGCCCCGACTATCGACCCGGGCAGGAGGTGTAGCTTTCGTCGCGGGACATTCCCCTCCAGACGGACTCACCCAAACTGGCTCCTAGGTAGATTGGACCTTTTGTGTTTGACTGGGTGGTCAATCCTGCAGCCGTCCGGCTCCAGTTGCCCCGCTCACTGCAGATCCACCCGGTCTTCCATGTTTCCCGGCTGAAGCCAGTACACTCCAGTCCACTGTGTCCTCCAGCTCCTCTGCCACCCCCTGTCCGGATGGTAGACGGTCATCCTGCCTGGACAGTATGGAAGATCCTGGATAAACCAGTGTTCTGATATTTTCTGCCTCATCTCTGCTCCCAGCTCTTGGGTTCAACTCTTGCTCCAGCTTGAACGATAACACAGGGTCTCCGTTGTCATATTTTGCACTTCATAATGTGCCGCACATTTTCAATGGGCGACAGGTCTGGACTGCAGGCAGGCCATTCTAGTACCCGCACTCTTTTACTACGAAGCTACGCTGTTGTAACACGTGCAGAATGTGGCTTGGCAGTCTTGCTGTAATAAGCAGGGACGTCCCTGAAAAAGACGTTGCTTGGATGGCAGCATATGTTGCTCCAAAACCTGGATGTACCTTTCAGCATTGATGGTGCCATCACAGATGTGTAAGTTGCCCATGTCATGGGCACTAACACACCCCCATACCATCACAGATGCTGCCTTTTGAACTTTGCACTGGTAACAATCTGTATGTTTTTTCCCTCTTTTGTCTAGAGGACACGACATCTGTGATTTCCATAAACAATTTGAAATGTGGACTCATCAGACCACAGCACACTTTTCCACTTTGCGTCTGTCCATTTCAAATGAGCTTGGGCCCAGAGAAGGCGGTGGTGTTTCTGGGTGTTGTTGATGTATGGCTTTTGCTTTTCATGGTAGAGTTTTAACTTGCAATTGTAGATGTAGCGGCTTAGCCTTTTGGTTATGCTCCTTTTATACCCAACCATGACACTCACCTGTTTCCAATTAACCTGTTCACCTGTGGAATGTTCCAAACAGGTGTTCTTTGAGCATTCATCAACTTTCCCAGTCTTTTGTTGCCCCATCCCAGCTTTTTTCAAATGTGTTGCAGGCATCTATTTCAAAATGAGCAAATATTTACACAAAAACAATATAGTTTATCAGTTTGAACATTAAGAATCTTGTCTTTGTGGTGTATTCAATTGAATATAGGTTGAAAAGGATTTGCAAATCATTGTATTCTGTTTTTATTTACCTTTCACACAACATCCCAACTTCATTGGAATTGGGATTGTATGACAGTACACAGCTTCTGTAGATCTGGATCTGAGACGGGATGTTCTCTCAGTTCAGTCAGCCTGGAAGATGAGATGTGCTGGACTGACATGATTTCGTAGTCTGCTGACTTGTTGTGCTGCTCTGCTGTTCTGGGAGCACAAGACAGAGTGTCAGAGAGGTACATCTGTGAACCTTTTTTGTACGCTATTGTGATGCTGTACTTCTGTCGTCTCAGCATCATGCATTGCAGTCTGGCTGGAGCTGAGTGAATAGGCTTGTTGAGAATGGTGACTAATGGCTGATGATTGGCTTTGATTTGGATTGGCAGGGTTAAACCTGCTAAAACATGCATACATGTCTGACATAGCAAACTTTGCCGAAATTTGCACTTTGAGGGATTGAGCCTTAGTTTCACTTCCCTTGCCCTGTCAAGCACTTTTCTGAGGTTGTGTTCATGGTCCTCCATATCTTTCCCTCCGATGATGATGTCGTCAGCGATAACAGCACAGGGATATCCAGCAAAGATCTGCTCCATTGTGCATTGGAACACCTCACTCGCTGAGTTGATTCCATATGGCATTCTGAGAAAACAGAATCTGCCAAACGGGGAGCATTGAAACCAGGGAAGACTTCTGGTCAAACATCATCTGACAAAAGGAGCTTTTAGCATCCAGGACGGAAAAGACTGTGGAGTTGGGCATTTGAGTGGCTACCTCCCCTATGGTGTGCATAAGGTGATGTGAGCGCATCAGAGCTTTATTCAGATCCCTTGGATCAACGCACAGCCTGATGTCATCAGTTTGTCTTATGAGTCATCATCACAGATGACACCCACTCTGTAGCCCAGTGACAGGGGTAATCATGCCTAAGTTGACCATCCGCATTAGTTCTGCTTTAACCTTGTCTTGCCTAGGCACTGGTATTTTGTGTGCAGGCTTTACCACTGGTGGGATACCTGGGTCAAGTTTCATGGAGTAGGTGACAGGAGGTTTTCCAAGTTCATCTTTGAAAACATCTAAAGACTCTGAAAAAATGTGATCTGAAAAATTTGTTTCCTGCTTTTTTGCCATTGAACAGATGAACTGTGTGTCTACTGGTGCGTGAGCAGCACTGCAAGCAACTGTGAAGCAACTGGGAGTGAGATTGCATCAGAATTTTGGCTCTCTGTTGGGACTGTTTACACAGAGACTGCTACCTGCTGCTTTGGACTTGAATTAACAGTCTTTTTCAAGACTTTTTTACTTTTTTACCTTTTCACTTTTTTTTTTTTTACTTTTTTACTGTGCTCCAACGCCTAAGGAAGACCTCTAACGGTCGAAACATCGCGACGGAGCACTTTTATCAGCTAACTTTCATCAGCGTTGGCAAGCTAACTAGCTTGCTAACGCTTTCGTTTTTATTTTTTTTATTTTTTTTTATTTTTTTTTTAGCACTGTTGTTGTGCGTTATCTGTGCTGCTCCACAGCGTGTTTAGTCGATTTTTATTTTATTTTAGCACCGTTGTAGTGCGTTCGCTGTTGTCGTGCGTTGCCTGTGCTGCTTCATGGCCTGTTTGGTGCCTTGATTGGGGCACTCCTTCTGCTGAATCACCTCTAAATTATTTACACATTATTCACTTTGTGTGTTTTTAGGAATCCGCTAGGTTGCGTAGCTACTAGCTCTTAGCCGATTTAGCATGGCGGCTTCTCCTGTCTCTCCCGTACTTTTCTGCTCTCGGTGTGAAATGTTTAGTTATTCCTCGGCCTCCTTTAGCAGTAACGGTACTTGTAATAAGTGCAGCTTATTCGTAGCTTTGGAGGCCAGGCTGGGCGAATTGGAGACTCCTGCTCCGCACCGTGGAAAATTCTACAGCTAGCCAGGCCCCTGTAGTCGGTGCGGACCAAGGTAGCTTAGCCGCTGTTAGTTCCCCCCTGGCAGATCCCGGGCAGTCGGGAAAGCAGGCTGACTGGGTGACTGTGAGGAGGAAGCGTAGCCCTAAACAGAAGCCCCGTGTACACCGTCAACCCGTTCACATCTCTAACCGTTTTTACCCACTCGACGATACACTCGCCGAGGATCAAACTCTGGTTATTGGCGACTCTGTTTTGAGAAATGTGAAGTTAGCGACACCAGCAACCATTGTCAATTGTCTTCCGGGGGCCAGAGCAGGCGACATCGAAGGACATTTGAAATTGCTGGCTAAGGCTAAGCGTAAATTTGGTAAGATTGTAATTCACGTCGGCAGTAATGACACTCGGTTACGCCAATCGGAGGTCACTAAAATTAACATTAAATCGGTGTGTAACTTTGCAAAAACAATGTCGGACTCTGTTGTTTTCTCTGGGCCCCTCCCCAATCAGACCGGGAGTGACATGTTTAGCCGCATGTTCTCCTTGAATTGCTGGCTGTCTGAGTGGTGTCCAAAAAATGAGGTGGGCTTCATTGATAATTGGCAAAGCTTCTGGGGAAAACCTGGTCTTGTTAGGAGAGACGGCATCCATCCCACTTTAGATGGAGCAGCTCTCATTTCTAGAAATCTGGCCAATTTTCTTGGATCCTCCAAACTGTGACTGTCCAGCGTTGGGACCAGGAGGCAGAGCTGTGGTCTTATACACCTCTCTGCAGCTTCTCTCCCCCTGCCATCCCCTCATTACCCCATCCCCGTAGAGACGGTGCCTGCTCCCAGACCACCAATAACCAGCAAAAATCTATTTAAGCATAAAAATTCAAAAAGAAAAAATAATATAGCACCTTCAATTGCACCACAGACTAAAACAGTTAAATGTGGTCTATTAAACATTAGGTCTCTCTCTTCTAAGTCCCTGTTGGTAAATGATATAATAATTGATCAACGTATTGATTTATTCTGCCTAACAGAAACCTGGTTACAGCAGGATGAATATGTTAGTTTAAATGAGTCAACACCCCCGAGTCACACTAAATGTCAGAATGCTCGTAGCACGGGCCGTGGCGGAGGATTAGCAGCAATCTTCCATTCCAGCTTATTAATTAATCAAAAACCCAGACAGAGCTTTAATTCATTTGAAAGCTTGTCTCTTAGTCTTGTCCATCCAAATTGGAAGTCCCAAAAACCAGTTTTATTTGTTATTATCTATCGTCCACCTGGTCGTTACTGTGAGTTTCTCTGTGAATTTTCAGACCTTTTGTCTGACTTAGTGCTTAGCTCAGATAAGATAATTATAGTGGGCGATTTTAACATCCACACAGATGCTGAGAATGACAGCCTCAACACTGCATTTAATCTATTATTAGACTCTATCGGCTTTGCTCAAAAAGTAAATGAGTCCACCCACCACTTTAATCATATCTTAGATCTTGTTCTGACTTATGGTATGGAAATAGAAGACTTAACAGTATTCCCTGAAAACTCCCTTCTGTCTGATCATTTTTAATAACATTTACATTTACCCTGATGGACTACCCTGCAGTGGGGAATACGTTTCATTACACTAGAAGTCTTTCAGAAAGCGCTGTAACTAGGTTTAAGGATATGATTCCTTCTTTATGTTCTCTAATGTCATATACCAACACAGAGCAGAGTAGCTACCTAAACTCTGTAAGGGAGTTAGAGTATCTCATCAATAGTTTTACATCCTCTTTGAAGACAACTTTGGATGCTGTAGCTCCTCTGAAAAAGAGAGCTTTAAATCAGAAGTGTCTGACTCCGTGGTATAACTCACAAACTCGTAGCTTAAAGCAGATAACCCGTAAGTTGGAGAGGAAATGGCGTCTCACTAATTTAGAAGATCTTCACTTAGCCTGGAAAAAGAGTTTGTTGCTCTATAAAAAAGCCCTCCATAAAGCTAGGACATCTTTCTACTCATCACTAATTGAAGAAAATAAGAATAACCTCAGGTTTCTTTTCAGCACTGTAGCCAGGCTGACAAAGAGTCAGAGCTCTATTGAGCTGAGTATTCCATTAACTTTAACTAGTAATGACTTCATGACTTTCTTTGCTAACAAAATTTTGACTATTAGAGAAAAAATTACTCATAACCATCCCAAAGATGTATCGTTATCTTTGGCTGCTTTCAGTGATGCCGGTATTTGGTTAGACTCTTTCTCTCCAATTGTTCTGTCTGAGTTATTTTCATTAGTTACTTCATCCAAACCATCAACATGTTTATTAGACCCCATTCCTGCCAGGCTGCTCAAGGAAGTCCTACCATTATTTAATGCTTCAATCTTAAATATGATCAATCTATCTTTGTTAGTTGGTTATGTACCACAGGCCTTTAAGGTGGCAGTAATTAAACCATTACTTAAAAAGCCATCACTTGACCCAGCTATCTTAGCTAATTATAGGCCAATCTCCAACCTTCCTTTTCTCTCAAAGATTCTTGAGAGGGTAGTTGTAAAACAGCTAACTGATCACCTGCAGAGGAATGGTCTATTTGAAGAGTTTCAGTCAGGTTTTAGAATTCATCATAGTACAGAAACAGCATTAGTGAAGGTTACAAATGATCTTCTTATGGCTTCGGACAGTGGACTTATCTCTGTGCTTGTTCTGTTGGACCTCAGTGCTGCTTTTGATACTGTTGACCATAAAATTTATTACAGAGATTAGAGCATGTCATAGGTATTAAAGGCACTGCGCTGCGGTGGTTTGAATCATATTTGTCTAATAGATTACAGTTTGTTCATGTAAATGGGGAATCTTCTTCACAGACTAAAGTTAATTATGGAGTTCCACAAGGTTCTGTGCTAGGACCAATTTTATTCACTTTATACATGCTTCCCTTAGGCAGTATTATTAGACGGTATTGCTTAAATTTTCATTGTTACGCAGATGATACCCAGCTTTATCTATCCATGAAGCCAGAGGATACACACCAATTAGCTAAACTGCAGGATTGTCTTACAGACATAAAGACATGGATGACCTCTAATTTCCTGCTTTTAAACTCAGATAAAACTGAAGTTATTGTACTTGGCCCCACAAATCTTAGAAGCATGGTGTCTAACCAGATCGTTACTCTGGATGGCATTTCCCTGATCTCTAGTAATACTGTGAGAAATCTTGGAGTCATTTTTGATCAGGATATGTCATTCAAAGTGCATATTAAACAAATATGTAGGACTGCCTTTTTGCATTTACGCAATATCTCTAAAATCAGAAAGGTCTTGTCTCAGAGTGATGCTGAAAAACTAATTCATGCATTTATTTCCTCTAGGCTGGACTATTGTAATTCATTATTATCAGGTTGTCCTAAAAGTTCCCTAAAAAGCCTTCAGTTGGTTCAGAATGCTGCAGCTAGAGTACTGACGGGGACTAGCAGGAGAGAGCATATCTCACCCGTGTTGGCCTCTCTTCATTGGCTTCCTGTTAATTCTAGAATAGAATTTAAAATTCTTCTTCTTACTTATAAGGTTTTGAATAATCAGGTCCCATCTTATCTTAGGGACCTCGTAGTACCATATTACCCCATTAGAGCGCTTCGCTCTCAGACTGCGGGCTTACTTGTAGTTCCTAGGGTTTGTAAGAGTAGAATGGGAGGCAGAGCCTTCAGCTTTCAGGCTCCTCTCCTGTGGAACCAGCTCCCAATTCAGATCAGGGAGACAGATACCCTCTCTACTTTTAAGATTAGGCTTAAAACTTTCCTTTTCGCTAAGGCTTATAGTTAGGGCTGGATCGGGTGACCCTGGACCATCCCTTGGTTATGCTGCTTTAGACGTAGATTGTGGGGGGGTTCCCATGATGCACTGTTTCTTTCTCTTTTTGCTCCGTATGCATCACTCTGCATTTAATCATTAGTGATCGATCTCTGCCCCCCTTCACGGCATGTCTTTTTCCTGTTTTTTTTCCCTCAGCCCCAACCAGTCTCAGCAGAAGACTGCCCCTCCCTGAGCCTGGTTCTGCTGGAGGTTTCTTCCTGTTAAAAGGGAGTTTTTCCTTCCCACTGTGGCCAAGTGCTTGCTCATAGGGGGTCGTTTTGACCGTTGGGGTTTTTCATAATTATTGTATGGCCTTTCCTTACAATATGGAGCGCCTTGGGGCAACTGTTTGTTGTGATTTGGCGCTATATAAGAAAAAAGTTGATTGATTGATTGATTCTCGATGGCCACATGATGGACTTCTTTGTTCAGTGTGATTAAGCCCAAGCAGAGACAATCCAATAGGCCAAGTAAGGCTGGTACGTCTCCTTTCACTATGTAGAATTGCAAGGAGTATTCTTTGTCTACAGAGTGGCACAAAAGTGTAGCTGAACCAGCTGTTTAAATCTCCTCACCTCCGTATGCTACCAGCTTTGCTCCCCGTGATGGCAGGAGTTTTTCATTTTGTCTCACTTGTGCAAAAAGGTCAGCTGGCATGACAATACATTTAGAGTGAGTATCAACTTTGAGCTCCACTGGTTTCCCATTGATATGCACAGTGGTGAATATGTCATCCCTGTTCAGTAGATGGGAGTTGATTGTGTTGATATTCAGTCCAACCACAAAGAATGTTTCTTCATCACTATTTGGAGCTTGCATGTCAACCTGATTTATGGTTCTGTTTTTAAATCCACTTGTTTGTGATGACTTGCAACACTTCTGGAAATGATTCCACTTTTTGCATTTATGACATTGCTGGCTGTACGCTGGGCATTTATCTCTTTTAGCCACATGATTGCCCCCACAATTGTTGCAGCTGGTTATTATGTATGCAGCATGAATATCTAATTGTGTTGCACACTGTTCACTGCCTGATTTTATCTTGTATTTCTGTGGCTGTCTTTTCTTTATTTTGTGATGCAAACTGTCCACTTTTGCTAATGATTGCTTTAGGGTTGCTTGGGCTTAAGTATGTTGTTCAGTCTGTTCATATATCTGCCATATTTCAATGGCTTTGCTTAAAGTTAGATTGTTGTCATGCAGGAGTTGCTTTCTCGTCCTGCCACTGCTTATGCCACACACAAGTCTGTCTCTGAGGAGTTTGATCTGACCAAATCTGCAGCTTCTTGCCTTGTTTTTTCAAGTCACTTACATACGCCTCTATTGTTTCATCTTGTCGTTGGTTTCTTGTGTTAAATTTGTGCCTTTCCATAGTTAAGTTTGTTTGAGGATTACATATTCCACAGAATTTTCATTTGAGACATTCAAGATCTTCTCTAGATTCAGCTCTGGTAGCTAGCCGCCACTGATCTCCTTCTCCCACGCAAACAGCAGGTGCATAAACGAAGACATGCTCGCTTTCAATGGCTTCTTGCTCTCTTTCAATGGCTAGGTTTAGGAAATTAAACGCTTGAGTTCGAACATCTTTGTCTGAATATGCAGCTGCAATGAATGTGTTGTATTCCTGCTGGAACACACATCACTTCTCGGCAACATCCCCTTCAAACAGCAATGGTTCTGGTCTACGGAATCCCTCTGCCATGGTTGTTGACATTGATTAGTCTTTGCTACGATAGCAGCATGTTGCTTGGCACTTGCTATGTCTTCAAAGCACTGAGAAAAGTTCACCTTACCACGATGCTGATAGAGCTTTCGTACAGGGTGTCACAAAAAAAAGTGCCACAGAAATAAAGCCATAGAAAACGTACACACTGTTGGATACTGATATATGTAATCTTGAAGCATATCTCAGAGAATTTTATCTCTGGTGTTCATTTCTAATTTCATTATTTCATCATTTATAAGATGTGCTCAATTTATGCACTGCTCTCTCCCTTTGTTGACATTGTGAACAGTTCTATCAGTTTGAAACTTCTTTACAATCTTCCATATTGTCTTTCTGTCTGGAGCTTTTGTAACTGCAATATGACATTGATATTGTCGTTGGGTTTGTACGATCAATTTGGTCTCAAAGTAGAATTCCACCAGTTTCCCATCATCAGAAAAAAACTAGAGACATTCATCACAAAAGTATTATTTTCCATTATTTTCCATGCAAAGTGCAGTAATATGTACTTGTATGGGGTGGGTATTTGGTTGAAGCCTTATGTGTTTGATGTAAACCGGGATATACAATGAAAAAATTGGAGATTGGCATAATATTTATTTAGAGGACGTGACAAACAGTGACCATAAAAGGTTGGTCACAGTCGCCAGCCTACAAAACAAATGCAACCATTGGTGACCTTGAAACAGAGGTCAAGGTCACCAGCCTTTGAACCCATGCGAAGTACTGCTCCAAGGCATGTACCCACCAAGTATGAAGTTTCTATAAGCAATAGGTGCCGAGCTACATTGTGGCGAAGGATTTGACAGTTGTGACCACTGGTGACCTTGAAAAGCAGCTCAAGGTCACTGGCCTTCAAACCCATGTGAAGTACTCCTCCAAGGCATGTACCCACCAAATATTAAGTTTCTGCGAACAATGGTTGTCAAGCTACGTTGCGGCGAAGGATTTGACAGTTGTGACCACTGGTGACCTTGAAAAGTAGGTCAAGGTCACTGGCCTTCAAACCCATGTGAAGTACTCCTCCAAAGGCATGTACCCACCAAATATGAAGTTTCTGCGAGCAATAGGTGCCGAGCTATGTTGCGGCGAAGGGTTTGAAAATTGTGACCGCTGGTGACCTTCAAAAGTAGGTCAAGGTCATTGGCCTTTGAATCCATGTGAAGTACTCCTCCAAGGCATGTACCCCCCAAATATGAAGTTTCTGGGAGCAATAGGTGCGAAGCTACATTACGGCAAAGGATTTGACAGTTGTGACCACTGGTGACCTTGAAAAGTAGGTCAAGGTCACTGGCCTTTGAACCCATGTGAAGTACTCCTCCAAGGCATGTATCGACCAAATATTAAGTTTCAGCGAGCAATAGGTGCCGAGCTATGTTGCGGCGAAGGATTTGACAGTTGTGACCACTGATGACCTTTTCCTTGATAAACTGCTAATATGTACTTGGGGGTTGTATAACTTTGGTATCCAAATAGAATCCACCAGTTTTCAATCATCAGAAAAAAACTTCCTCACATTTATCTTGATGTAAAAAAAAAAAAGCCAACAAAAAACAAAACTAACAACAACAAAAAACGAAGTTTAGATTAGCTGTTGCAGAATTAATGATTTTGTGGCAGGTTTTTTTTGGGGGGGGACACCCTGTACTTGAACAAATCTCAACTTTCTGATAGTTGATTATTTATGAAGTGAATTCCGTTTTGGGAACGTTTATCTGGCAACTTGCAGCAGCGTACAATCAAGTGTCTCTTCAGTGAGAACTCACGTGTATCAAGAATACCAACTGTGCGCATACACAGTGTTCTAGAAGTTATGCTCAGTATTAACGGTACATTAAACAATATCAGAATCAGAATCAGAATAGCTTTTATTTGCCAAGTATCCACAGAATACAAGGCATTTGACTTTGGTTTGAGCTGCACTCTCTCTGCATGGCATGTACAATTATACGCTAAACACTGAATAATCACAGTAAAAAAATGTGCAAATGAAATGTCCAAGTAAAATAAAATATGCAATAAGAGAAAAGAAATAAAGAAAAGGATATGTGAAACAGACAATAGATTGAAGTTGTACATGAAATTCAGTAAGGATGTCTTCTATAATATATTCCAATTATAGGTAGAATTATACTAGGTACGAGGCTGTCCAAAAAGTATCGGACCCTTTTTATTTTTTGCAAAAACCATATGGATTTGAATCACGTGTGATTGCATCAGCCAAGCTTGAACCTTCGTGTGCATGCGTGAGTTTTTTCACGCCTGTCGGTTGCGTCATTCGCCTGTGAGCAGGCTTTGTGTGAGCAGTGGTCCACCCCTCTCGTCGGATTTTTATTGAGAATAAATGTCTGAACGATTTGGAGCTTTGCTGCATCAAATTTTTCCAGAAAATGTGAGAGACCTCCAGCTGGACACCATTCGGAAAATTTAGATGGCTTTCAGCTACGATTTTATGGGGATTAAACAGATTACGGGGTGTTACTGCCCCTTTAAGGATTGATGCAGCAAAGATCCAAATCCAAATCATTCAGCCATTTATTCGCAATAAAAAATAGACGAGAGGGGTAGACCACACCTCACTCAAAGCTGCTCACAGGCGAATGAAGCAACCGACAGGCATGAAAAAACTCACGCATGCGCACGAGGGTTCAAGCTTGGCTGACGCAATCACACGTGATTCAAATCCATATGGTTTTTGAAAAAAATAATAAGGTCGGATACTTTTCTAACAGACCTCGTACAGAGCTTTGTAATGTCGACCAGAGGGGAGGAGTTTAAATAGTGTGTGTCCAGGGTGTGAGGGGTCTCCAGAGATGTTACCAGCTTGCTTCCTGGTCCTGGACCGGTATAAGTCCTGGATGGAGGGCAGGCTGGCTCCAATTAGACTGGATGATGGATGTGTAAAAGATGATGAGCGGTTCCTGGGGCAGGTTGAACTTCCCTGAGCTGTCTGACGAAGTACCTCCTCTGCTTTGCCTTTTTCCTGATGGGAGTCTATGTGGGAAGTTCACTCAGATCTTTGGGAGATGGAGCTAACAGGACTGGAAAGTGTCTAGACTAAGCACACTGTTGTTGAAGATGGAGAGGAGGGGAGTGATGGTGGGTTTCCTCCTGAAGTTCTACTATCATCTCCACAGTCTTGAGCAGGTTCAGCTCAAGGTTGTTCTGACCACACCAGAGGACCAACTGTTCCACCACCTGTCTGTATGCAGCCTCATCACCCATCCTGGAGAGTCCAATGATGATGGTGTCATCTGCAAACTTCAGGAGTTTAACAGAAGGGTTCTCTGAAGTGCAGTTGTTGTGTAGAGGAAGAAGAGCCGTGGGGAGAGCACACACCCTGAGCGGCACCAGTGCTGATTGTGATGCTCTCCCAGCCTCAACCTGCTGTGTCCTGTCTGTCAGGAGGTTAAAGATCCACTGACAGGTATGTGCTGACACAGAGAGGTTGGAGAGTTTTTTTTTTGTGGAGAATGTTAGGTGTTGAATGCCGAGCTGAAGTCCACGAACAGGATCCTCGCGTACATCTCTGCCGACTCCAGGTGCTGCAGGATGTAATGCAGACCCATGTTGACTGCATCTTCAACTGACCTGTTTGCCTGGTAGGCAAACTGCAGGGGGTTCAGCAGGGGTCCCGTGATGTCTTTCAGGTGGCTCAACACCAGCCGTTCAAAAGACTTGATGACTACAGATGTCAGGGTGATAGGTCTGTAGTCCTTTAGTCTGTATGGAGGGTTTCTTGGGAATGGGATAATAATGGAGCGTTTGAAGCAGGAAGGGACCATGCACAGCTCCAAGATCTGTGCAAGATCCGGGTGAAATATCGCAAACTGTTGAATGGAACAAGTCAAATGTTCTAACAGTTATTATACAGACTAGAACGTGGATACTCTAACAGGGCCCCGGCAGGACATGATGAATTGTGCCGGGTCAGACAAATAGTTTGAAATAATATTGGATTTGGATGGAGCCACGTCAGCACTAAAACACTGGGAGGCTACCACAAAAACAGTCACTGCAAGTATTGTACATGTATGTAGATCTTGCCGTAAACCGAACAAACATGTTTGTATTGGCGTAATTAAGTTGTTTCTTTATTTCAAATAAGGTTAAGATCACTAAATAATGTTTCATGAATCAATATAATTAAATGGAGCAGACGATAATGAAGCACTGACAGGCTTCATGGCTTCAACACTTAAATGAAGCCGATCTGAGAAGCAATGCTTCATAAGACTCGGACTCAGGCTACTATACTTGTACACTCTCTATAACACTCTCCCAACTGAGATATTTCTGCACCCATGGAAATAGCATCATTAAACAACACATACAACAAAAGGGGAATGTAAGTGATTAGTGGAATAACTCAGCCACATGGGGTGTGCAGCCAGTACATTCTGAGTGCCGGTCCCAAGCCCGGATAAATGAGGAGGGTTGCATCAGGAAGGGCAACCGGCGTAAAACAAGCCAACCGAACTATGCAGACTCAGAATCGAATTCCCATACCGGATCGGTCGTGGCCCGGGTTAACAACATCCACCACTGGTGCTATTGCCCAACAGGGTGCCGGTGGAAATTGGGCTACTGCTGGGCGAAGACGACGAAGAAGAGGAGGAAAACGTTGCCACGAACAGGGGGAGAAGAAGAAAACTAGAAGGGTGGAAATGAGAGTGGGGACTTTGAATGTTGGTAGTATGACTGGTAAAGGGAGAGAGCTGGCTGATATGATGGAGAGGAGAAAGGTAGACATATTGTATGTGCAAGAGACCAAGTGGAAGGGAAGTAAGAGCAGGAGCATCGGTGGTGGGTACAAGTTGTTGTACCATGGTGAGGACAGGAAGAGAAATGGTGTTGGGGTCACTTTAAAGGAAGAGTATGTTAAAAGTGTGTTGGAGGTTAAGCGAGTGTCTGACAGGGTGATGAGTGTGAAGTTGGAAATTGAAGGGGTGATGATGAATATCATCAGTGCATATGCCCCACAGGTAGGTTGTGAGATGAAGGAGAAAGAAGATTTCTGGAGTGTGTTAGTTGAGGTGGTGGAGAGTGTGCCCAAGCATGAAAGAGTGGTGATAGGAGCAGACTTCAATGGGCATGTTGGTGAAGGGAACAGAGGTGATGAGGAAGTAATGGGTAGATATGGTATCAAGGATAGGAATGGGGAAGGACAGATGGTAGTTGATTTTGCAAAAAGGATGGAAATGGCTGTGGTGAATACCTACTTTAAGAAAGGGAGGAGCAAGGGTAACATATAAGAGTGGAGGAAGGTGCACCACAGGTGGACTACATTCTTTATAGGAGATGCAAGCTAAAAGAAATCACAGACTGTAAGGTGGTAGCAGGAGAGAGTGTCACTAGACAGCACAGGATGGTGTTTGTAGGATGACTTTAGAGGTAAGAAGAAGAAGAGAGTGAGAGCTCAACAAAGGATCAGATGGTGGAAGCTGAAGGAGGAAGACTGTTGTGTGAAATTTAGCGAGCAGGTGAGAGAAGCACTGGTTGGAGGGGAAACAATTTTGGACAACTGGAAAAGTACTGCAGATGTGGTGAGGGAGACAGCTAGGACAGTACTGGGTATGACATCTGGACAGTGGAAGGAAGACAAAGAGACTTGGTGGTGGAATGAAGAGGTCCAGGAAAGCATAAGGAGAAAGAGGTTGGCGAAAAAGTTTTGGGATAGTCGGAGAGATGAAGAAAGTAGACAGGAGTACAAGGAGATGCGGCATAAGACGAAAAGAGAAGTGGCAAAAGCAAAGGAAAAGGCATATTGCGAGCTGTACTGTTGTGTGGGCCGCCAGAAGAGGAGGTACTGCTGGCCCACCACCAGAGGGCGCCCTGCCTGAAGTGCGGGCTTCAGGCACGAGAGGGCGCTGCTGCCACGGACACAGCCGGGGGTGACAGCTGTCACTCATTATCTCTTGACAGCTGTCACCCATCTACACTACACCATCTCACTCCATAAAGACCGGACATCATCTCCACCTTGTTGCCGAGATATCATCTACCTGTGAAGGTAATATTCTCTGCTGTATCTGAACTTAACACTGACTTTATAGTCTGAACTTCTTTGCAGCCGTTTTCCTGTGGGTGTTGCCTTATCTGTGGATTGGCGTTTTGGTGTGATCAGCGATGGCTTCGCTTCACACCCCAACCAGATAAGTGGTTAACAGGAGCTGCATGAGTGTGTGATTAGAGGTGGAGGTGACTTTCCACCTTCTGACTGTTTTTGTTACTGGGTGTGCACACACCCACATCTCACTGTTTGTGCTCCTCGCCAGCAGTACCAGATCCGACAGTCGGGGATGGTGATCACCTGGGAATTCAGGACTTGGCGGCTCCAGTATTCACCAGGTTCGGTGGCGGCGGAAATCGTGTGGTTCCGGCTCTTCTCAGGACAGACATCTTCTATCCTCGAGCCTGCCCACACGTCACCTTTGTGTATTGACTGCTATCAGATTCTGAGATTGTCTGTATATTTGTTGTGCACATTCACAACATTAAATTGTTACCTTTTGGCTAATCTATTGACCGTTCATTTGCGCCCCCTGTTGTGGATCCGTGTCTCTACACTTTCCCCAACATGTACAAGAAGTTGAATAGTAAGGAAGGAGAAAAGGACTTGTACCGATTGGCCAGACAAAGGGACAGAGCTGGAAAGGATGTGCAGCAGGTTAGGGTGGTAAAAGATGCACATGGTAATGTGCTGACAAGTGAGGAGTGTGTGCTGAGAAGGTGGAGGGAATATTTTGAAGAGATGATGAATAAAGAAAATGAGCGAGAGAAAAGGCTGGATGATGTGGTGAGAGTAAATCAGGAAGTACAAGAGATTAGTAAGGAAGAAGTGAGGGCTGCTATGAAGAGGTTGAAGAGTGGAAAGGCAGTCGGTCCAGATGACATTCCAGTGGAGGCATGGAAATGTCTAGGAGAGATGGCAGTAGAGTTTCTAACCAGATTGTTTAATAAAATCTTGGAAGTGACAGCATGCCTGAGGAGTGGAGACGAAGTGTGCTGGTTCCTATTTTCAAGAACAAGGGTGATGTGCAGAGCTGCAGTAACTACAGAGGCATAAAGCTGATCAGCCACAGCATGAAGTTATGGGAAAGAGTAGTAGAAGCTAGGCTTAGAAAACAGGTGACGATCTGTGAGCAGCAATATGGTTTCATGCCGAGAAAGAGCACTACAGATGCAATGTTTGCTCTTAGAATACTGTTGGAAAAGTACAGAGAAGGACAGAAAGAGTTACATTGTGTGTTTGTGGACTTAGAAAAAGCTTATGATAGGGTGCCAAGAGAAGAGTTGTGGTATTGTATGAGGAAGTCTGGAGTGGCAGAGAAGTATGTTAGGGTAGTGCAGGACATGTACAAGAATAGTGTGACAGCGGTGAGATGCGCAGTCGGAATGACAGACTCATTCAAGGTGGAGGTGGGATTAGACCAAGGATCAGCTCTGAGTCCTTTCTTGTTTGCAGTGGTGATGGACAGGTTGACGGATGAGATCAGACAGGAGTCCCCATGGACTATAATGTTTGCAGATGACATTGTGATCTGTAGTGAGAGTAGAGAGCAAGTTGAGTCTAGTCTGGAGAAGTGGAGATATGCTTTGGAGAGAAGGGGAATGAAAGTCAGTAGAAGCAAGACTGAGTACATGTGTGTGAATGAGAGGGAGCCCAGTGGAATAGTGCAGTTACAAGGAGTAAAAGTGGTGAAAGTAGATGAGTTTAAATATTTGGGGTCAACTGTTCAAAGTAATGGAGAGTGTGGTAGAGAGGTGAAGAAGAGAGTGCAGGCAGGGTGGAGTGGGTGGAGAAAGGTGGCAGGAGTGATTTGTGACCGAAGAATATCAGCAAGGGTGAAGGGGAAAGTTTACAAAACAGTAGTGAGACCAGCTATGTTGTATGGTTTAGAGACAGTGGCACTAACAAAAAGACAGGAGGCAGAGCTGAAGATGTTGAAATTCTCTTTGGGAGTGACAAAAATGGACAAGATTAGGAATGAACATATCAGAGGGACAGCTCAGGTGGGATGGGACGGTTTGGAGACAAAGTCAGAGAGGCGAGATTGAGATGGTTTGGACATGTGCAGAGTAGGGACCCAGGGTATATAGGGAGAAGGGTGCTGAGGATGGAGCCACCAGGCAGGAGGAGAAGAGGGAGACCAAAGAGGAGGTTCATGGATGTGCTGAGAGAGGACATGCAGGTGGTTGGTGTGACAGAGGAAGATACAGAGGACAGGGTGAGATGGAAACGATTGATCTGCTGTGGTGACCCCTAACGGGAACAGCCAAAAGACAAAGAAGAAGAAGAAGTAAGTGATTAGTGGAATGTATGAATGGGTATAATTACAAATCAGAATCATTACTGCCAAGAACTTACAGCAAACTTGAAACACTGCACTGAACTTTCTGACGCCTGTGTGTCGACTACAGTTATGGTGCTTGCAAACATAACTAAGAAATATTGTAAATGTGCTTGAGGAGATAAATTGCCCCGTGACCCAATCCAGATAAGCGAAGATGATAGTATGCCACATGATGTGCAAAAAAATCAGTCCCTACTTTTGCAAAACCCAGGATTGCACAGGGATCTTTAAATCTTTGAGCAATTTCAGCACGTGAAGATGCTGCTATGAATAAACACAGATGAGATGAGATATTTACAACACGGAACGCTGAATTCAGTGATTGGTAGAATGTATGAATGGGGATCATTACAAATCAGAGGGTTTATTGCCAGAAACATGTAACAAGTTGCACAATGTTATGCTACGTTTACACATAACGACGACAAGTCACGAATGCCACGAAGTGCACATTCTTGGCCGCTGATCAAGAATGTGATGATTCGGGGCAGAGGCGTCAGGTGTCCTCAGGAACTGCTGCAACCTGTTACCACACGTTACGATTACTGGCACGTGTTGCTGGAGAATTATCAGGAACCATTACGCACGGTCAAGAATAGTGTTCCGCGTTGTTGCGCGCTATTGCGCGTAACAGCGCATCGTTAAGTTCTGTCACGTTGTGAATTGTCTCCACACACACACACACCCATATTCATCCATCCGAATTCAGATCGCTCCAGTTTTTCAGAAGAACTTTGTGACTGCATGCGTAGTTGGGCTCTGTGCCATGGAGTAGCGCAGAGAGGAAGAGGAGAACAGCGCCAGATGTGTGGCTTAATGCGGCTCTGCTCTCGTGCATTTTCCCAAACATCAGGCACATGCAGCAGGTGGAACACCTGCAGGAGCGCGCAGAAGAGCACTGAAATTAGACTTTTAGCCAACTTGGTGTCAGCAGTCAAACTGAACGCGGTGCAGCAGGGTTTAATTGTGTGCGCGCTTCTTCCTCCGCTGTACTGGAGGAGGTGCAGAGATGTCTGGCTGCACGTTGAGTCTCCTCTCGCTCCTCTAGTTGCTCAGACTCGTTCTCCCGCTCATCAGTTACAACAGCAGGTGGAACACCTGCAGGAGCGTCCTGAGGAGCTTCAGCAGGAACTGTGGAACGACATTTGGAGCCGAGTTTAATTGTGCGCACGTGACAGAAAACTGATTCGTCGTGGCGCGCAGTGAAATGTGACGCCGCGTTACAAGTCGTGTCAAAACTTGACAGTTTCCGTGTCACTTCGTAATAACGCGTGACAGTTTGGGCTCCAAGAACCATCGCAGGAACCACTACGAACGTTGTCACGTTCTGTTAAGGATCAATACTCATCAAGACGGATCATTACGCTCAGTTGTGACCTCCACGACTTGAGACGAAATGAGGGTGGTGTGTGACATTCGTGGAAGATTTTTTGACAGGCAAAAACATGCTCCACGTATATCAAGAATATCACGCACCAACACGCCCTATTAAGAAACCTATTCAGATGCGTTAAGTCACATTAAGAATGTCAGGAATGTGTCACGAGTGACAGAAAAATGACATTCATAACGCGTCTTGCTTATGTGTAAACGCACCTTAAATTAATCCAAAACCCTCTGGCAGTAAACCACATGTTAACGTTCAAAACATGACACTCAGCTCTGCCGAAACCCGGGATCGAACCAGGGACCTTTAGATCTTCAGTCTAACGCTCTCCCAACTGAGCTATTTCGACATTATTTATCTGAATAATATCTACTTCTTTAAACGATATTTTGAAACAGTCAGTGCCACATATTCGGTGTTTTTAGACGATGTTGTATGGAGGAGTCACTTAAACTCGTTCGTCTGTTTCTTTTTGGTTTTTCATACATTTTGAGTCAGCTGACAGAGAGCGCCCCGTGACGTCATGACGTCGCGGGGAAGGCAGCGTCATCTTTTCTGAGTTCAGAGCGGCACACAGCGGCCTTTCTTTGCTGCTTTCACTGTTCTTTAACCTTTCTCTTTCTTCTGTCGCTCGCTCTTTCTTCAGCTATGAATAAAGAGTTGTCGGTCCTCTCTGCCTGCCTGCTGCTGGTCGCTGCTCTGGGCTCTGCCTCTGCGACGGACGGTTTAGTAAACGAGGAGGTGAAGCGGACGGTGGACCTGAGCACGCATCTGGCTAAAATCACTGCGGAGATCACTCTGTCTAACCACGGACACGCCGCCGTGCACAGTTTCACGTTGGCCGTGGAGCCTGACTTGGCTCCGCATCTCGCTTACATCGGAGCCTCGGTGAGCTATCAAAGCCTCTCATAGCTTTAGCATGCTGGCTAACTCACACTTGTCTCAAAGCTTTTTGAGATGTACAAACTTCTGCAGCTGCCAAATCCCGTTTCAGTTTTTCTTAAATTGCCTCCAGTAACCATAATCGGCTCATGGCGTATTATAACGTAGTATTTTAAATAGCGTTATGTCATTATTTAGCTAGCTGTGCTGCGGTCAAGCTGCTACAGTTAGCCCACGTTAGCCTGCAGTTTCAGTGTTCATACGACTGCCAGGTCTTCGTGAACAGAATTTTTAGTTGGCGTTGGACTTATGTTTTTCTGAATAGGTCCCTGTTTGTTTTATGAACCATGTAAGCTATAGGTTGCGTTAACTTCCGCAGCGCTGCACGCTCTGGCAGCGGCTGAATGACACGTATGCGGGGCGGCCACTTCACTTCCGTCTGTGGCCGCGCAGCACGGTTGCCAGATAACGCGTAAGAAACAAGCACTGTCGTCTGTCAATGGAAAAGGGTTCATTGCATGTTTTCCTTTGTAGTGAAGCCACCAATTCAAGACTTGAACACTACAACCCCTGGTAAAAATGATGAGCATGCTCGCTCCACGTCGAGCATGTTCTCCAAGCGTTGTTACTTTGTAGCTTACTTGATTGAATTTATTTCATAAAAATGTATAAAATTCAAATATATGGTGCACATTAAAATTCTTGGATAACACAACACCTATTTCCATTGTGGTCTACAAATAAATACAAGACAGATATGACTGGAGCTGCAGCAATTAATTATTCATTGATTGTTCATTTAAACACCAAATATTTTGATAATTAATTAATCAGTTAATTTTTTAAATATCCACGTTCTGATTTTGGCTTCTTGAATGCCTATATTAATTTAGTCTACAATATTAGCCCTATCCCTTACTTGTTTCTTTACTCCTCTCCGACAATAAATTGAATATTTAAAATGAAATGTGTCAGAGGGTTGATTTATGCTCAGCGCTTTTGACATGTAATTGTACAAGTGAGTATACATATGTCTGCAGCTGTGTTTCTGACTATGCGTGACTTCTGTGTGACTTCATTATGAAGTCATTCATGGTTGTCAATCAGTGATTTGCTGATCAGTATATGCCTGAATCATTCATCTAGGCTTGTTGGTTGTTAGGAAACACTTAAAGGTGGTTTTCAGAATGTTTTCCTTCAGATTTGACCTTTGACAAAATTACTGCAAAATGTCATTGCCTCTAGATACCTGCCCAAGTCCAGGTTTTCGCTAGGATTTTTTTTTTTTGACAGCAGCAGGGTGAAACTACTGAAAGTCAGGCCCTGGAATTTGGGGGCCTGACTGGCCCCTGCCAGAGGCCACACTCTGAGGTTTTTGGCTATTTGAAAAGCCAATTTGATGACCTAGAGGGGAATAATTAATGCCTGATTTTTAACCTACTGCACATAGTTAATGCCATATAGCAAGACCTTAACATAAAATATGTTCAGAGACAACACACAACCATGAATAACACTATTCAGAAATAACAAAAGGAAAACATGTACAAAATATGTACATAAACAACATGAATGTGGAATGAGAAGTTTTTAAAAAAATGTACAGCCTTTTTTTTTTTGCATTCCAAAACAATCTGGGAAGCGAAATAATTTTAATAACTGGAAATTGTATAATTACGCATGCAGCAGCGTTAATCAATCAAACTTTGTTTATGCAAGACTTTAACCAAATTTCATCATGCCTTTTGTCAGTGGTGGGGGGAGCAACCACTCAACCCCCCATCCTGACTCACCAATGAACTGGTGTCTGAAGGTCCAAGTGCTGCAGCAAAACCCACATAGAACTAACTCTGTGATCACTGGACAAAGGATTATAAAAAACAAAAACCAAAGCTTGTGAGTTCATGCATCTATATTATAATATCCAATAGTGGCCTCTGTGTGCGTGTGTATGGCTTCCATCACACAAAAACTGGGGAGAGCTGACATTTGCTGTTTGGCATGCTTATGTATTTTGGGTTAAGGATGAACACTGTGAAAAACGAAAGTTGATAGGACAAATATTTTTGGAGAAATTAGCAATTTTAGCTAACCAATAAACAATGGATGCTGTGCTGCGATGCATCATGGAAGTTCAGGATTTTGAGGATTTAAATGTTGTTGTGGTTTATGTTAGTTTAACAGTGTTGTTAGTGTTATTGATTTATTGTATTTTTGTAGCTCAATTGGTTTAGTCAGTTTAAATAAGTCTCATGTTGTTGTTACCATGAATGTCTTAAATTTCATGTTGGTACTATGAGTGAAATGTTAGGTGTTTTAATGTCTTCAGCCACTGTCTTTGTCAAATTAAAACCACCTCCTTACAGCAGCTGTGTGTGCGGGTCGCTAACTACTTTCTGGACTCGTGCCATTATGGCAGGGGGCGGTAAGTCATCTTTTTATTAAAAGCGCGAGTGTAGTGAGTGATTTTAAGTTCAATCTAAGCACTTAATATAATTGTAAATATGTTAAAAAATATATGAATGACCCAAGAAAGTGAAAATACTTATTTCCATTGTGGTCCATTAGGGCTGAAACGATTAGTCGAGTAACTCAAATAATTCGATTACAAAAAATGCTCGAGGCAAATTCTGTGCCTCGAAGCTCTGTTTAACGTTGTAGTTCTTATGCCAGGCCTGTATGTGGCGCTGTAACATCCCCAGAAAAAAAAACAGAAGAAGACTAGAGCATGTGCATAAGCTGTGTAAGAGCTAATCAGTATTGCACCAAAAGCTACAGCTTTCCAATGTGACACACAGAGTAAAATAAAGCCTTTTAAGAGAAAGAGGGTCGATGCTCATCATCTGAAATAGACTGACTGCAGTTCACTTTAAGTACGCTGTGCGCATTTAAAGCGATCTGCAGTCAGTTGTTTAAACGGCACTCGTGACACAAGAAAGAAAATACTTAATTCCATTGTGATCTAATTAAAAATCAAATAACATTAGAAGTAATAATAATTTTCAAAATAGCAGAATGCTAAAATACCATCTGCCATATGAGCATTGTGTTCTTTATCATTTCCAGTTGTTTAATTAAGATCCTATTGTCTTATGTAGAATTTGTACATGTTCAATAAAGACCCTCTATCAATAAATCATAAACAATATTTACATTTTAATGGCATCTGCAAGAGGGTGTGTGTGTGTGTGTGTGTGTGTGTGTGTGTGTGTGTGTGTGTGTGTGTGTGTGTGTGTGTGTGTGTGTGTGTGTGTTTTTACATGAGCTTGTACAAATCAAAGAATATTTGTAGATCACCTTCTTTGCATTTGCAGGTCTTAAGACAAATTCAATCCATAGCACATTAGCTTTGCGCAAGCATTAGCATGCATGCTAACACCCACTGTATGTCTTTATAAGGCGTTATTAGGTTACAAAAACAGCATTTTCAGTTTGAGAAGTGTTTATTTCTCACTAGCTTTTTCGATAATATATGACAGAGGTTATATTTATTCACAAACGAAACAGTTTCTACCTAGCTAGCAACCTGTGACGTCACCACGCTAACATCTGCTAAATGGTTTGTAAGTCCTTCCAGAGGTGTTATCAGGTTAGAAAACAGCATTTTCATATTTAGAAGTGTTTATTTCTCCATAGTTTTTACATAATATATGAGAAACATGTATATGAACACACAAAATGAAGTGGTTTTGAAGAGACCAGCAACTGACGTCACGGTGTAGTGCTGCTCTGACTATTATCCGCGTCACTCGAACACATTATGGATCAGATTGAAACAGAATGTGACTTTATAATCTCTTACAATACATCAAGGTTAACCACCATTGAACTTGTCGAAGGTCTGTGTCCCAATAATTTTTCCCGTGAATTTCCAGAGTCCGGCAGTAATAGGACTGGTCTTATGCTGAGCACAGACAGATGTAATATTGTCCCTTCCTTCTTTGCCATCATGCAGATAAACTGCCAGAGGAAGCGCGTGTGCGCATGTGAGTTTTTGAGATTGCTGTGACCTGACCCACTTCTGGTGCTGCAAATTTGAAAAACAAATTTCATCAACAACAGACAACAGTGTCTGTCTTCGTTTCCAATTGTCTGCTGTTTGGATCAACAAAATGTTTTTGTGAAACATTGCCCAGGTCTGCCACGCAAGAGAGCTGCATTCACCTCTGCATGCCTTTGACCAGTGTCCTTTGATTCTACTCATCAGTTGCCTCCCTGTACAGGCTGTCCTCCCAAAAATGTGAAGGCAGCATTTCAGATTTATCCACTCTGGGACCCATTTTCAAAAAGCAGCAGATATGCCTAAAGCGGTCTCTATGTGGACGGGGCCCCAGTTTTGTTGTTGACTGCTTGAGCTTTTCCTTCAAAATCTTGATATATCCTTCTTTCTTCATAATTCCTTCCACCTCGAGGAGATTCCCAGTTCCAGGCGCACTGAAGCTAACCCACAGTATAATACTACGACCGTCATGTTTCACTGTGGGGGATGGTGTTGTTTGGGATATACGCCACTCCTTTCTTTCTGCAAATACAAATACATACAAATAGAGATCTAGTTTAGTTTCTTCTCACCAGTCGACATGCTTCCAGGATGCATGTTTTGTTTCTGTATGCTAAGTACTTGGCCCCACAAATCTTAGAAACATGGTGTCTAACCAGATCCTTACTCTGGATGGCATTACCCTGACCTCTGGTAACACTGTGAGAACTCTTGGAGTCATTTTTGTTCAGGATATGTCATTCAAAGCGTATATTAAACAAATATGTAGGACTGCTTTTTTGCATTTACGCAATATCTCTAAAATTAGAAAGGTCTTGTCTCAGAGTGATGCTGAAAAACTAATTCATGCATTTATTTCCTCTAGGCTGGACTATTGTAATTCATTATCAGGTTGTCCTAAAAGTTCCCTAAAAAGCCTTCAGTTAATTCAAAATGCTGCAGCTAGAGTACTAACGGGGACTAGAAGGAGAGAGTATATCTCACCCATATTGGCCTCTCTTCATTGGCTTCCTGTTAATTCTAGAATATAATTTAAAATTCTTCTTCTTACTTATAAGGTTTTGAATAATCAGGTCCCATCTTATCTTAGGGACCTCGTAGTACCATATCACCCCAATAGAGCGCTTCGTTCTCAGACTGCAGGCTTACTTGTAGTTCCTAGGTTTGTAAGAGTAGAATGAGAGGCAGAGCCTTCAGCTTTCAGGCTCCTCTCCTGTGGAACCAGCTCCCAATTCAGATCAGGGAGACAGACACCCTCTCTACTTTTAAGATTAGGCTTAAAACTTTCCTTTTTGCTAAAGCTTATAGTTAGGGCTGGATCGGGTGACCCTGAACCATCCCTTAGTTATGCTGCTATAGACATAGACTGCTGGGAGGTTCCCATGATGCACTGTTTCTTTCTCTTTTTGCACTGTATGCACCACTCTGCATTTAATCATTAGTGATCGATCTCTGCTCCCCTCCACAGCATGTCTTTTTCCTGGTTCTCTCCCTCAGCCCCAACCAGTCCCAGCAGAAGACTGCCCCTCCCTGAGCCTGGTTCTGCTGGAGGTTTCTTCCTGTTAAAAGGGAGTTTTTCCTTCCCACTGTAGCCAAGTGCTTGCTCACAGGGGGTCGTTTTGACCATTGGGGTTTTACATAATTATTGTATGGCCTTGCCTTACAATATAAAGCGCCTTGGGGCAACTGTTTGTTGTGATTTGGTGCTATATAAAAAAAATTGATTGATTGATAAGTAAAATAATATAAGCATCCAAAATAAACTAGGATGTCCAGAAATGCTGTGTTGAAAATTCTTTGCTTTGTTAAAAAAGCAGCTGGGAAAATTTAGAAGAAAATGTTAAATTCCGTAGAGGTGCTAGCAGTTTTGTCCTCAAGTGTGTAATGCATGTGAGTAACTATAGCAGAGTGGAGGGTATCATTTCGTGAGCTGGTTCACAAATCATTGAATCTCTAATGTGCTGTTTTTTTATGTTATTGTAAAGTGTGTAACCTCAAGCAATCCTGTTTCCACAGGTCAAAGGTGATGAAGAGGAAGATGGCACTCTTGAACTCCAGCAGAAAAAGATTCCTGGACAAAGGTCAGTGTTGTAGAAACATCCAATCTGAAACACATTTAAACTATATTGAAATGTTCTCTTTTTTTTTTTTTGATAGGGTGATTCTTCATTAGGATTGGGTATCGAGAACCGGTTCTTTTAGAGTATCATTAAGAAATTATTTGATCCACTGATATCAATAGCCTTTTTGCTTAACGATTCCCTTATCGGTCCTTCAGAACAGCTGTTGTTTTTGAAGACGTTTGTTGAGAAAATGATTGTTCTTCTACGTTGATTACAGACCCTGCAGCGGCTCTGTAATCAACCGTTTCTACAGCGCGACACCACTTTGAAGTGTGAACCAATGAAGCAATGCTTCGCTCCACTAGCTTGTTGGTTCTTTGATTCGCTGCTCTTCAGAAACGGCAAGTCCGCTTCTTGACTCCTCTCAAAGCCATTAAAATATTGTTCGTCCCTTTTGTCTGGATTAAAGTCACTAACTGGGACTCCTGTCTTGTTGCAGTCAAGAAGCCGTTCCCTTGGCACAGCTCCAAACGCTGCGTCGCTCTCTGCTGAGACAGAGTCCGGTCGGAATTAATAACTTCAAAACGAATTGCTGATTTAAATAAAATGACACCTCTTACAAACAACGTAATACAGGCAAGAAACTACAATCGACTAAAACTTTTTTTTCCTCCCAAAATGAGACGTCCTGCATTCTTTATGAATTACATCCTGACGTGAAGCACAGCCGGCTGCAAGAGCTCAGCTCAGTTGTATTGAAAGACATTCATGCCAATAATGTCTGAAAGGAAATGCTTTTGACAATAACTCCAGATATTGTTTATTTCTATTTATGTCCAGAGATCAAGGATCCACCATGTAAAGTTTATAATGTCCAGGTTTTAAGGATTCAGTGACCAATTTCATATTTATTTACTTTAAGACTCAATAAAATGTTGTTCAGTTTCAATTCAATTTCAATTTAATCGGCTTATAAAGCCGTCTCAAGGCGCCTCACATAGAAAAGTTCAACATAAATAACGAAAATAAATAAATAAAATAAAAAAAATTTAAATACATAATTAAAAACAGAAGTAAAAGAATAAAACAGATAAAAAATAAAAACTATTCATAAGAGAATAAAAATAGGCTTTAAGTCTTGACTTAAAAATGTCCACAGACTCCGACTGCCTCATGGTCACAGGAAGACCATTCCACAGAGCGGGTGCATGATAAGAAAAAGCTCTTTGACCCGCTGACATAGAAAACCTAGTACACAAAAAATTCACGAGGTATCCATAAGGAATCTGATCCTTAAGCGGAATCGATAATGGTATCTATCGATAAAATCTTATCAATACCCATCCCTATTCTTCATCAAATTGATTAACATTAGTTGATGGGATATTCAGGGATGACATTTTTCCGCGAATTTGACAGTCCCGGGGGTTGATTTTGTGAAACGTTCAAATCCGTTGAGTAAATTGGGGGGGGGGGGGGTAAGAATGCAAAAAAAAAAAAAAATTAATGCCAGGCGTACCTTTGTTTAATAAAATTGTCGTCTATTCAGAACACTGAGTGGTCTTTGTTTGTTATCGCCAACGCAGCAAGTTCGATCAGTCCGTCAGTCAGCCGAACGCGGAAGTAACGCTGTGCTGATCAGTGACCAGTATGAAGTAGGTGCACAATGAGCATGTAGTGTAAGGGAGGTAACTATGTAGTCTTTCAACTTCCAATATTCGGTAGTTTTCCCTCCAACAAATCATAAAAACCGAGACGGTATCGAAGCGCAGTCGAAGCTATTACTTACGCACGTTTTCATTGGTTATTACAAAGCTTATGACCAATCAGCGCAAAGGTTATATATGCGTTTCCCCCCCCTTTCCTTTCTCCCACCCTTACATGTATGTTTGTTGACAAGTGTGCCATGCTGAAAGTGGAGAATGCTGACAATCAAGTAAGTCTAGTTATGAAAAAATATTTTGGTCACAAAAATACACATGTACAATAGATGGTCTTAGTAAGGGTTTACAGTTTGAATTATAGATATGAACACCTGGCATTTATAGTAGTTTTTTAATATCATTTTAGTGCAATTTACATGTTTTAAAACAGCAAAAATGCTGGACTCGCCGGGGCCTGCGGCCCCCTGGACCCTGGCTTATTTTCCTCTGAAAATCGAATTTGCCAATCTCATCCCTGGATATTGTCTTTTTACTGTGAAAAGCTGCTTTCCATGAAGAAAATTCAGCATCATCTTAAAGAACTACAGCATTGAAGGCTGACATGAGACATTCTGTGTCAAGTTGATTACTGGGCTGGCTGGTTTATGCTTTACTTATGTGTGTATGTAAATGGAGAGGCTGTTACTGCCCACATTAGGTAGTACTGCAGTTTCTGATGGCATCAAACATGTTGACAGTCGAAAGCACGGTCTGTGCAGCCATTGAATACTTTATGGTAGTAATGTTTCCAATTCTGAAGTATCCTTAAATCCCCCTTCCAAATCTACTCTAAATATATGCACCTGATTGACATCCTGAAATATGATAGAACATCTTTTTATGATGGGATTGGGGGGGCGGTATCCAGGTCAGGATATCTTACCCCCAACCGAATCACAAGTGGGGAGGTCAAATAATGCATGAGCAAGGAAGAAATTACAGATGTGAATTGAGAGAATTTACAGAAAAGAAGGGTCAGACAAGTAGATATGTGTTCAGGACGGGAATAAGTTTTCTGTCAAATGGCTTCAGTAATATCAATGTTGTTTCCACTGTGTCAGCCATGTATAAATCTAGGTAGGATGAAATGTGTGATAATACTGCAGCAGACTTGCAATGCAGAGGATGGGGGGGGGGGGGGGGGTGTATCCTAAGACAACTTCCCAGACACCGGATTACCTCCAAAATTCAGTGGAGTCTTCCATGCCCTAATATCTATCTGTGGTGTACATTTGGTGAGAATTCATGAAGTAATTTTGACATAATCATTCAAAGCATATATAAAGTGAAATCTTGATCCAGAATACAGATTCGAATTCCAGATCCGTCGGTTCTTCTTTACTGCCGGACACAGTCCTGGATGTCGCAGGCATTCAACGGTGAATGCAAAAAGGCTTTAAACTGTCAACTTCAGTTTAAACTGATTGAAATCATCATAATCAATATGCTGTCTGTTATTTTGAGCTGTTGTGTTATAACCAAGATCCCACAATGCAGCAGGCAAGTCGAGATGTGCAAATCACTTTATGCTAGCCTAGTTTCTTCGTATACTTTAATTCTTCTAGGGAGTTTTTCCTCTCCACTGTTGCCAGTGTGCTTGCTCAGGGGCAGCGTTGTATAAAGTACCGGAAAATCACACTTAAGTAAAAGTACAGATACCCATTAAAAAATGACTTTGGTTGAAGTTCAAGTCCCTGATTGAAATGCTACTCAAGTAAAAGTCTTAAAGTATCTAGTATTTATTGTACTTAAGTATGACAAGTATTGTACAACTAAATGTACTCAAAAGTTAAAGTTTATCTAGGCTTGTAAAGGACTGGTAGTATTAGTCAGAATACTGAAAATTGTGCACATCACACAAAAACAAGGTTTCAAAACCTAAACGAGAGTAGGCTACTCACTAGGTGTTCACAGGAAACAGTTATTTATTTCTATATGTATTTATTATTTTCATTGTTACATGATTTTATCTTTTCTGTTGTTTTGTTTCATTAGGTTATTTTTGTCTCTCTCTAAAATTGTATTGTAACATTATTAGTCTATTATTGACTATTATTGTCTATTATGTAGACTGTTATTGTTGTTGCTATAATATATGAATAAAAATAAATTAAAAAAATTACAATTTGACTCTTTACGACAACGAACGCTGAGCCATTAATTATACAGAAAACAAATGCACACAATCATGCTGAGATGCGAACAGCTTAATGCTAACTTTGGCATTGAAAATGCCATAGACATACTAACGCATTAGCATCGGTCCCGTTTTTAAGTTATAAAATACATTTATCAACTGTTTCAGAAGACCATAGCAGGTCGGTTTAACATGAAAATATTAAATATTACTCACAGACATATGCTCTTCAGGGTTTTAGCGGGAAAAATTAGAATAAAGCGAAATAAAACAATCCACGAATCGTAGATCAAAGCACTGCTTTGACTTGCGAATCGCTACTTCGATTGGTTCAAGGGTCAAAGCAAAGCCGCGCTGCAGAAAAGTTGATTACAGACCTGCAGCAGGTCTGTAATCAGTGTATAGAAATGATCATTTTCCTGACAAACATCCCCCCAAGTGCGCAACTGCAAAAAAGCCTACCGGACATGCCTCATGACAAATCGGCCTGACTTCGTTGCAGTCACTAGTAATCAGTGGTGTCTCTGGGTGAAAATGCGACCTTTTTCGTGTGTGTGTAACAGCATGGCGCATAGAAAATGTATCGGAGTAGAAGTATGCAATTAAGGTCGGAAATGTAGTGAAGTAAAAGTGAAAGTAAGCTGAATTAAAAAAAACTCAAATTACAAAGTCTCCCAAAACATACTTAAGTATAGAATAGAATTTATCATTGTACATGACACCAGGAAAAAAATACTGTGCATGACAATGAAATTAAAAACAATCTCTTAAAAGGACATTTAAAATAAATAACTAGAATAATAAATAACCCTAAAAATGCTACATAAAACCTAGTTAAAACACTCAATCACAATCATAAAATGGCAGGACCAGCAGCATTCAGTGCACAAATAGCTCTTCCCACAAAGCTATTTTTAAGTCTGTTTGTTCTGGCCTTATGCCCTGTATCGTCTGCCTGATGGCAATAATTCAAACAAATAGTGTCCAGGATGGGAGGGGTCTCTGATTATAGTCCTTGCCTTCCTGAGACAACAGCTTGTATACAGTTCCTCTAATGAAGGCAAGAGACAACCAGTGATCTTCTGGGCTGTGGTGACAACCCTAGTAGTAGTGAAGTATTTTTACTTTGTTGCTATACAACACTGCTCAGGGGGTGGGTAAGGTTATAGCTTGGCTTTGTGAAGTGCCTTGGGGCGACTGTCTTGTGATTTGCCAGTATAAATAAATTGAGTTCAATTATTTTAATTCCGGTTGTAATGGTGGTACTTGGAAAGCCAAATATTTTCTAAGGTGGTACTTGTTGTAAAAAGATTGAGAACCACTGACTTAGTATATTTCATTGCTCCATGAGTGAGCTTTGGTGTATTTAGGGAAAACCATGGTGAGCAAGCTAGCTCCTTGCAATGCAGGTGATTAAGGATCTAGCAAGCAGGATTTCACTGTTTAGTTAGTTCTTGTGAAAGTGTCATTCTGGACCTGCTAAGATTATAATTTCAAAATCTTTATCCATGATTTTGTGTGGTTGTTTTTTGTGTCTGATTTGCAGTGGGGAGTTTTATGATGTGCAGCTGATGTCCAGTCTGGCAGTGGGCTCTCAGCTCAAAGTGAAGGTGGAGATGGTACTAAGCCATGTCCTGAAGCCCTTCCCCACCCACATCACCCAAGCTGAACGCCAGCTTGTGGTCTTTCAGGGGAACCACTATCTGTACTCCCCGTATCCTACCCACAGTCAGACCACACGTGTCCGCCTGGCCTCTAAGACGGTGGAAAGCTATTCCAAGCTGGGCAACCCTAGTAAGAATGATGAGGTCATTGAGTATGGACCCTTCCGTGACGTGGCCCCTTTCAGTGAGGTACAACTCTGACCATATTTGCTGAGCTTCAGATGAAACTGCAAAAAGACACTAAATCCTTCTGTGTTGTGTATATTCCAACTTGTTTAGGATACAATGAAGATCCATTATGAAAACAACTCACCCTTCCTCACCATTAGTAGCATCACCCGCACCATCGAGGTTTCTCACTGGGGTAATATTGCTGTGGAAGAGACCATCGATCTGAGGCACACGGGAGCCATACTGAAAGGGCCTTTTTCACGTTATGATTACCAGCGACAGTCAGACAGTGGCATCTCTTCTGTAAAATCCTTTAAGGTGTGTATATATTAACTGTTGTATGACCAGTTGATGCCACGTTTGGATGATGAAGACCGTGATTGTTCTCTTCTCAACAGACGATCCTTCCTGCCTCAGCCCAGGACGTCTACTACAGGGATGAGATTGGAAACATCTCCACCTCTCATCTGCAAGTTCTAGATGATTCTGTTGAGGTTGAGGTCAGGCCTCGATTCCCCTTGTTTGGTGGCTGGAAGACTCATTACATTATTGGCTACAATTTGCCTAGTTATGAGTACCTCTATACCTTAGGTGAGTTTAATAATAATTATTATTATTGTAAATGGAGTTTTTATTGTCATTGTACGTATTTCATACATACAATGAAATTTATCCTCTGCATTTAACCCATTCTAACCACACTTAGTTACAGTCCAACCACTGGGAGCAGTGGGCAGCCACAGCCTGGTGCTCCAGATGTAGAGACTCTGCCTTGGTCAGGGGCAGAGAAATGAGCCGACCATAAATAAGCATGCTTTTGATTGTGGGAGTAAACTGAAGCACCCAGCGGAAACCCACACAGGCATGGGGAGAACATGCAAACTCCACACAGAAAGGGTGGGAGGTGATCTCACTGTGAGGCATCAGTGGTAACCACTAAGCCACAGTGCCACCAGTACCCTAATATTGATTTAAACTTGCCTATTAAGAAAGACAAAAAGTTTGGAAATATTTGTCTTTCTAGTGATGCACAGATGTTGCTGAGATTTTTTGTTTTTGAAGTTTTAAATTATTGGTGCACAGATTGACTGAATCCACGTTGGCAGAGTAGAGGGAACAAAAATAATGGCAACACATTTTTTAATGCTTTTTATGATTAGTAAAGCATATTTACAACATGAAAGATATGTGCATACACTGACCATGACCCTTACAACTTTTGACACAGCAGAAGTGTAATTGCAAGACCTTGTGATTCTGAGTCACTGAAGAAAATTTAATTATGCATCAACTCGGCCGCTAGGGAGATAAAATCAACAGAATAATCTCCCGCACTTACAAGCTACTGGATCCACCAAAGATCATGTTCAAGCTTTTGACATTGACAAAATACACGTCAGCACTGTGTTTCCTTTAAATGGGATTTCAGGGAAGCTGTCTTTTCTAGATTCTTACTGTAATTTTTCACTGTCCAGTTTGAAATTTGCCCATGCATACAAATAAGTGAATACAACAATGGAGGCAAGTCGGGACACTTTTGCAAACATGCACATACTCATCGCTTGGGGAACAGGGCTCCTAATAGAGAAAGTATAGATAACGCAGTGTTATGTTTTTGGTCTTTGTATGTTCCGTTGTCAGCGTCTGAAGATGCATAAATGCCTTAAGTTGTGCCCTGTTGTTTTCCATTGATCTTTTGTTGCAGTTTTACTTTTACTACGTTAAACTGTAAAAACAAAAAAGTGTGTGTGCGTGGGGTGGCAGCGATTTCAGGCAGAATTGTGCTCAAAGGCTGCCTCAGAAAAGAGGATATTTGCTGTTGTGATAGTCTGGTTTGAATCGATTCCGCTCATTGAGCCACGCCCTTCTAAATTACAGTTTGCCATGGAAGTGTGGCTAGTGTGTGTGTGTGTGTGTGTGTGTTTAACATCCAGGTGACCAGTATGCCCTGAAGATGAGAATTGTTGACCATGTTTATGATGACCAAGTCATTGACTCCCTCACTGTGAAAATCATCCTGCCAGAGGGGGCCAGGTCAGTGTCTCCAAATCTGTGTCAGCCATGATGATGTTGATGTTGACTTCTTCCAACTTCTTATCTTTCCCCATCAGAAGCATCCATGTTGATACACCGTACAAAATTGATCGCATGCCAAACCAGCTGCATTACACCTACTTGGATACATTTGGGCGGCCGGTGCTTGTTGCTACCAAGAATAACCTGGTGGAGCAGCACATTCAGGATGTTGTGGTGAGACGAAGTCCACAGCAGGATAATTTGTGGAGCTATACTTTGTGAATTAAACCCTTTCAGACTCATATGACTCGCTACACAGTTGTGTTCATTTACGTCAGCTATGGGAAGCTATTCACAGTCGAATTATCAGTGCTAACTCTATATTTTATGTTCATCAGGTTCATTATACCTTCAATAAGATCCTAATGCTGCAGGAGCCACTGTTGGTTGTGGGAGCTTTCTACATCCTTTTCTTCACAGTCATAATTTATGTGCGCCTGGACTTTGCCATCACAAAGGTATGCCGGTGCTTGTGCTTCTGTTGAAAAAGGTTCTGCTTCCTTTGACAGATGTTCTGATTGTTTGTGTGTTCCTGTTGAATCACTCTGTTTACCTTTTGTAAATCAGGATCCTGCTGCTGAGGTGCGTATGAAAGTAGCCTCCATCACTGAGCAGGTGCTGACTTTGGTGAACAAGCGTCTGGGTCTGTACCGACACATGGACGAGGTGGTCAACCGCTACAAGCAGTCCCGTGACACCGGAGCGCTCAACAGTGGACGAAAGACCCTGGAGGCTGACCACCGTGCGCTCACTAATGAAATTAACTCACTGCAGACCCGCCTCAAAGCTGAAGGCTCTGACCTTGCTGATAAGGTGAGTTGTTTTCAAGAACCAGACCTCAAATATTTAGAAGATGCCAATTTTTCTCAAGTATCTGTCATAGCAAGTCAAAACTTGGTAATTTTCACTGTTTGTCCTTGTGTTGGGCCAAAGCTGAGCTGCAGCTCCTGAAATTTTCAGGAAGTACTCTGTCAAGACTACAACCCCTGGGAAAAAGTATGGAATCACCGGCCTCGGAGGATGTTCATTCAGTTGTTTAATTTTGTAGAAAAAAGCAGATCACAGACATGACACACAACTAAAGTCATTTCAAATGGCAACTTTCTGGCTTTAAGAAACACTATAAGAAATCAGGAAAAGAAATTGTGGCAGTCAGTAATGGTTACTTTTTTAGACCAAGCAGAGGGAAAAAAAATATGGAATCACTCAATTCTGAGGAAAAAATTATGGACTCATGAAAAACAAAAGAACACTCCAACAGAATCACTAGTATTTTGTTGCACCACCTCTGGTTTTTATAACAGCTTGCAGTCTCTGAGGCATGGACTTAATGAGTGACAAACAGTAGTCTTCATCAATCTGGCTCCAACTTTCTCTGATTGCTGTTGCCAGATCAGCTTTGCAGGTTGGAGCCTTGTCATGAACCATTTTCTTCACCTTCCACCAAAGATTTTCAATTGGATTAAGATCCGGACTATTTGCAGGCCATGACATTGACCCTGTGTGTCTTTTTGCAAGGAATGTTTTCACAGTTTTTGCTGTATGGCAAGATGCATTATCATCTTGAAAAATGATTTCATCATCCCAAAACATCCTTTCAATTGATGGGATAAGAAAAGTGTCCAAAATATCAATGTAAACTTGTGCATTTATTGATGATGCAATGACAGGCATCTCCCCAGTGCCTTTACCTGACATGCAGCCCCATATCATCAATGACTGTGGAAATTTACATGTTCTCTTCAGGCAGTCATCTTTATAAATCTCATTAGAAAGGCACTAAACAAAGGTTCCAGCATCATCACCTTGCCCAATGCAGATTCGAGATTCATCACTGAATATGACTTTCATCCAGTCATCCACAGTCCACGATTGCTTTTCCTTAGCCCATTGTAACCTTGTTTTTTTCTGTTTAGGTGTTAATGATGGCTTTCGTTTAGCTTTTCTGTATGTAAATCCCATTTCCTTTAGGCGGTTTCTTACAGTTCGGTCACAGACGTTGACTCCAGTTTCCTCCCATTCGTTCCTCATTTGTTTTGTTGTGCATTTTAAGTTTAAGTTTTCTGTCTTGATGCTTTGATGTCTTCCTTGGTCTACCAGTATGTTTGCCTTTAACAGCCTTCCCATGTTGTTTGTATTTGGTCCAGAGTTTAGACACAGCTGACTGAACAGCCAACATCTTTTGCAACACTGCGTGATGATTTACCCTCTTTTAAGAGTTTGATAATCCTCTCCTTTGTTTAAATTGACATCTCTCGTGTTGGAGCCATGATTCATGTCAGTCCACTTGGTGCAACAGCTCTCCAAGGTGTGATCACTCCTTTTTAGATGCAGACTAACGAGCAGATCTGATTTGATGCAGGTGTTAGTTTTGGGATGAAAATTTACAGGGTGATTCCATAATTTATTCCTCAGAATTGAGTGAGTCCATATTTTTTTTTTTTTTTTTTAACCTCTGCTTGGTCTAAAAAAGTAACCGTTACTGACTGCCACAATTTTTTTTTTCCTGATTTCTTATAGTGTTTCTTAAAGCCAGAAAGTTGCCATTTGAAATGACTTTAGTTTTGTGCCATGTTTGTGATCTGCTTTTTTTCTACAAAATTAAACAACCGAATGAACATCCTCCGAGGCCGGTGATGCCATAATTATTGCCAGGGGTTGTAGACGTGACAGCAGAGAGCCCCAAGCTTCTGTGGCCACTTCTGATTTTTTATTTTTTTTCCCCTCTCCCATTTGTCCTGCTTAGGGATGGGTATCGGGAACCGGTTCTTTTCGGGTATCATTAAGAAATTATTAGATCCACCGACATCGATAGCCTTTTTGCTTAACGATTCCCTTATCGCTCCTTCAGAGCGGCTGTTGTCTTGAGGGTGTTTGTCGGGGAAAATGATAATTTCTCTTCATTGATTACAGACCCTGCAGTGAGTCTGATCAACAGTTTCTGCAGCGCAGCTTTGCTTTGAACCAATGAAGCAGTGCTTCGATCTGCTGCTTCATTGGTTCATTGCTTCGCTCCTCTTCAGAAACGGCAACTCTGCTTCTTATCCCCTCTCAAAGCCATTAAAATATGTCAGTTGTGAGTCACTTTTGTGCAGATTAAAGTCACTAACTGGGACTCCTGTTTTGTTGCAAGAAAGAAACAAGAATCGTCCTCCGTTCTATTGCTCTAAATGCTGCGCCGCTCTCTGCTGAGTAGAGTCTACTCAGAATTTATAACTTCAAAGCAAATCGCCGTTTAAATCAAATGACACCTTTTTCCAAATGTTTTAATACAAATAATAAACTGCAATTGATCAAAATGTTTTTTTCCTCTCCCAAAATGAGACGTCCTGCGCTGATGTGCAGCAGTCCAGGCTCCAGCAGCCAGCTCAGCTCAGATGTTTGAGGGACAATCATGCCATTAATGTCTGAAAGGAAATGCTTTTGACAAAAACTACAGATTTTGTTTTTCTATTTATGTCCAGAGATCAAGGATCCAGTGACCAATTTCAGATTTATTTACTTTAAGACTCAATAAAATGTTGTTGACATAGAAAACCTGTAAAGCCTACTTTTAGTACACAGAAAATTCACAGGAGGTATCGATAAGGGAATCGATAATGGTATCGATAAAATCTTATCAATACCCATCCCTAATCCTGCTGTAGGTGTTTATCGGAATATATAAAGCTATTGCAAATACAGCCTGTTTGCAATGATAAATATTGCTGAATTGTTCTGTTATTCATGCACTCCTGCAGTTGACAAAAGTTTTAATAAAATTCTGTGTTCAACAGCATTTCTGCAAGGATCAGCTGAAAAGTTCTGCCTCTTACATGATTATTTCAATAACAAGCAAGTTATTCACATGAATTACATACCTCCTTAAAGTTTGGAATGTTCTCTCACAGGTGGAGTCATGACTCTTCCACGTAGTCAGTTTCCCATTTCACACACTTAAACCAACAGTGGACAAGTTTTTGCATCCTGTCAGTAAAGAAATTTGCTGTCTTCTCTTGCCACCAGCATTGCACAGCTGCTTGCACCTCTGCATCTTTAGTGCAACGTGTTCTTTCAGCTTGGAAAAATGAAAAATCTGAGGGCGTGAGATCCGGAGTGTACAGCGAATGTGCCCCAGCGCATTTTGTGTTTGTTGGCGCATGTGTGCAAACATGGTCATGCATCATCTTTTCCGGAACTAACCTATTTGAAGCATGTGGGCAGCTGTTGCTGTGTTCCAAAAATTCTCTGAGGACTTTGCCATCACACCTGCACACGATGTTGTGCATCTGTGACTGTTACAGGCCTGGTCATGCAGACTCATTGTGGGTGGATTTTTGCCCTTCAGACTCCTTGCCCACCTTCTGACTGTACTGACATCCACACAGATGTCATCATAGACAACACCTATTCGTTGATGATTGTCCACAGGTGCTCAGTTCTCCACCATGAGGAATTAACAATACATTGCTAAAGGCACATCCATATATGTCGCCATGTTTTACCATCTACTGTGTGCAAATGTTACATCGAAGGCAATTCTGCACCTACCTGAAATTGCAGGCCAAAAACCATGCGGTGTAGTGATAGTCAATAAGTCAACTTTTCAGCTGACCCTCCTATGTTACACTTTGATATTTGAGATGACCACTGTGGATTGTCCCTGGTGTTCCATTGGCCACTAAAATGTTTGTATCCTGACACCTCAGATGAGTGTGATAAACGTTTCACTGCAGATTTTACTGCCTTTAACATGTGACTGATGAAGAATAGCAAGTCTGCTTTCTTCTGTTCTGTGTACATTTATGCACGTGGCAACTGTCACTTTGTTGTGATTTCACATGAAGGCAGTAATTACAGTTGTGGTCAAATGTTGACATACCCTGGCAGAATTTTTAATTGTTTGCCCATTTTTAAGAGAATATGAATGACAACGCAAACTTTTTTCACTCATGGTTAGTGGTTGGGTGAAGCTATTTATTGTCAAACAACTGTTTCCTCTTTTTAAATCAAAATAAGAGAACTACCCAAATGAACCTGATCCAAAGTTTACATACAGTGAGGAAAATAAGTATTTGAACACCCTGCGATTTTGCAAGTTGTCCCACTTAGAAATCATGGAGGGGTCTGAAATTTTCATCTTAGGTGCATGTCCACTGAGAGAGACATAATCTAAAAAAAAAAAAATCCGGAGATCACAATGTATGATTTTTATATATATATATATATATATATATATATATATATATATATATATAATTTATTTGTATGTTACTGCTGCAAATAAGTATTTGAACACCTGTGAAAATCAGTGTTAATATTTGGTACAGTAGCCTTTGTTTGCAATTAGAGGTCAGATGTTTCCTGTAGTTTTTCACCAGGTTTTCACACATTGCAGCAGGGATTTTGGCCCATTCCTCCATACAGATCTTCTCTAGATGTTTCAGGTTTGGAGTTTCAGCTCCCTCCAAAGATTTTCTTTTGAGTTCAGGTCTGGAGACTGGCCAGGCCACTCCAGGACCTTGAAATGCTTCTTACGGAGCCCCTCCTTAGTTGCCCTGGCTGTGTGTTTGGGGTCATTGTCATGCTGGAAGACCCAGCCATGACCCATCTTCAATGCTCTTACTGAGGGAAGGAGGTTGTTTGCCAAAATCTCGTAATACCTGACCCCATCCATCCTCCCTTCAATACAGTGCAGTCGTCCTGTCCCCTTTGCAGAAGAGCACCCCCAGGGTATGATGTTTCCACCCCATGCTTCACTGTTGGGATGGTTTTCTTGGGGTTGTTCTCATCCTCTAAACATGGTAAGTGGAGTTGATTCCAAAAAGCTCTATTCTGGTCTCATCTGACCACATGACCTTCTCCCATGCCTCCTCTGGATCATCCAGATGGTCACTGGTGAACTTCAAACAGGCTTGGACATGTGCTGGCTTGAGCAGGGGGGGCCTTGCTTCCCTGCAGGATTTTAAACCATGACAGCATCGTGTGTTACTAATGTAATCTTTCTGACTGTGGTCCCAGCTCTCTTTAGATCACTGACCAGGTCCTCCTGTGTAGTTCTGAGCTTTCTCAGAATCATCCTTACCCCACAAAGTGAGATCTTGCATGGAATCCCAGACCGAGGGAGATTGACAGTCATCTTGTTTCTTCCACTTTCTAATAAATAATCATAACAGTTGTTGTCTTCTACCAAGTTGCTTGCCTGTTGTCCTGTAGTCCATCCCAGCCTTGTGCAGGTCTACAGTTTTGTCCCTGGTGTCCTTAGACAGCTCTTTGGTCTTGGCTATGGTGGACAGTTTGGAGTGTGATTGATTGTGTGAACAGGTGTCTTTTATACAGGTAACAAGTTCAAACAGGTGCAATTAATACAGGTAAAGAGTGCAGAATAAGAGGGCTTCTTAACAGGTCTGTGTGAGCCAGAATTCTTGCTGGTTGGCAGGTGTTCAAATACTTATTTGCAGCAGTAACATACAAATAAATTATTTTTAAAAATCATACATTGTCATTTCTGGATTTATATATATATATATGTCTCTCACAGTGGACATGCACCTAAGATGAAAATTTTAGATTAGATGATTTCTAAGTGGGACAACTTGCAAAAATCGCAGGGTGTTCATATACTTATTTTCCTCACTGTACCTCTGTTCTTAATACTGTGTGTAGCCCCATTTAACATCAATGACAGCTTGGAGTCTTTTGTGGTAGTTGTGGACGAGGCTTTCTGATGGTAAAGCTGCCACTGAATATGTCTTGGACTTTATTTACATTAATTACGAAGAAATACAAACAGGTCTTCTTTCAGGTCTTTTTTTTTCTTCTTCTTTTTAAGAAAATCCTTCTCTATACCACTTCATCATGAAGATGGATAATTGGTGATACAAAATGCAAAGCTTGCACTGTGCATAATTTCTCCAGTCATAGCCACGTAAGCCTATAACTTCTTCTGGGTTGTCTTGGTGGCTTTCCTCACGCTTCTACTTCTTGCGCAGTCACTCAGTTTTTGAGAACTGTCTACTCCTGCAGATTTACCATAAAGTGCCATACTGTTTGTATTTCTTTGTAATTAATGTAAATAAAGTCCGAAACATATTCAGTGGCAGCTTTACCATCAGAGAGCCTTGTCCACAACGATCACAAAACACTCCAAGCTGTCATTGATGTTAAAGGGGCAATACACAGTATTAACAACAGGAGTATGTAAACTTTGGATCAGGTTCATTTGGGTAGTTCTCTTGTCATTTTGATTCAAAAAGAGGAAACAGTTGTTTGACAATAAATGGCTTCACCCAACCACTAACTCTGAGTGGGGGCAAAAAAAGTTTGTGTTGTCATTCATACTGTCTTAAAAATGAGCTAAAATTCTGCCAGGGTATGTAAACTTTTGAGCACAAATGTAAGTGTCATGCAAATACAGTCTGGACTGGATCTGACTGCGCTGTTGTACAATTTTGTACATGTAAAGCTGCAGCTGCTGATGGTGAATTGTTGTACTGTGCTCCTTGTCCTCAGGTGGGGGAGGTGCAGAAATTGGACAGCCAGGTGAAAGAGCTGGTGTGTCGCTCGTGCCAGGAGGCAGAGCGCCTAGTGGCGGGAAAAGTGAAGAAGGAAGCTTATATCGAGAGTGAGAAAAGTCTGAGCAGCAAGAGACAGGAGCTCGTTGGCCGCATTGACAATCTGCTGGACGCTCTCTGAGCACCTGATGCGCACGTGGCACTGCTGCACAGACATACAGCTGTTTGTATGGAACAGCGTTAGAAGAAATGTGACACATGCCACACATACGTACACACACACACACACACACACACGGTCCTTAAGTCATACGTGGACACTAAATGTGGCCTCTTGTGGTGGTGATGGGTTTATCCAGACACTTGTGCCTTGTCACCTTGCGGTAAACATGAGGTCACTGTGTGCTCAGCTCCACAGCGATGACACACCACAGTTTCATTTTTGTTGTTGATGTTCAGATGCACTTGATTATCATCACTTGTTCAAATGATGCATCACTTTCATGTTTTATAGCTCTGTTTTGTTTTTTGTTTTTTTGTTTTTTTTTCTTCTTCATGGTTTCACCCTTCATAACCCTTAAGGACATGTTTTCAAATGACTGATGCATCAACAGGCCGACTGTGATTCTGTCTCGTCTTCATTCATGTATTCTTAGACTGAATCGTCACTAGCTGTCGGCCTCTATGGGGATTGGATAGTGTTTCTGCATCTTGTCGTCTTTTGCACCGACATTGTTTTTAACAGTTTACCCCTGAATGACTTTTTATATTTGAACATACCTGAGGCTCTGATTCTTTAATTTCAAAGCCATTGGATGTTTTGTGTTCATTTTTTTTTTCCCCACATTTTTTTTTTTTTTGCTGTTTTGTAAGTTTTTGTGAATGAGAATCAGTTAAGTCATGACATTAGGTTGTATGTGTGGGGGACAAATCTGGACACGTGTGAGGTGAGCAATGAAACTGGGCTATGAAGTTTGAAATAAACGTTTTGAGGAACAGTCATATCAGTCAGAATTGTTATTCGGGATTCACTGCGGCTGTATAAAGATAGTTTGTAGAGTTTTAATTTGTGATGGGAACCAGTTTCCCATTTTTCAGTTGATGTGAATCAAATGCTTCAGACGTTATCAATGCTGCCATGTTTTTTTTTTCCTGATGGTTCTGCTGCAAAAGCTCGTCTTGACGCTAGATGTGATGTCATGAAGCCAGACTCTGCATCTAACTACAAAGAAAAGGGTTACATTGATGCTGAAACCCTGTCCATCTACATTTTCTGCACAAAATTGATCAGGAATCGATAAAGAATCTGAATGGTCTAAACTGATAGTTGCATCAGTACCAATACAATTTCAATTCCCATCCCTTGTCTTAATCAGTGGGTTTATTTATAATTAGGAATGTAGTAACCTTCCTTAATCAAAGGAGGGAGCCAAAATGCACAAATTGTGCTGTTATTTTTTTCTGACATTGCTGTTTGCGGTCATTTTAGAAATCAACTAATATAAATATGATTTATATGCATAAATGAAAAGTTATCTAAAAAGGTTGAAAATAAAGACTTCAGCCCCCACTACAGAGAAAAATTCCAGCTCGTTGCGTTTCTGTAGCAGTGTGACCACACCAATCGGCCTCTGTTCACCACGAAGCAGAGCAGCTGACCTGCCTCCACCCGCATTCGGGACAAACATGGGCGAGGTCAGTATGAAGTCATGACTTTCCGTATGAGGTCATCCTTGCAGGCCTTTTCCTGCTTCATGTAGCAGGCCCTGCTGACTGCACAATGACGATGTTGATGTATTGTAGGTCTTGTACAATAATCATTAGGAAAATGCACCATGAGGGAAAGCGAAGACAATGTTGGCACTGAGGCATAAAAGGCCTACACAATGGCCCGTATGTATTTCCTTGAATAAAGGTTTGGAGAGTCACAGAGTCTTGATCTCTCAGCATGGCTGTGGCCAAACTTCAGAGATGACATTCTCTGTGCCCCTATCACGCAGAGGGCTTTGTCTCTATGGTACTGACACGCCGTGGACTGGAGGCGAGGGTTTTCGGTTCCAGTCCAGGATGTGATTACCAGTCGCAGCAGAGTTGCGGTTTATCTGTAAGGCCTAAGCTGAGCAGAATACTGTTTAAACCGGAATTCATGTGCAGCACTGTATCCTGATGTGGCCAACGTGTACGAGGCCTGTGCAGGATCTTGAACTTTCTCAGGCTGTGTGGTTGAGCTGTTACCGTTGATTATCTTCCTTTCCTGAAATATAGTAATGATACAATGTTCTTTCTTGATCTGCCAGAAAAATGAATATGCTGAAAAAAGGGGGGTCAAACCATGGTGTTGGATGATCCCACAAAACCTGGGCCTGTGTGATGTGTCGGTGATTGATTACATTGAGGGCTCACCTGCAGCCTCTTAATCTTTGTTGCTTAAAAGTAGCACACGTGCACGCACAATGAGAGAGAGCGTCAGAAGTCACCAGTCGGGGAACAATATCCTGCTCAGAAGACCCCCTCAGAGCCCGTTCTCATAAATCACCCAGACAGAGCTGCTGCCCTCACTGTCAGCGTGCTTTTAGATGCGGCCACACTTCTCTCTGTACTCGTCTCCACAAACATTTGCTCTGCTCCCACCTCCAAAGGTCTGTCGTCGAAAAGGAGAAATGAGAGTTAATTCTTTACTCCAAACCCACATAGTCCATGAGCCAGTCATCAATTTTGACCTAAACGGTATCACTTCAGGAGACTAAACGGCACTCGTAATCCAGCCTCAGTGTACTAAAGCTTACTCAAATGTGTGATGGCAATCCCAGGGTGGTTAGCGATTGGCAGGTTGGGGTCAATGAAGAATTACACAGAGGTCAAAATTTTAAAATTATCCAATCATATTAAACTATACCACATTATTTGACTGATCATAATGATTACATAAAGGTATATTTTGGACTTTACGACTGACTGTTCTGGAGTTATGGGGTAAAAACAGCAAAAATGGTGACAAAGGTCAGTTTGTACAGAGGTTGAAGTTTCTCCAATTTTGGTCAAAAAGTGATGCAAATTATTGGTTGAACCATAAGGATTAATAAATGGAATTGTGTTTGACTGTTGAATATTTGGTCTCCAAAGTAAAGGTCAATCAAGGTCAATGTCCATTGGATTCTATGACATGTGACATGTTAGCCCATAATGTGACAACTAAGACAGACACATGATGCAAACTATTCCTTTTTAAATCCCTGGTAGCTCAACCAATAATTTTTTTTTGTTGTTGTTTTTAACCAAAATTGGAGCAACTTTAATTTTTGACCCCTGTATAAGCTAAAATTGACCTTTGTCACCAGTTTCGCTGTTTTTTCCTCATAACTCCTGAACATTCAGTCACACATAGTCCAAACTATAACTTTTTGGAATCTTTATGTTCAGACAAATAATGTGGTGAAGTTTTCAATATGATTGGAGCACTTTTAAATTTTAACCCCTGTGTAAATCTTCATTGGTGTTTACCTGGTTACAGCTGCCACCCTGGAATGGCCATCATACATTTTTGTGTAGGCCATGGTACACTGATGCTTGATTGTAAGTGTTTAATCCGCTTAAATGATACTGAAAACCTGTTTGGCAAATGGACAGTCAAACACATTTCACCTGCATGATGCCCTCTGGCTCTACTTTAAACACATCCTTACAACACAGGGCTTTGTATCCCTGTTGCAATACAGGCACTCTGCCGGCCATTCCAGAATGACAGGGTGAGGAAAAAAGGGGATGAGAGGCTCTGAGGAACGAGGTGAGGGATGGATGAAAGCTGTGCGGCCTCGCGTCCTGTGCAGGTGGCAGGTGTGATGTGGCTCGGTGCGAGGAAGAGAAGCACAATGGAAGCGACTGTGGCATAGTGTGCAGCTGCAGGACACTGGGAGGAGCAGGGCTGACAGATAAGATGTGGACGGCGTGAGGGAGACGGAGATGGGACTTCAAACGGAGACTTGCAGAGAGGTGCATTCTTCTCTGGGATGGAGGGAAGCTCTTGAGCTGCTTGGAGCCACTTTGCTCTTCTATCTGCGTGCATTTGTGCATATTGATGTCAGTCTCCCTCTCTGCGTGGATTTGTATCGACAAGACAGTAATCCTCTTCCCTTGCCGTCCTTGTGAGTAACTGTCCACAGCCCTCACTAAGACCCGCTGATCTCTGCCACATGGCGCTCCATCAAAGCGCTGATGGTCATGGCTCTTGATGCCAAAAAAAAAAAGAAACCTACACCCTCTTGCCTCATGCATGCCCCTCCTCATGTGAAGGTCTAACTACTGCACTGACTGTGTCATCTTGAATCAAAGTGAGTGAAACAAAGTCACTCTCTGTGGACACACACACACACACACATTTCCTACTTTCTCTATCAGACCTGATTAGAGTGACAGGGGCACTTCCCATTGGCTGTGAGAGCAGCCCTCTCCTTCCCAGGGCAGCCAATTTCCCCTACTCCACAGCTGATAGGAAACTTTGATTGTCCACTCTGCCGCAGAAAGACAAAGAGATTTTTCCTCTTGCTGTCCGCATATCTCTCCATCACATCTCCACCTACAGTCTTTTCTTTCTCTCTTGATTTTTCTTCCCCCCCCCTGACACACACACTCTCATTGCTGAGTCCATTAATCTGGCACTGACTGCTTTGACGGGCAGGAGGCTTCACTTCATGTGGTGACATCTGCATCCTGTGGCACAATCCGGGAATGGGCACGCGATCAACAGTGTATGTTCCACCAGTGTCCTCTGAAACACACACACACACACACACACTATGAAGTTGGGTGTGAAGGGGGCGCAGCAAAAGTGTGGCATGGCAGAATAAACGGGACATCTAAAAACATGTGGCTAACAGGAAACGTCGCTCCTCCCTCTCCCTCACCGCCCAGTTTGAGAACACACTTCCTGTCAGAGCTGCTCCAACATCCCGTGCAGCCACCAGGAATCCCGGCTGCTGGAACAATCCAGCTGTCCAGATCTCACTGGCTCGTGCAGAGGCTTCATGTGCTACTCCAGCGTCTCGTCGCCAGGGGTCGCTACATAACAGTGCATTTCGCTTGAGTGATAAACGTCAATCTCCCTCCTCTGGATGCTCACTTCTCATTTATAGTTGTTTTTTTCCCCTCCGAATCTCATAATGCAATTAGTCTAATAACACAAGGCGCACGTGTGTTTATGAATGCGCCTTTACGCGCGGGGGCATACGAGGTGGAAACAAAAAAAGCAGGACTGGTGACTTTGTGTATGACCTTTTCGGAACGAGAGCTAATCCCGAGCTATAATAGACTCTGGGGCCGATATGGAAAACTGCTGCACCGTTATCTAGGTTGTCTTGGAGACCATCAGAGCACCGGGGCCGGTGGAGATGCCGCGGTATTAAAAGGGGGGAGTGTGTCTTTGTGTGCGTATTGGAAAATGTTTTCTTTTTTGGGGGGGGGCGCAAGTGTCACTCAGAAACAAGGTTGTGGACATTTTTTCTGCTACGATTGTCCTGTATTTTTTTTTTTAATTACGAAATAATTTTCAATCGCTTAAAGACGTTTGGTTTGGTAAGACGCATTTAGTTGAGGAAAAAAATTGACGTATTTGACAATTATAATTCACAGTTAAATTTCGTCAATGTTTATTTAAATGCAGGCAAACAAAATCAAGAATAAGATGCATAAGAGGTTTAAACTGTTGTGGAATTAACAGCACAACGATTAAGTGGCGATGCCTTTGTTTTTTTGTTTTTTTAAAAAAGGTTTTAACAAACGTTTTCAACTTGATATTTCTGTTTTATGCTGTGAGAAATTATCTCAGTAATATGACAAATAGGTTTTGTGCCACAGAAGAAGAATTCGGTGTAAGATCTATTTTTAAAAGCACATATAGGCCTCCTATAGAGCTGCGAATAATCAGACAGATACAGATCACGTCACGGCGATGTTTAATATAACGTGTATTGATATGTAAAATCACTTTGGCTAATAAACTCCTTCTGTGGGGCCCAAATAGATGCTGGCTGTAAAACGTGTAAATATTTCTCATTCCCTGCGCCTATCCGTCTCTATCAACCTGCGGGATCTCCCCCCTACACAAATGATGCATTAGATGCACTGAATGTATTTGTTGTGCAAGTTTGAAAAGGCGGCGATAATCTGGGAGTGAGAGATAAGGAACACCAATTTATTCAGCAGCACTTTGGACCCCGCTTCCAGCCTCGGTCGCCGCTGACACCCCCAGCCGTTTGCTGATAACGATTAGGCCATTTATTATCTTCACAGGGAACAAAGATTGCGCGGTGCCGATGAAATATTACCCCTGGTAATAATCACAAGAAGAAGGGCCCCGCGTGGCATCCAGCGCAGTGCGCGCGTAATGACGTGCCTCGCCAAAAGCGCGCAGACACGCCGGCGGAGTCTCGCGCAGAACACGCAGAAAAATTGATTCGCAAAACACCTGCACATTTTCGTGGATAAATATAATATAATACGCTGAAGTGAATCAGACTTATCGATAGAGGTGATTGAGCATTTTTTTTTTTTTTTTTTTTGCAATGGCGAATAATTACAACTTTAATAATGATAATAATAATAAATTAGTCGTATGGTTTTAAACTTTATGAAGTGATTACTGTCAGAGCCCCAAATATGTACTGATCTCTCAGATTTAAATTCTGTCGTCTGCCAACGATATTTAGTAATATATTATTAGTAATAGAATCTGTGAATCGACCGATCATTTTAAGAGTTATATTGATTCTGCAGTGTACATATATGCGACCACTCCAAGTAGTGTTAAATCAATTCTATTACGGCATAAATGAACATTATTTGAGATGATCATCTTGATTTAACACAGCTGATATAGTACACTCACTGCAGTCTCTCTCTCTCTCTCTCATATATATATGTGTGTGTGTGTGTGTGTGTGTGTGTGCGTGTGTGTGTGTGTGTGTGTGTGTGTGTGTGTGTGTGTGTGTGTGTGTGTGTGTGTGTGTGTGTGTGTGTGTGTTTGTGTGTGTCTAATGTTTTTGGAAGAAAAACTTCGATTGTTTTCTTTTACATTCCAAACAATAACAATATATAGAACTCTCTAATCCTAATAGTTTAGGATTAATAGATTAGAATTCAATCTAATCAACACTGTCCTTTGTTTTCCTTCTTCTGACTTCATAAACTTTATGCAATCATAAAGCAGCGCTCGTGCGCATAGGAGACAAATGTGTTTCTGTCCGTTGCTGTGCTATAAATATCCCCATTTCCACTCAAATCTGTGCTCTGGTTAATTTTAGACATTGGAATAGAACCAGTTAATTCACACAGAGTCCACTTTCATGTGTCCTTCGCCTCCTTTTTGTGTGAGTGTGCACTCTGGGGAGCACGAGCCCCGAGTTGCAGAGGCCCTCGCGCTCCTTGCACCTGCCTGCTCTGGCGCCACGCGCGAGCCCAGGTCGCGTGCAGGAGATTTCGAGGAGCTTTGCATGTTTTACAAACTTGTTGTGGCTTTGTGGGACAAAGAAAGCGGGGAGGGTCACTGTGGTGGGGAGCCGCAGTTTGCCCTCTCTCCTTTTATTGTCTTTTTTTTTTTTAAAGCACGTTTAACAAAGTGGGCGGGGAGAGCAAGAGGCTCAGGACACTCGGCACGGAGCAAATTTTAGAAAAGTCAAAATACTACAACAACAACAACTACTACTACTACTAATAATAATAATATATAATAATAATAATAATAATAATAATAATAATAATAATAATAATAATAATAATAATAATAATAATAATAAAATGTTAAAAGGTGTCATGCATAAAATTAAATATCAATTTACGTTTTAATTTAATTTAAGTACCAAAAGTTACACTAAAAGCTCTGTGCACGACACGGGCAGTGACTTCTTGGACTTGGAGCAATTCCTCTGTTTTCTGTTTGACTTTCTGAAAATATGTTTGGCATCAAGTCCTCCTCATTATCTTACCGGTGACAGTGATGAACAACAGGAGAATGAATGGTGTCAGGAATATGTCTGATGAATGCTGCTGCGGCTAAAGACACATTTCAAACCAGATCAAATGGTGTGACTTTTGTTAGTGATCACCTCTGTGAAGGCAGTGTGTGTGTGTGTGTGTGTGTGTCTGTCTCTCTCTCTCTCTCTCTCTCTCTCTCTCTCTCTCTCTCTCTCTCTCTCTCTCTCTCTCTCTCTCTCTCTGTGATCGCGCGCGGTCGCACAAGTTTGTGCTCACGTTCCCGCAGCCAGAGGAAGGAGAGCGCACACATTCCGATTTTTACGCACCGGGTCCAGACCACCGACTGTTCATGTGCGCGCCAACGGCGTTTTAATAACAGATTAAGAAAATAACAATAATAAAGTCGGATCATTTGGACATTTTTTTGGTGTTGGCCGTTTGCTTTTGCACCGATTCTAACGGAGAAGGAGGCTGGAGCAGATGGAACCACTTGGTCCGTCTGGACTCAGTACGCGCGACCGCTCCGCTCAGACCTTAGCAGGTAAGTTGGTAAATGAAACATATATATTATTTCAGAACCTATAAATATATTTTTACACATATTTATACATATACGTTGATATGACTTTACACGAATAAATGAAGCACGATGGTTGTTATTTAAAGTATTCTCTTTTAATGATCTCAATGGTTATTTTTAAACTTTTTTTCGTGTTTGAATAATAATAATAATAATTATTATATATATATATATATATATATATATATATATATATATATATATATATATATATATATATATATATATATATATATATATATAAGACTGCACATATTTCACTGCAGGCTTCCAGAACAACCGAATCTAACGAAAGATTTATTGTTATTCGTTTTTTTTTAAGTAACTGCAAAATAAAGGATAGGTTTTAAAATGATTTTACCGCCTTGCAAAAATATTTTTTTCTTCAACAAAATGCCTTCAAATCTGAAACAAAGCGAAACATTAAAGGGCCCACTGTTACCGCTGCAGCGGTCACGTCAACAATAATCCATTTTAATGTCACCTCTGTGTCGCCGTGGGCAAGGTTCTCTGTTCCTGTTAAAAAAAAAAAAAAAAAAAAAAACTCGCAACGCCAAATGGATTACTGCATCATCAGCGTGATATTAGTAACGACAAAGTATTCAATTGTCACGCTTTAAAATGCGTAATGACTTGAGCGATCCTCTTTCATCCGCAGAACGCGCAGCCACATCACTGAGGGCTGCAGGCGCGCACGGGCTGTAGTGGATACATGCACTTTATAAGGTCCTCAGCAAGCAGTTTTGTTGTCAAGCCCGTGTTTGCATCCACCACAAACAAAGGCAGAGTGCTGGTGTCACTGTGATTTGAACTTAAAGAATCCTCATTTAGGTATTTTCAGTAAATGAACGACATGACTCCAAGTTGAAAAGCTGCATATGTGATGCATTAAACTCCAAAAAAAAAAAAAAAAAAAAAAAAAAAAATCGTATACAGGATGAACCAGGATTTTGACATAAAGCTTTATGAACTGTCATAATCGGGAATAGAATACAACAGGTCTCAAACTGGCAGCTTGTTGGCAGCAGGCGGTCCACAAAACCAGTAGATTTGATCCTATAACACACTTTATTACTAAATATACCAACCGTGTTAATTTTATGTGTTGTAAATTTAACCATTAGAAGGCTGAAGCAATTACCAGTAACATCTGCAAACAAATAAAGAAGTCAACTGTTTAAACTGTTTTCAGTTGTGTGGGTGTCTCGACTTTGTGTGAGCTGCTTTGAGCCGTGCACAATGAGCTCAGTCAAGATGTGCACAGTTACCAATCATGTATAACTGACTGGGAAACCATTTTAAATTCTTTGAATTTGATTGAAAAAGAAACAAAATTTAAAGGGGTTGTATTATACATCCATTCTGCCAGCTAGTATTGGTCAGAAAAAATATCCAACAAACTCCAAGGTGATCTATCTGAATAAAAAATAAATATATAAACACACAAACAAGGCGTGGGCCTTGTGATCACCAGATGTCAGCTTTGGAAATAAAAGAAACAGACAAACAATCTCATTCCAAAGAACAACTTTAACTGCACCCACTCTTCATTTCCATTATACATGATTACTCTCTGCAACAATCCCAAATATGTCCAGCAGGTGGCAGACAGGTACATGGTAATTGATTGATCTGAAATACAAAAAAAAAGAAGCAAATTTTAATCAGTTAATTTTTGCTCTTTTAATTTGATGAGCTCCAAGTTGTTAGTATTTAATTTATTTTCATTTATATAGCACCAAATCACAACAAAGTTACCTCAAGGCGCTTCACACAAGTAAAGTCTAACCTTACCCCACCCCTGTAGCAAGCACACAGGCGACAGTGGTAACGAAAAAATCCCTCTGATGATTTGAGGAAGAAACCTCAAGCAGACCAGACTCAAAGGGGTGACACTCTGCTTAGGCCATGCTACAGACACAATAGACAATACAGGAAATTATACAGGAAATTTTGGGAGATTTTGGGAGTCCATGCTGTTGCACAGGATGGAAGGCCTGCAGAAGAAGACACCACACCCATCTCTGGATGGAGCCGCACCTCAAACAGACAGAAAAAACAGAATGTGGTAGAAAGACAACAAATACAGTATAATTTGTCAGCATTAAGCAACAAGAAAAACAGAAGTAATACTAAGGTGATCACCAGCCACTAGCCCAAAGCTTCACTAAAAGACCCAGACTTTAGATAAAGCTGAGGCCGTGACCCACTCTCTTTACTACTAAAATGAATTTAAAAGGGGAGAAAGCACAGTAACATACTATGCCAGTATGTTAGCCATATGAAAGCGAAAATAAGTGCGTCTTAAGTCTGGACTTGAAAGTCTCTACAGAATCTGACTGTTTTATTGCAACCAGGGAGATCATTCCACAGAACAGGGGCACGATAAGAGAAAGCTCTGTAAACCACAGACTTTTTATTCACCCTAGGGACACTAAGTAGTCCTGCACATCATAAAAAAGTAACATCATGCTGTGTACTACTGAGGCTGCACAAGTATCACTGGATCACTTTTATTAATTTTCACACATCTATCTATCTATCGATCGATCGTTCTTTCTTTCTTTCTTTCTTTCTTTCTTTCTTTCTTTCTTTCTTTCTTTCTTTCTTTCTTTCTTTCTTTCTTTCTTTCTTTCTTTCTTTCTTTCTTTCGTTCGTTCGTTCGTTCGTTCTATTTTACAGAGTGCATGCAGAGGTTTTTCCAAAACCCTGGAATGAATTAAAAAAGATCCAGGTCTTTAAGGACTGGCCTGTTTATGTGCATGTTGTTTTAAATAGAAAGGATATGAAACTCGGCCCAAACCTCTCAGAAGAAAGGGGGAGCAGACGTGATGCAAAGGCTGAACAATTCATCCCATCTTATACCCACTGTGTGTGTGTGTCTCAAGGCCTGTACAGATTGCAGCAATGCAACACGCCAGCATGATCTTGAGCCATTGTACACAGGCGATTGCATGTCTAGCGCTTTCCCTGCACAGCACATTTTGTAGGACTGCTCCATCATAGCGTTAAATCGAGGAACTCTAGTGCAGTTGATGTGCACTATGTCGGTGTTGATTTAACACTATTTTGAGTGGGACCATGTGTACTCACTGTGAAGTTCATTTCTCTGCAAAATGCAAAATACTCTATGGCTGCATCACCAGATGGAGAAAGTGACACAGAGCACCACAAAGCACAGCATGAAGCCCAGAGTGCAAACAACTTTCTGCCTGTTAGCATAGCTCTCTGTTAGCTAGCAACTCATCTCAGAAAATAGATAATTTACCTGAGATTCCTGTGCTGAAATTCATTTGTATTTCTTGATAATCGGTGTAAACACTGAGCACCTCCATTGTAGCCATTATTTTGTTATGATTCGAGAGTCAAACGAGGTTCACAATGCAAACGGAAGCATTTCAATGTCAAAACACTCCTTTGCCTATTGGTTACCGATAATCCTTTTCACTGCGTCGCCCAAATGCGACCTTGTCGAACATCATTGGATTACAGGTCAATAGGGAAAACACAGCAGTTCAGCAGGTTATTTTCATGAAGCATCCATCGTAAGTAGTAAATGTACAAACATTTGCTGATAACCATGTTATCATCAGCCTGGAGGCTGTGATCATATAACCAAAAATAAATAAATAAATAAATGCAGATTATGTGACTGCACAAATATGGATATTGCTGTTATTATTATTGCTATTCTAACCATAACCCAAATGTTGTTTTTGAATACTACATGTGAAACATTCATTGGAAAGTCATACAATTACACAAAAAATATCATGCTTAATTTTTTTGTATGATGCTTCATGCAACTACGCTGAGTTCAGGTAACTGTAATTTGACACACCTTTGGGAGGTGATGGTCTAGTTGTTTAAGCAGTGGTCTTAACACAAGAGGATCCCCTCTTCACATCCCCATCTGACTGGAAAATCACTAACGACTCTTGGGCAAGGTCCGTAATCCCAAAGTTACCCCTAGTGTGCAAACTGAGGGCCTTGCATGGCAGCATACTGACATCAGTGAGTGAATGTGAGGCATCATTGTAAAGTGTTTAGAACTTTTGATTCAGATGGAAAAGCACTATATAAATGCAGTGTATTTATGGACTTCTGGGACCTATGTCACAGAAGTTTAAACAAGTTGTTTCATGTCTAAATTTTGCTCAGAACACTGTGGGAGTTGGGGTGGGTGGGTGGGGGTCTACATAGACACACACCCAGATATGTAAAAGATTTAAAATGTTTGACATGCAATCCAAACTGTGAAATACAGCTCAAACCTGATTTCACACAATACGACCCCTTTAAACTGCAATGATAGTCATATAACACACACACACTGAAGAACCTACACCAGTTTTGTGCTTTTCTGGAGCAAATTAAGGTCAGATTGGGTCATCTGTATAGTTAGTTTTCTTTTTGCTATGTGAGTTTGTGATCATCACCTGTGTGTAGGTTCTGCCCTGCACACTGCAGCAATGTTATTTTGAGAGTGGATCCAGGCTGTGTCTCTGTGGTGTCAGGGTGCTTGTGTGTGCAAAGCCCCACAGTGGTCTGGCTCGATCTAATTAGCCGTGAGTAAAAGGCACAATAATGCTTCAGCTGGTTTGTGTCATTCCCTTCTCTCTGTCCCTGCTTATCTTCATAAACCCCACTGTGGCTCTTCTTCACACCCCCCCCCCCCCCCCACACACACACACACAAACACACACACTCACTGTCAAGCACAAGCACACATTTGCACAGTCACACACCTCAGCAGTAATGATGGATGACTGTGCCCAATGGGAACAAACAGGTAGATAAAGCCAAATCCATTTAATAACAGCGTGGATCGGAATGATAATCCTGTTGTTCATTATTAGCCACTGTGGCTGCACCACATAGCAGTCCTCGCACACACACACACACACACACACACACACACACACACACACACACACACACACACACACACACACACACACACACACACACACACACACACACACACACACACATATACACTCGAGTTCTCACCCATCGCAAGAGGTGTCGTGAAGCAGAGAGTGTTCTCCATCCCTGTGTGAAACAATACTGCTGTGTCCTTGAGAAAGACAAAGGGAAAGAAACAGCCCCGCCCTCATCGCCCTCTCCCATCTTCTGTTCCAGCACAGATACAAATGGGATTAATGAAGGTATAAATTACAGAGGGCTAATTCCTGCTGAGTAATCTATTTGGCAAACAAGAACAAAACAATTGGTTTGCTGCAGTTAGGAGCTGCAAGAGGACCAGTGACGAATCAAGACAGAAGTGACCTCCTGACCTCACCGGCTCAGACTCAGAGGATCGGCTTGTTTCTTCAGGTTAAAATACCTCCAAATAGTTATTCATAAAAGTTATAAACAAGACTTTAACTCCACCTGCTTGTTTTCACTGGAATGTCAGTTATTCGGGTAGGCCGCCCTCTGCTGCCCAGCGCGCACTAATTTGTTGATTTTAGGAGTGTACAAGCTCAAAAGGCTGTGCTCGCCAACTTGCCGCCTCTGGCCAGTAGCTGATGACTGATGACTGACACGCACACATGCGCACGCGCGGTCACATCACCTGTAACCTCGCGTCACATTTGCTCTTTCATCATTACGCAGTTTTATTATACCTGTAGAACCTTTTCTTCGTGCGTCAGCGCCGCGGGCCCACCGGTCACCCCTCCTCTCCTCGCGGCTCTGTGTGACGTCAGGTGGCGGCGTCGGATTGGCGGCCAGTCTCGGCTCTTTAGCGTCTCCAATTATTCCCTGTCAGTCACGCAGGTCGCGCACTCACGCACGCAGATTCCTGCCTCCACACTGACCCATACGTTTGAGGATTTGCGCGCAGTTTATATGGAATAGAATAGAATAGAATAGAATAGAATAGAATAGAATAGAATAGAATTTAGCACAAACATTGTAGAAAAAAGTCACATTATGAGTAAAAATCCAACAAACAAACAGGTAAAACAGAATGAGGAACAATATTTCAAAAATAACATTAGTTTTTCGGGGTTTAAAATGTTGTAAAAAGCTCTGTTTTGACTCGGGTTGACTTGTGGGCGTTGAGAGTCGCTGGTTTTGATGCAGATCGGACCTTTGCGCGCAGCCTTGGTGACATCAAAAAAAGAAAAAGGGCGCCATTAGTATGCAAACAGTGTTTGATTGCTCTGTCTCGAAGACAAAAACCACTGTTTTCACAAGAGGAATGTCGTGCTAATTAAAGACAATTAGGCGCTCCCAACAATGGGGCCAATTTCGGGGTCATAAATCGGCCCCTCCTCTGTTGGTTTTAGAGGTGATGAAAGCGCCTCGTTGATTTACACAAGAGCAGCACGTGTTTATATATATAAAAAAGTCCTAGTTGTTGTTGGTATTGTAAATCCAATCAGTAAACAAGATTGATCTTAAAATCTGAATAAATGTAAGAGTTAAAGCAAAACATGTTCAGCATTTATAATAATAACATGTAAGTAATAATGCTGGTTATCGTTCTCTGCTAGATGCCTGTCTTTTGAATAATAATAATAATAATAATAATAATAATAATAATAATAATAATAATAATAATAATAATTTTTAAAGCAGATTATCAGAACTAGTTTGTAAGAGAACTGGCAGCGTTGATAAATCGTTTGGTTTATGGTGCGTAATGGAAATCTAAAGAAACAGAGCGGGGCTGCAGCGGAGCCAATGGTGACAATGCTGACCGGTGATTGGTTTAGACCGAGGCCCCGCCCCACGCTCTTGGTATGGGAGAATTTACTGGCGCCAGGCGCATCAGTCTGCGCCACATCTCATTAATGAGCCCGAGTGCTGCACGCATCAGAGGTTTTACGCATCCAAGCTGATCCAAAACTGCAACAGGTATCCACAGGAAACTTTTTATTTTCTTTTCTCTCTCTCTCTTTTTTTTTTTTTTTTTTTTTTTTTGAGTGTATGGGAGCGGGTGGGGTTTTGCGATGATGCCGCTTTGACAACTTCGAATGCGCCCGTTTTATTTCAGCTGCTCTTATTGTAAATGAATGGGTGGGAGGGTGCGGGGGGCGGAGCGACTGTTGCGTTTATGAGCTGATTTAAGGTTTTTTTGTTGTTGCTGTTTTCTTCTCTTCGCAGGTATCGGTGAGAAAGGAGGGCGTCTTATTTAAGGATTATATTTCTGTTCCAAATAAACCCGGCCGGCACGTCTGAATTGGAACTACATGGACTGAGGGGATCTAACTTCCACTCCTGGGTAATCGCATTCTGCAGGAGCCGCGCGCAACCGACACATTTGCGCCGACGCGGTAAAGGAGACCAACCGGCTCAGCCATGGAGGTGGCGGCGGATCAGTCTCGATGGATGGCGCATCATCACGCAGTGCTGAACGGCCAGCACCCGGACTCACACCACCACAGTTTGAGCCACAACTACATGGAGCCCATGGCGCCTTTACTGCCCCAGGACGAAGTCGATATGTTTCTGAACCACTTGGACTCTCAAGGGAACCCCTACTACACCAACTCCAGGGCAAGGGTCACCTACAGCCAAGCGCACGGTGAGAACCGCTATTTATACGCGTGCAAACAATTTCCAAACTAAGTAATTCATAGGTGCCTTTTTTTTAAAAAAATTCTCAAGATATAATAATTTAATTAAACATTTTTGATCGATTCGTGCACCGTGCACTTTGGAGCTGGACACCATCATTAAAGGAATTTCTGGCGAATGACAGCGAGAGGAAAAGGAAGTATGTCACTTAACCCCTCTTTGCTGGGGCAGGGAATTCTGGACAGAGAGAGGGAGAGAGAGTGAGAGAGGCACTTCCCGGGTATAAAATAAAAACCGCAAATTTACTAATAACAATCTTTAGTCTGGAAGCTGCAGCCGATGAAAAGATACTGCTCAGGCGCGTGTTTTCACGCTGTAATCTCACATTTAAACAGAGGAAAAATATGCAATCAAAAATGCTTTTGAGGTTAATTTGAAGACATTGGAAATTTTTCTTTCTTTCTTTATTTTTTTTTTTTAGCCGAAATGTCAGACGTTAGTCGTTTAAATTTAGCAGGTAAGAATCAGCACACCAGTGAAGTTTTATTCCCATTATTACTTTAAGTGTTAAATAAGATTGTTTTATTTCAGCTCGTCTCACTGGGAACCAAGTTTGCCGTCCACACCTCATCCACAGCCCCGGCATTCCGTGGCTGGACCCCGGGAAAGCCGCTCTGTCCGCGGCACACCACCATAACGCATGGGCGGCCGTCAGCCACTTCAGCAAACCCGGCCTGCACCCCACCGGCTCCGGGTACCCGTGCACCAGCAGCACCGGCACAGCCCCGGTGTCGTCGCTCACTCCGGCCTCCCACTCCAGTCCGCACCTCTACAGCTTCCCGCCTACCCCGCCGAAAGACGTGTCTCCGGACCCCGGCCCCACCTCCCCGATTTCCACCGGCACCAGGATGGACGACAAGGATTCGATCAAGTACCAAGTGCCGCTGACGGACGGCATGAAAATGGAGAGCTGCAGTCCGCTGCGCAGCGGCCTGGCCTCCATGAACAGCCAGGCCCCGGCTACTCACCACCCTATCCCGACCTACCCGGCCTACCCTCTGCCTACTCCACACGAGTACAGCGGCAGCCTGTTCCACCCCGGCAGCCTGCTGGGCGCGTCCTCCTCCACTTTTACGCCCAAATGTAAAAGCAAAGCCCGGTCGAGCTCAGGTGAGTCTGAAGTATGTTCGGCTTCGACGCCTCCGCCTGAACTATCAGATTAAAGAGATAAGCCTGGTGAAATGGTTATGGTTCTTTCAGTTCAGCACGACGTAACGTTCTCCCGATAACGACCACAGATAAATTATTTAACTTATTATAATGTAATTAATCCATATAAACGAATGAAGTCGTTTAAAATCTGGACTCAAATGTGGCCATTTCTCGCACTTCTTTCCTTTCCTTATTTGTCTCCTCACCTCAAAGCATTTTTTTTGGGGGGGGGGGGTGTCATACGTTTAAAATTTAATAAACTATTAATGTCAACGTATAGAAAGCAGCTAAAATGATCAAAGTACAACAAAAAATAAATAACTTAATTGATTTGATCTATTATACATGCGCGCCTTTACGCACGGGCAAACTCCTCTTCTTTTATTTTGCATGTGCCCTTTATTGCACTTAAAAAAAAAAGAAGAACGGAGTCACGACGCCCTGGCTCCTGCCATATCCTGTATACATCCATGAGAACAAATCACGACCTCCACACCACCCACTGCCCTCCCCAGTACTAACAAAACATAGGCGACAGAGCCCTGCTGTTTGTGTTTTTACGCACGGCTTTGGCCTTGTACGCTGGGAACACAGCCCACAGCAGATCTACTAAAAGCTGATCTTCTGTGCGTCTAATTTAGGAGTTGTGATTAATTTTCCTTGTAAATAACATGTAAGCCTGCTATTTGACTGTCTGGACAAGCTCGGGTCAGTGTGTTTTACTTTCAAGTGGAATATTTAGACTTTAATGTGCAGACGCTGGAAAAACAACTGGGCCTGCTAATGGGACTGTAATTTCCCTGCATTGTTCCAGCTGTTATTATGAATGACTGGACAGTTGTACAAAGAAATAACAACGGCAGAGTGTGCACCAGCAGGTCCAAATGTAATTAACAATGCTGTCAACCTTCGCTCGGATACACTTGGGTTGTGTTGCGTGATAATCGAAGCTGCTGCAGCACAGAAATGTTCCACTCTGACATTTTAAGCAAAGGTTTCCCTGGATCAGAAACACAAACATAGCAGTCACGCCATTAAAAGAAGGTCTATCAAAGTCCAGTGCCGTAATGGTGATTGTTGTACAAAATGCCACAATGACATTTCAGCTGTCAGCACATACCTTACAGTAGTGTGGTTTCCTGTTGAACTAGTCTCAGACAAGCCCCCCCTCCTCCTCCTCCTCCTCCCCACTACCTTTTTACATCTTCCCCCTTTCCCCCCCCCCCCCCCTTATTTCAACACCCAACATTGCATAAGGCAGCTTCTACAGTGCATATTCATGGTGTTAATGGTCACTTTAATTCCATTCCTGGAGTTACAAAAGAGAGGAAAAGAAAGGAGGTAGAAAAAAAATGCTGAGATGCATTTCAAAGGGAATGTTGTTGTAGCTAAGGTCAGATTCCATTGTGGAGCTGGGTGGGACTTTTGGGTGTTGGTGGCTTTACAACAGGAATAATGAGATGATGCTCTAGGGAGAGACGGATACTTGAATTGATGCAGCTGGTTGAGCAACAGGCTGTTTGAAGTCACTCATGGAGACAGAGCGTCTGAATATGTTTTGTATAGTCGACTTTCTTGTACTGGTTTGAGCATCTTTTGCAATTACCACAGGCGTAAAAGAGCAGCTGACACACAAGCTTTTCATTAAAGACTGTGACACTGTGTGGCACATTTAATACCACCGCCACACACTTATGTTTCCTCTCACAAGTGCCAGTGAGCTGATGAATAATGTAGCCCTAATTTGATGGTGCGGCTCTTTCATCTTCTTGGAGACCTCCTGACATGTTCTGGTTGTTTCTGGTCTCCCCGCTCAGGATCAGTTTACATAGAGGTGCACACCTGTCCTCTGATATAGACATTGTCGCCGTGTGTCTTCACAAGACAGATTTGGACTTCATATTACAGCCCGGTCCTGCTCTTTTTTTCCAGCACTGCGGCTGTGTGTCTACAAGACAGCTGCAACGCGTGTGACTTCAGACAGAAGGTGAATTTTTTAATTATATAAAAATGTTTTTGTCTCCTCTTGAATTTTATGCAGAGGGCCGTGAATGTGTAAACTGTGGTGCCACCTCCACCCCGCTGTGGCGACGAGATGGCACCGGCCACTACTTGTGCAACGCCTGTGGACTGTACCATAAGATGAACGGCCAGAACAGACCGCTTATCAAGCCTAAACGTAGACTGGTGAGTTCTCTCTCCATCCTTTTACTCTGAGAGAAGGACCACAAATATGAGCACAAAGCAGATGCCGGCAGCACAATTGCAGGAAAGTTATATTTTCCCTATGATCTTCCTGGAATTGTTTGTCCCTCTCACCCCCGATGAGCCACCTTCACGGCCTGTTACAATACTGCTACTATTGCCATTGTTCCTGCTATCATTATTGCTGGTATTTCTGATACTGTTACTGATACCAGTGCTCAGGCTGCTTTAGCTAACACCATCCATCTATCCATTTTCTAAATTCACTGATTTCAGTTAAGGGTGTTGGGGGGGGGGGGGGGGGGGGGGTCACTTCAGCCAATTATAGTGTCATTAAGGATGGGGTGAGATACACCATAGACAGGAGACATACAGACATATTCACACTCTCACTCCGAGCTAGTTAACACCAGACTTCAGTAAATAAAAAGTAACATCATGCTGTGTACTACTGAAGCTGCACAAGTATCACTGAGTTCTAAATGGATCACTTTTATTACTTTTCACACATCTATCTATCTATCTATCTATCTATCTATCTATCTATCTATCTATCTATCTATCTATCTATCTATCTATCTATCTATCTATCTATCTATCTATCTATCTATCTATCTATCTATCTATCTATCTATCTATCTATCTATCTATCTATCTATCTATCTATCTATCTATCTATCTATCTATCTATCTATCTATCTATCTATCTATCTATCTATCTATCTATCTATCTATCATCTTTTCTCAGACTAAACAATAAAGATTTTTTTTTTCTGTTTTCTGAAGTGATTGATTTGTAATGAAAATTCAAATCAGGATACTATTTGGAGAAGTAAAAACAAACAACAACAACAACAAAAAACCTTCACAACCCAAAAATAAGCCATTAAATAAACAAGCTAATAAATAAATAAATACATAAATCCAACATAATGTTGTATGAATTGAAACTGTTGTTCTACGCATATTTTATTTATTATTATTATTATTATTTAAAGCTCTCAAAATATAGATTTTAAAGGTTGCTTTATGATTTCTTCTTGTATATACTTCAGGCGTTCTTTATGTACCAGTAGTTATAAATTTGTGTTGGTGGAAATACTTTTTAGTAATACAGTTTTATGTTGTACAACTGACTTTATACCCTCTCCCTAGTTTTAGTTGTAAATAATTTATTATTATTATTGTTATTATTATTATTACTTATTTTTTTACAATAGCTAAAATCTGAAGCCTGTGTTCTATAATAATGGTGAGCTGGTTAAAATTCAATACAAGAAAAAGAAGCATACAAGAAATTAACAAAGAGATAATAATAATAATAATAATAATAAATCAATTAAAATTTATTTATTTATTTATGCAAGGTAATGAGGATAGCAGAAACTATGTAATAAATGTCATTGTTATTAATTTTGTTTGTGAGTTATGGGGTGGTTGGAGATCTTTGTGAAGAGCAGTTTGATCCTGATGCTTCTGGTAACATTTTTGCATGTTCCCTGCTCTCGTCGTGCCCCCGTAGATTTTCCACCCGTACGCCGAGAGCTTTTGCGTTTTCAGCTCAAGTGTTTTTCAGAGTTGTGTTCAAAGGGGCATCCAGTTGTTTCCTATCCGGATATCTGTCCGGCCCGATAAGGAAGGCAGGCTCCCGGCTGTTTCCGCCTCCGAGCAGCGCGCAGCATTATTCTGCGTGTCCAGGTTGAGATGTACTGTAAAGAGATTATCACAACACTGGAGCAGTGGGGGTACACGCGCGCGCGCACACGCACTGGTTGGAAAAGACGCGCCTTCGTGTTTTGTCGCTGATCAGCGCAACGACGCGCGTTGACGTTCTAGTTCATATATAAACAAAGATTGTTGTGGCTTTCAATTAGTCCACCTGATATTAATTAACAGAAAAAAAACCTGGATGCTGATTTTTAAGGTAAAGCGCTGCAGGGCTGTTGCGTGGAAAGCGAATGTTTCTCATTTATGCGTAAATAATTGATCCGAAATGGACGCAGACGCACGTTGTCAGGCAGGACACCGGCGCGTGTTTTCCCTGGATATGAGATAAATAAGACTTTACACAACACCCGCATTACAACGTCAGTGAATATGATAATTAAAAGGTAGAGGTGCAGAAAAATCGTTCTCCAGGCAAAACAAACAAACAAACAAACAGAAGGGGGGGGGGGGGGGAACCTGTAAAACGTGATTGCGGTTTTCAAAAGAGAGCTGTTCATTAAAGACGTATCTCTTTTTTAAGTGTAGACACATTAAATAATAATAATAATAATAATAATAATAATAATAATAAAAACAGTGTCAGTCTCTTCGTTTTTATTGGCTGATTTAATTAAACTCCAAAGTATGTTTAATGACTTGTAAATATTCTGTCTGTCTCTGATGTGGCTTTAAAAGTGATGATTTGCTGAGTGAAATGATGTGCATTTCAGTTTAATATTTCTTTATTTCACTTAAACTATATTGAAGTTGTTGTTTTCTGCGTTGCAGAATAACAACAAAATAAGTCCAAAATGTCCATAAACACTGGAGAGTTTTTCAAATGTTAATATATTGTAATAAGAAATTAAATATTGCTTTAGACCATATCCAAAGTGTTTATATCACTGCAACAGAGAAACTGCACAGAACACTTTTACGTGAATTAGAGAGAGAGCAAGAGAGACAGAGAAAAGATACAAAGTCAGATTTTTCCCTATAAATTATTAGCTGGATTCATAATGGCAGATCACTACAGTATTAATTGCTTTAAAATATATTACTTGTTGAATGAGCTGCCTTTTTCCATTTCACTAATCCAGAGTTTATCAGTGTCTGGTGCTTTTGTAATATAAATTAATATAATACACTGACTAATGTGTTATGCTGTAGAAAGAAAAGTGTCACAAACATGAAGAAAATCCAGGTGTTTATTAAAAATGATGATAAGAATAACAAGCCTGTTGCCTGATTGCGTCTTGACATGATTTCACACATTCATCAGCCTTTTTAACGGCTGTGCCTGCTTCACAGAGGAATAATGGTTGCGTTGCTGATGACGTCATGTCTGTGCTTCTTGCAGTCTGCGGCTCGACGTGCGGGCACCTGCTGCGCAAACTGCCAGACCACCACCACCACCCTGTGGAGGCGCAACGGGAACGGAGACCCGGTGTGTAACGCCTGCGGCCTTTACTTTAAACTGCACAACGTAAGTAGCTTCGAACGCACGGTGCTCTGTGCGCGCGTGCGTGCGCGGGGAGGGGTGGGGGGAGGTGCTGGTGTTTTACTGGTCAAGTGGGCGGACAGCTCGTATCGATTTAGGACCAAAGCCTGCTCACCCCGTGGAGCAGAAGCTTTTTTTTTTTTTTTTCCACCCCTGATTTTATTAATTCATCGTTGTGTGAATAGGGGGCGTGGCTCCCCGGAGAGGCCGCGGGCGTGCACGTCATTGAGGGTAACGGCGTCGGTTACACTGATGAGGATTTGTCTGACGCTCGTCCTTTCAGCTTCAGTCTGGCCTCATCCTCATGTATTCATATGGACCCGGAGGTTCTGTTGGGCTTTAAAGTAGACAAAACCAGCTCCTGATTACCGAGCTACATATGCAAAACAGCTGCTCATTATTTCAAACACTGACACACACTCAGGCCAGCAGAAAGCCTCAGTGTGCAAGTGTCTTATAGGCATCATGTAATAATAATAATAATAATAATAATAATAATAATAATAAATTGTGAACAAACATCTGGCTATGAATAAGTAATTTTAGGTACTAAAATCAGGAATTACATCCCCAACTCAGTTAAATATGGCTTTAAACAAGGCGTCAATCAGGAACTTGTCAGATCAAAGTTATTATTTATTTTATTAATGTAATGTTGACCTTTCACTCAATTATGTTTTTTTTTTACTCTTAGTATGACTGTGATGTTTTAAAGACTATTTTTGATTATGCATTTTATTATATTGTGAACTGTTAATTCATCCATGAAATCACAATTTTTTCAGTACATTTGCATTTGTACACACTTTATATGCTTCTTTATTTTGTATATAATGCTGTTCCCTTCTAGAATTGAATTAAATCAAATTAATTCAATAATCAAGATAAAAAAAAAAAATCACAAATGACAAACCTATGGATCATTAACCCATCTTTGATGTCTTTATGTAACTGTGTATAAACCTACAAAGTAATCAGGTTTTATTCATCCAGAAAATATGTTACTATCTTTACTGAAACAGGCCAAAATTTCTGACATTTAGCCATTTCTAAATTATTTTTGGATATGTTAAATTCAGCCCAGTCTCACGTTTTTTTATTTATTTATTTATTTTTTCTGTGCTCCCGTGACAAAATGAGTCAAATTTTCATGACAGGTTTTTATTTTTAAACTCACTATTCCTAACCCTACTTCTACCCCCGACCCTAACCTTAACCATAAACTAATCTCTTACTCTTTTCCCCCACCCTAACCATAACTACCCCCCCTCCCCCTGATTCACTTTTAATTTCGTGCAGCCATCACGGAATGAATTAGAATGCAGGTTGGTGAAATTAGTTTTTATTGACACAATAATGAAGGAAAAAAGTCTGTTCACTTTTTGCATCCTTATAATTTTATGCTGTGCAATTGTATTTCTTTGCATTTCATCAGTCGTTATCCAGACCAGGAGGTCCAACAGCCCTTCAAAATATTTCCACCCTTCATCTGAAATCACTCCTTGAATTTTTTTAATTTGAAACATGAGCAACTCTTACAAAATCAGAGCTACAAATTCATTTTCAAACATACAATACAATCTCTATTCAATGTGCAAACTGTGCTTTTATTTTGAAATGCAACTCAAGCGTGGTTCAATGTGATAATTTTCATTTATCCAATTAAGCACAGCTATTATAGCCAAAGAAATTTGTCGTAATATAAGTCAAGAAATGGCCTCACTGTGGTTTTTTGACATTATTAGGCTGATGTTAAATAATATGACCCTCTTTAGTATCTGTTTGAAAATACAAACACACTTAAATGCTCATAAATAACAACTTAAATTATTATTATTATTAGTGTTTTTTATGGGCAGGGGGTGTGGCCATGTGGTCAGTGCACTTGGTTTCAGTGCAGAAGGTTCCCTGTTCAAATCCCACCCCTCCCACATTTCTACATGTAATGTGGAGTTGTGTCAGGAAGGGCATCCGGCGTAAAACTTGTGCCAATTCAACATGCAGATTTGCTGTGGTGACCCCACATAAGAACAAGGGAGCAGCCAAACAGACTTACTATTACTGTTTTTTATGATTTGATAGACCAGGATTAGAGTTGCTACTTTGAAATCATTCATGCACCCATGTTAATACAGAAACATTAGGATGCTGAGGACTTTTGCAAAGTCTTGTATATCAGGTGACATATAACCCACTGGGGCATAAATAAATTTGACTCATCATTCTCTTTGCTGCTTTTGCTCTCCGTAGGTCAACAGACCCCTAACCATGAAGAAAGAAGGCATCCAGACACGCAACCGCAAGATGTCCAGCAAGTCCAAGAGGAACAAGCGGGCGGGTGACACCTTTGATGAGCTGTCCAAGTGCATGCAGGACAAAACGTCACCTTTTGCCAGTGCACCAGGACTCACGAGCCACATGACCCATATGGGTCACCTGCCCCCATTCAGCCACTCGGGACACATGCTGCCTACTCCCACGCCCATTCACCCTTCTTTCGGCCACCACCACCACCACTCTAACCGCTCGCCGGTCTGGGCTGAGCCTCACTGAAGCCCTGATCACCGCCAGACCCTGTTCTTCTCCACCTGCAGGAGCCACCGCATTGCCATCAAGATTTACATGTCCTCAACATCGCATCAGAAGCTGAGCTGAGCTCATGCGTCACATACAGAGTGAGTGGCGAGGGGGTGGGGTTGAGGGGAGGGGTGGGGCTTAATGACTGAAGGTCACCTCCCACTGGTCTCACTGGTGGAAGGACGCACAGACTTTTCTGGACTCTATGAAGAGCCAATGTGAGGAGTGTTTGTTATAGTCCCCAAGTTGACTGGGACTTGCAGGAAGAGAGTAACTGGTGACGCATATTGTTCGTTTAGGCTATTTTTGCTAAGTCACTTTGGTACACACGTCTCACCGACCCTGAAACAGGAGACCGGAGAGGACTTGCAGACAGACACTGTTTTCACATCCCCGCAATCTCTAAATATTTTGTGACACGTGCACTCTGCCCGTCCTCAGGCTGTTGTCGGACTCTCCAATGCCGCACACCAGACCTGCCGGCGTTACCCACAAACCCATGCTCTCTCTACACGCTGGACTCTACGCCTCAGCAGTTTTGAAAAGCAGACTTTTACAGGGAAACGTACACACGTAAATAGAGTGTTTCTAAATGCTTACTGCTATTATTGTTGTTATATTTGATGTTATAATTATTGCTGCGATAATTTATTTTCATCCTTGAGTTTTTGTCACATGGAAACTGTTACGAATTTAAATTTGTGGTTCTTTACGTCAAGAAAAACACTGACCTATCTTAGACGAAACGTCCGTGACCTGTATGTTTTTATCATTTTTTTTTTCATCTCACAAAAGTAAAAGAAAATAAAGTTTAATACTGAAGTCATACTCTGCGGCCGCCTGCTGTGTTTATTTTGATCTAAGCTTTCAGTGGAGAGTTTGTGATTATTAAAATCACGAGTGCTATCAGATGTATCAGGGAGAGCTCTGTGATCCTGAAAGCGTGGTAATGGTTTGGTCGGGCTCCTCCTCAATCAGTGGCGCCGCCTTGTTAAGAGAGAGCTTCTTTGTGGATTTGAGGCCTCGGGCTTGACCACTGTACCCAGACAGCAGGCTCCAGCCAAGAGACAAACATGTCTTACACATGCTCACACACGCAATCTAATTTACACTTTGTGATGCCGAGGCTTCTTTCTCAACCTGCGAACTTTTAAACGATGTACTTCTTGCTGATCCCCCCCCCTCTCTCTCTTTCTCTGTCTCTCTCTCTCCTGGCTGCAAGTGATTGGAGTGAGAGGAAGGACAGCGGAGCGGGTCTTTAGTGGGAGAAAGAAGAGGAAGGAAAGGCAATCAGGCGACCTGAGCAAACACGTTTGGGGGGGGGTTGTTGCAGAGCACCGGCGTGCACAGATGTGCATACAGCTGAGGCTTCAGGAAGCAGGCGTCCACTCTTTCTCCTTTTCCCTCATGCTTGTATTCCCTCCATCTTTCTTTGGCCTTGTATTTATTCTGTTTTTCTTTCATTGTTGACCCTGTCTTTTAATTTTTGACGATTACAGTAAACTAAAGCGTCTGAAAGAACTTTCAGAGAAGCGGCTCGCTAATGAGCCTGCTCGATTGGGGCCCAAATGGAGGTCATGAGCGGCGGGTGTCTGAACACACCCAAAGCACAGACCATCAGATTAAACACTCCAAGCTAAAAGTGGACGAGCACCCCTCCCTGAACCTTCCTTCACACTGCACACATCTGCTGGACTGCTGCGAAGTCTGATCAGTTGGGATTTCCCAGAGGCTTCATCAGTGCTAATTGGAAATAATATCTATCTGGGGAATTACAGAGATATTGTTATGCAGTGTGGATGGAGCATTTACGTTTTTTTAAAATACTGTTAAAACATCTACAACCCCAAATCTGAAAAGGTGGCAATGATGTGGAAATGAAAAAACAAAACAAAGCAACAACAACAAACTAACAAAAACAACCAAACAAAAACAAAACAAAAAAAGATTCTTACATTTACTTTGACTTCTATTTCATTGCAGAGACTATGAACCAAAGATATTTCACGTTTTGTGTGGTCAACTTGATGTAATTGGGCAGCGCACTCTCGTTTTAGGGCGGGTGCTAAAGGGTTAAAATATGATGCAATAATTATACATCCGGGGGCAGCCCTCGCTGAGTTTCTGGGAAATTACACGGCAAACAAAGTGAAAATGCAAAGAAAAAGTAATGATGCGGTGGGAAATGTGTTTGTTTATGACCCAGAGCTCAAACGTGTCAATGCGGTTGTGCAGGTGAGAGAACGTAGCTGCTCTGGTTAGCTGTGTAGGCTAACACTTACTACACAACTGCTCCCACTTGCCTCATCTTCCCTTCTCCACTGGGAACCAAAAAAACCTCCACTTTTCGTGACTGCTTTGGTTAAAAACAAAATAGTACACCAGTTTTCCGTGTGAAGTTATGCTATTTTAGTATTGCACAATGGGAGGCTGACCCCAGAAGTGGTCAAATCCTGCGATATCATGCAAGGCTTCAAACAAGACTGCGCTGCCCTATTTGTTAATATACATTCACTGCTACATTTAAGGCCTGCACCACATTCCAAAAAAGGTTGGACTAGTAGTGAGGTAAAGTTAAATATTAAGTCCCTTCAGCTGCTCCCTTGTTTTTCACTCGGTGTCACCACAGTAGATCCAACATGAATCTGCATGTTGATTTGGCACAAGTTTTACACCGGGGTTCCCTTCTTAATGCAACTCCACATTACATCAACAAATGTGGCAGGGGTGGAGTTTGAATGAAGAACCTTCCACACTCAAACCAAGCACACTAACTACTTGGTTAGTAGTTAAATATTGATGTTATTTCAAAGAAGTAATATCAATGTGATTGTAATTAAACTTTGGTACAAAAGCAATATCCACGAAAGGCTGAGACATTTGAGGAGCAGACATGGGTAGAGAGTGTCCAGTTTGTCAGTAAGTGCGTGAAAAAATTATTCAAATTTCAATTTATTTCATTTATATAGCGCCAAATTACAACAAAGTTGCCTCAAGGCACTTCACACAAGTAAAGTCTAACCTTACCAACCCCCAGAGCACGCACACAGGCGACAGTGGTAAGGATTATTGAAATGTTTAAAAGCAATGCTCCTCAAAGAAAGATAGGAAGGCATTTGCATATTTGTCCCTCTACACTGCATGATATCATTAAACAACTGAAAGGATTTAAAGGAATTTCAGTGCATATAAGGCAAAGCTGCAAACCTAAGTGGAACACCTGTGATCAGACAGCACTGCATCGAGAACCATCATTCATCAAGAGCTGATATAACCACATGACCAAAGGATTATTTTGGGAAACCTTTGTCAGGCAATACGACACAGAGTTTTGTTAAAAAATGAAGATAATGTCAACCTTGTCCAGAAGCAGTGATGAATTCTCTGGGCTCAGAAGCATTTGGGTTGATCCAAGTCCAAAAGTATGGGGTTGTATTAGTGCCCTTGGCAAAGGTAATTTGCTCTTCTGTGATGGTACATTGAGGATGCAGCCTTCAAGATAATATGTTTTCCAGGTATGCCCATGCATTTTTCACCAAGACAATGCAAAACCACATTCTGCATACTGGATTGGCTTGCCTGTAGCCCTGACCTATAACCAATAGAGAATGTGTGGAGAATTTTGAAAATAACTAAATAAATAAAAATGCAATGATGACTGTGCTACTGCACACCTTAAGATGTGTTTGCAGGAAGAACAGGACAAAATAACACTTAAAACACTTAATCACTTGTATCCTCAATGCTCAAACATCATTTACATGTTGAGAGAAGGATTTGCAACATTAAAAAGTAATAAATATTTTGTATCCCAACTTCTTTGCAGTGTATTCCAGGTCTTAAATACAGGAATGGATCTATATTAACAAATGAAATGAAGTTGACCACAAAAAACATGAAATATATTGGAATTATATTGTCTGATACATTCCTTTGCTAAAAAGCAACAGAACAGGTCTCGGCCTCACTTCATCTAAATTCTTAGATGAAGTGAGCTCAGGGCTGCTGGTGATCACCTTAGCATTTTCTATGGTTCCCTGTCGATTTACTGCTGGTGAATTATACATCCCCAATTCCAATGAAGTTGGGACGTTGTGTAAAATGTGGATAAAAACAGAATACAATGATTTGCACATCCTCTTCAACCTGTATTCAATTGAATACACCACAAAGACAAGATATTTAATGTTCAAACTGATAAACTTTATTGTTTTTGTGCAACTATTTGCTCATTTTCAAATGGATGCCTGCAACACATTTCAAAAAAGTTGGGACAGGGCAACAAAAGACTGGGAAAGTTGATGAATGCTCAAAGAACACCTAATTGGAAACAGGTGAGTGTCATGATTGGGTATAAAAAGGGCATCCCCAAAAGTCTCAGCCGTTCACAAGCAAAGATGGGGAAAGGATTACCACTTTGTGAACAACTGTGAAAAAAATAGTCCAACAGTTTAAGAACAATGTTTCTCAACGTTCAATTGCAAGGAATTTATGGATTCCATCATCTACAGTCCATAATATAATCAGAAGATTCAGAGAATCTGGAGAACTTTCTACACGTAAGCGGCAAGGCCGAAAACCAACAGTGAATGCCCGTGACCTTCGATCCCTCAGGTGGCACTGCATTAAAAATCAACATCATTCTGTAAAGCATCTTACTGCCTGGGCTCAGGAACACTTCAGAAAACCATTGTCAGTTAACACAATTTGTTGTTACATATACAAGTGCAAGTTAAAACTCTACCATACAAAGCAAAAGCCATACATCAACAACATCCAGAAACGCTGCCGCCTTCTCTGGGTCCGAGCTTATTTGAAATGGACAGATGCAAATTGGAAAAGTGTGCTGTGGTCTGATAAGTCCACATTTCAATTTGTTTTTGGAAAACATGGACGTTGTGTGCTCAGGACAAAAGAGGAAAAAGACCACCCAGATTGTTACCAGCGCAAAATTCAAAAGCCAGCATCTGTGATGGTATGGGGGTGTGTTAGTGCCATGGCATGGGCAACTTACACATCTGTGATGGCACCATCAATGCTGAAAGCTACATCCAGGTTTTGGAGCAACACATGCTGCCATCCAAGCAACGTCTTTTTCATGGTTGTCCCTGCTTATTTCAGCAAGACAATGCCAAGCCACATTCTGCACGTGTTACAACAGCGTGGCTTTGTAGTAAAAGAGTGCGGGTACTAGACTGGCCTGCCTGCACTCCAGACCTGTTACTCATTGAAAATGTGTGGAGCATTATGAAGCAAAAAATATGACAACAGTTGAACAACTGAAATCGTACGTCAAGCAAGAATGGGAAAGAATTCCACCTACAAAGCTTCAACAATTAGTGTCCTCACTTTGCAAACGCTTATTGAGTGTTGTTAGAAGGGAAGGTGATGTAACACACAGTGGTAAACATACCACCCAGCTTTTTTGAAACGTGTTGCAGGCATTCATTTCAAAATGAGCAAATATTTGTACAAAAACAATAAAGTTTATCAGTTTGAACATTAAATATCTTATCTTTCTGGTGTATTCAGTTGAATATAGGTTGAAGAGGATTTGTACATCACTGTATTCTGTTTTTATTTACATTTTACACAACGTCCCAACTTCAATGGAATAGGGGTTGTACCTTATGTGTAGTTTTTCTGGCTGACTGATTCTGCTCTTTTTCTCTCTGTCCGAAGCACTGATGATGTTGCTCAAGGTTGACAGCTGGAAACCACAGGGTGCTGGACTGACCACGAGATGCCATGACTGAAACTGATGCAGTACACTACAGTCTGCTTTTGAAATATACTCTGACAGGGTGACAGGCCCACTGATGACATGAAGGATGGATGCTGGCCCCGCACCCCAGGGCTCTGTAGGTACCCTCTGTACCCCCTGCTTGCGGCACAATTGTTTGCACGGTCATCTCAATAATGCACTTTGTTTTTGATGTTACGCTGGTTTTTCTGTTTCCTGTTTCTTTAAAAACCTTGTAACTGTTAGAATGACCTAAGCAGTGGGTCACCCCTCTAAGTCTGGTCTGCTGGAGATTTCTTCCTCAACATCATCACAGCGAGTTTTTCCTTACCACTGTCGCCTGTGTGCTTGCTGTAGGGGTTGGTAAGGTTAGACCTTACTCGTGTGAAGCACCTTGAGGCAGCTTTGTTGTGATTTGGTGCTACATAAATTAAATAATTTGAAGTTATACAACTCCCACTACCCATGCATACATGCAAAAGTTTTCTGATCCTCCTTGATCCACTTGCTGAAAACATAAAACTCATGTCATGCACAGGCCTCAGCTCCATGGCGTTGTATCCCGCTGCAGCCAGCGAGCCTCCTCTGCTGAGTTTGGCTGCACTCCCACAGCCTGAACGATGGAGATGGAGCAAGCCAGCACTCTTCAAGGAGGCCCTCCAGAGGGAAAGAGCAGTCCTCCCAAAAATAATACAGCAGCCTGCCAGGACAGCAAGTCCAGTACAGTACGGGACACATCTAAATATTGACGTACAGTAGACATGTGTCTGACAAAGATTTTCATGTTTGTCTTTGGAGGGAGCAGGGTGACATTTGAAAAGTTAATTTTTTGAACAAACAGATCATCACCATCTCCCTCAAAATGGACCTGAACATGCCATGCTTGTATTTACGTTGTGTACTTTTCAAATTTCAAATCAATCAGCAAATGTTAAGTAATGCAATGTTAATGTTACTGAAAAAATAACTGCCTTAGCTAAAGAGTTTGAGCAGCTGTCTTCTTCAAAACATTGTCAAACCATAGACGTAATCAAATAGTTATGCACCTCAGAAATGTCATACATACGAGTCCAGTCGTATAGTCCGTACAGTCCAGTCTCACATTTTTTTTTCGTGCTCCCATCACTAATTGATTAAAATTTTTGTGACGGCGGGGGGGGTGTTTAAGTCACTATTACTAACCCTACTCCTTCCCCCAACCCTAACCTTAACCACCCTGACCCCCACTGCTTTACTTTTAATTTCTTGCAGCCATCACGGAATGAATTACAATGAATTTGTGCTGCTGTGATGAAAATGTGGCACTTTCGTGACAATATCGCAAACCAATAGATTAATGTATATTTTGTGCTGCTGAATCACGACATGCCATGAGACTGGGCTGAATATATACCAGAATTTCCAACTAGAATGTGGACACTATGTGGCAAACAAAAAGACTATTTCAGCATTCACTTCTGAGTTGCAGTAAAGGTATTCTTCAAGTGAACTTGCATTTTCAAGGGAGCTGGTGAACCTTCATTTCTAAGTTAAGCTAGCTTGAAATGTTTTGCAGTGCTTGACAGGACCCTTTAGTCTGAGCAACAAACTGGACCATAGATATAAATGAGCCATTGCATTGATGGGAGTGAGGTAGGCAAACAACACATCCAACTAACTTAATGAAAGGGTCATCTGAAATTGTATTACAAGATTCTTCCAGGCATGGAAATGGGAAATACAGTGCATACGGAAAGTATTCACAGCGCTTCACTTTTTCCATATTTTATGTTACAGATTGAATCCAAAATGGATTAAATTCAGTTTTTTCCTCAAAATTCTACACACAATGCCCCATAATGACATTGTGAACAAGTATTTTTTTTAAAGATATTTGCAAATTCATTCAAAATAAAATAAAAAAACTAAGAAATCCAAATGTACATAAGTGCCCAAAGATAGGTGCACTAAGCTTCTGGCATCATATTCAAGAAGACTTGAGGTAGTAATCACTGCCAAAGGTGCATCAACAAAGTACAAGGTCTGTTAGAAAAGAATCCGACCTTTTTATTTTTTGCAAAAACCTGATGGATTTGAATCACGTGTGCTTGCATGAGCCAACCTTGAACCTTCGTGCGCATGCGTGAATTTTTTCATGCCTGTCAATTGCGTCATTTGCTGGTAAGCAGCCTTTGTGTGAGGATGGGTGTAGTCTCTCGTCGGATTTTCTTTGCAAGGAAAATGGCGGAACGACTGGAGCAGCGCGACTGCATCAAATTTTGCCAGAAACTGGGTGACAGCCAGGTGGAAACCATTCGGATTATTAAGATGGCTTTTGGTGACGATCCTCTGGGCATCACACAGATTAAGGAGCGGTACAACTGGTTTAAAGACGGCCGCACAACGGTGGAGAGCGAGCCACGCTCCAGTCGGCCATCAGCATGCTGAAATGACCGGATCATTTCCAAAGTGAACGCTGTGGTGATGCGGGACCGTCGTGTGACTATCCGAGAAATTGCAGAAGAGGTGGACATCAGCACTTTTTCGGCACATTCCACTGTGACAGAAGATTTGGTCATGAAAAGAGTTGCAGTGAAATTCATGCCGATGGCTTCGGCACGAAGCTGCCAATGGAGCAAAAGTGCCTCCGTGTTGAAGTCTCACAGGACATGCTGGACTCCGAAAAATGATGCCCACCTCTTCCACCATTCGGAAGATTCAGACGGCTTTCGGTGGCTTTTCAGTCGTGTGACTATCTGAGAAATTGTGGAAGAGGTGGGAGTCCAGCATGTCTTGTGAGACTTCAACACGGAGGCGCTTTTGCTCCGTCGGCAGCTTCGTGCCGAAGCCATTGGCATGAATTTCGCTGCAACTCTTTTCATGGCCAAATCTTCTGTCACAGTGGAATGTGCCGAAAAAGTGCTGATGTCCACCTCTTCCGCAATTTCTCGGATAGTCACACGACGGTCCCGCATCACCACAGCGTTCACTTTGGAAATGATCTGGTCATTTCAGCATGTTGATGGCTGACCGGAGCGTGGCTTGCTCTCCACCGTTGTGCGTCCGTCTTTAAACCAGTTGTACCACTCCTTAATCTGTGTGATGCCCATAGGATTGTCACCGAAAGCTGTCTTAATAATCCAAATGGTTTCCACCTGGCTGTCACCCAGTTTCTGGCAAAAATTGATGCAGTCGCGCTGCTCCAGTTGTTCTGCCATTTTCCTTGCAAAGAAAATCCAATGAGAGACTCCACCCATCCTCACACAAATGTTGCTTACCAGCAAATGACGTAATCGACAGGCGTGAAAAAATTCACGCATGCGCACGAATGTTCAAGATTGGCTCATGCAAGCACACGTGATTCAAATCCATCAGGTTTTTGCAAAAAATAAAAAGGTTGGATACTTTTCTAACAGACCTCATATTGAGCAAAGGCTGCAAATACATGTGATTTCTTAGTTTTTTAAAAAAAATATTTTTAATAAATTTGCAAAAAAAAAGTCAAAAAACATTTTTCATGTAGTCATTATGGGGTGTTGTGAGTAAAATTTTGAGCGAAAAACAAATTTACTCCATTCTGGAATAAGGCTTTAACATAACAAAATGTGGAAAAAGTGAAGTGCTGTAAATACCTTCTGGATGCACTGTATATTGCAATATTTACAATGGCATGTACAGAAGGATAGATAAGTGTTTCAACCCCCCTCCCCCAACTTTTTATGGGGGGGGGGGGAGTTGGTGGTGGCTCCAAGTCTTAATTGGGGGTGAAGGGGGGTTCATACCACCCAGTACATCCTATAATGCAAACTCTGGGGGATGGGGGGGTCACACACTCATTTTACTGTTGATCATGAACTGTATGCTTGAGTAAACATTCTGGTAGTCGGCGTGTGCCGCTTTGTTTTATACCCCATTAAACTGAGCCAGCCTGCATAATGTACGGGGTTTCTTCTGCACTTTAAGCCCTGCAGACTTGGCAGCTCAGAATCACTGAACACGGTCTCTCTCCTCACATCACGACTTATGTGACGTAAAAGCAGCTATAAAATAGCTTGTTACTCATTTTAATTATCTGAGCGGCATTCCACGGGGGACACGGAGAGAAAAGGACCTCAGTGGGGTGAACGCGGTGGTCACCAATCAGAGAGCTGAGAGCTTTACGACTTCAACCTGGAACTGCATGTCTCAAGCTCTCTGTACTCCCCTTCCTCCATTTCTTTCTTCTCTCCGCAATTCCGTTTATCCTCACCCGCGCACCCCCCCCACCCCACACACATCCCTTGACTCATCTCTGTGAGCTCCATATAACACTCCATCTCTTCATCCTCCCTCCTCCATTCCACCCCTCTACTCCCACTCCTTGTCTGCCTCCCACTCTCCCGGTGTATTTGTTTTTCCATCAAATTGAATTAGCGGAATCAAAAGGTATCCCGGCCATCCCCTCGCAAAGTTGAGTTAGGGAGAGGAGACGTGGAAGATGAAAGGAAGTGGAGTGCAGTTCAGATGCAGGTCTCTTGGTGTGTGTCTTCCAGTGGGGGTTGACCTTTGCCTGGGCCTAACTAAGAAAGCATCCCTCCTCCTCAGACCCCCAGACGGATATTAAGGCTGGACACTATTTATTTAATACAAGCATGAAACATTTGCCATGAAGTGCAGTGACGTTTCCTGTTTGCTAACCTTGAGTAAAAATAGACCTTGCAATGCAGTGAAGAAGCACTCTGCTATGTTCTCAACTGTCTGAATTCTAAAGTCTACAGAGTCATGGTGATTGTGTTGCAAAGAAAAAGTCATGCATGAACTTCCTCTTTTCACGGTTCAACAGAAATTCATAGAAATGCCCCTGTGACATCCACAAGACAGGAAAAGGTGGGTTTGTTCAGTAAAACACCTGGTCAGCACATTTTATGGAAACCTCAATATGACACTCGAACAACTCTCAACAGTTGTCAAATTAATAGACCATACCACGCAGTGATAATGTCAGTACTAAAGCTCTGACGGTAATAGCTGTCACTCAAGAGCGAAGCTAAACTGATAGGAGATAATCAAGATGACCTGTAGTGACAGGAAGCAACCGCATCCTGGCCTGCCAGAAAACCGAATCTCACCCACAATCTCTCCAAATGTCACAAGTTTAGTCAGAAAAAGTCAAGCGAATTTTGATGTCTCCTCCCAAACCCAGCAGGCTTTGGTACTTTTTTCACACTGATATTCTGTGAGTTACAGCTGCAGGCAGAGGAAAGCAGTAAGAAAAGAAAAACAGGAACTGAGAAGATCAAACAGGAAATACTTATGGTCTACGATTAGGACCAATTAAGACCTAAAAAGATTGACAGAGACAGTAAAAAGAGATGGATTATGTGAGGTACTACAGTAGTATTTAAGTGTGTTTAAGTGTATTTAAGTGTAATTTAGGGTAAATAGCTCACCCCAACCAACTGTCCGTGATGAAAATATTAAGCATATATATATATTTATCACATATTACAACAAAAATCAGCCCTCATGACAAAAAACACACACACACACACACACACACACACACACACACACACACACACACACACACACACACACACACACACACACACACACACACACACACACACACACACACACACACACACACACACACACACACACACACACACACAAAAAAAATAGGGCAGATAAATCACACACTTTTCTTATCAATTTTACTGCCTTGGAAACTGTGGCAAAAATCAGTGTGATACAAATCTTAAAACAGGGCGATACAAAAAAGACATTGAAAACACCAGGTTTTGCTTCTCATCTAATCAGGAGCCTCCATTTCTTGGCCCCCAGTAATGACACACCCCCATTTTGTGTTACCCTAGTGACAAATGCAGGATCCTGATACAGGATCCAGATTATTTCATTCAACCAAGATGTCTGATAAAGGTGAGAGAGTTTGAGCCTCCCTTGTAGGGAGAACTTGAGTCTCATACTGAAGTTGTGAGACTTCAGTGAAGAGGACACTCATGACTTAATAGAGAGACATAAGAACATTCCATAATTTACATATCTACATGACTTACCTGCATTATTCGTTCTACATGATTCATGTGTATGATTATTGTTCTTTATTTTTGTTGTAATATGTGATAAATATTTTATTACGTCTGTTTATGTATCACACCCTGCATCATGCCTCCGATGTATTTGTATCAGCCCGAGTCTGAAGGACTGATAAGGTATACATCCTGCCCTCTGCATCTTCCTCTGTCACACCAACTGCCTGCATGTTCTCCCTCACCACATCCATAAACGTCCCCTTTGGTGGCCTTCCTCTGATCCTCCTGCTTGATGTCTACATCCTCAGAATCATTTTCCCAATATACCACATCTTCAAACCATCTCAATCTGGTCTCTGCTTTGCCTCCACACCATCCTACTTGTGTTGCCCCTCTAATATGTTCATGATTAATCCTGTCCATCCTCTTCACTCCCAAAGAAGCAGCATGTTCAGATCTGCTACCTTTTTATTGTTAGCACCACCACCCATACAACAGAAATGGTCTCACTATGGTCTTGTAAACTTTTCCTTTCACTAGATACCTTTCTGTCACAAATCACTTCTGCCAACTTTCTCCACATATTCCACCCTTCCTGCACTCTCTTTTCATTACTTTGGATAGCTGGCACCAAGTATTTACACTCAACTTTCACCAGTTCTACTCCGTACAACTTCACTATTCCACCATCAAGTTTATGCCTCTGTAATTACTGCAGCTCTGCACATCACCCTTGTTCTTAAAAATTGAATCCAGTACACTTCTTTTCCACGCCTCAGGACATCCTCTCAATTTCCAAGGTCCTATTAAGCAATCTGGTTAAAAACTCCATTTCTCCTAAACATTTCCATGCCTCCACTGGTTATGTCATCTAGACCATCTGCCTTGCCACTCTTCATTCTTTCATCTCTTTATAGCTGTCCAAATCTCATCCTTTGTAATCTGTTGCACTTCTGATGTACTCTTTCCACATTATTCAGCCTTCTCTCTTTCTTATTTTCTTAATTCATCAGTTCCTCAAAATGCTTCCTCCACCTTCACAATACGCTCTGTTCACTTGTCACCCCATTTCCATCTACATCCTTTATCATCCCAACCTGCTGCACATCTTTTACAGCTCGGTTCATCTGTGTGGCCAAGAAGTACAAGTCCTTTTCTTCTTTCTTAAGGTTCATTCACACAGAGCTAAAACAGTCAGTGATTTAGGAGAGTCGCCAACTGTCTCTGTTACAGCCAAAGAGGTTAATATGAGTACTGGTATCCGCACTCCCAATGCTGCTGACTAAACACGAATGTCCCTTCATGGACAGCAACATGACACCTCGTAACCGGGCAAAATATTGACGAAGTGCCTGGATGTTAATGCATTTTCAATGCGGAAGCGCAACTGAAGACACTCAGAAAAACGCTCGCAAAAAATACGTATTAAAATGCCATTCTGACCTGGATATCGAGCCAGTAAAATTAATTTACATTAAATTATGTCAGGAAAGTATTACATTTACTCTGACTTACTCTCCACACATTCCAAAATATTAGTGTTGAAAGTAACACAGATCCGATCTGTTCTAGCTGCGCTGCTGATCCAGTTGCTGCTGTGTTCAGCACAGCGCAGCTCCTAAACCCATTACAATACATTTATATATATTTATATATATTTTTACACAATTATCCTTTACTGACTGAGTTTCATTCATGAAGTCAGTGGTGTGAGTGCACATCTCTGTGTGAGGCTGTGACTCACCATGGAAGACTCCATTAATTTTTGGAGGTGATCCGGACCCGGATTCTGGATCAAAATTTCCCTTTATATAGGCTTTGAAGGATTACTTCAAAACTACTTCACAGATTTCACCAAATTTGCACGACAGATAGATATTAGGGCATGGAAGATATCACTAAATTTTGGAGGTGATCCGGATCCGGATCGGTGGACATCATAAATCTCTGATTGCTCTTGTTGCTGGTTGCAGCCATCATGTACATCACTGTTCCTTATGGATCTTATTGTTCATCTTTGTGTTCGTAGACTCTCTTACTGGCCAATTTTTATTTACTAATCTGTTATTGGGCTTCTGCCCACATATTTGTGGTCATATGTGTAGAAATTACAGCCGATATGGCCTGCGCTCTCAGGACATCATATAGTTGCAGGTCCTGAGAGTCTGAACCAAACTGGGCAAAAAAGCTTTCCAATTTTCTGCACTGTCTACTTGGACTGATGTGCTGATGGACTTGAAATTGACACATTTTGTTTCTCTGGGGAAATTGAAGGCAAGACAGAGAAGTAAGCTCAAGCAGACCTTGTGACTGCACTGTTTAATCCCACTCTTGTTTTTCTGTGAAACGGTGACTTTATTTTATTGGTGTTTTGTGTGTTTGCTGCAATTTGTTTTGTGCTTCCCTCTTGGCCAGAAAAAGAGGTTTTAAATCTCAATTAGTTTTTTTTTTTTTTACCTGGTTAAGGGCCCCTTCATACAACCCCAATTCCAATGAAGTTGGGACATTGTGTAAAATGTAAATAAAAACAGAATACAATGATTTGAGTCATTAGCAACAAACAATCCGTCAGAAGCAAGTTTGTTGCTTCTGACGGATTGTTTGTTGCTGTGACGCCACTTTGAACTTCACACGGTTGTATACGCTTCTTTTATTTCTGTTTAGCACTCTTCTGGTTATTAATTGTATCTACTCTGCACGTTATTTAACAACAGTCCTGTTGTGAATCGCTAGCGGTTAGCTTTCGCTAGCTAGGCCGACCCATCCCCTCTCCATCGTTACTTTTTATAGCTGTTTCTTTTTTTACCCGTTTAATACTTCTGTTCGTTTTTCAGTTGAACTGCTGTGAATTTTAAGTAATTATTTTACTCCTGTGTAAAATCTTAGGAGCAGCTAGCATTTTCGTTAGCGGTTAGCTTGCGTTAGCTATTTCAGACCCCCGTCATAATTTTTTCGTTTCATTTTCTTACACTCCTGTTAATTAATTAACTGTTGAGTGTATTTTATAGCTGCTGCTTTTTTTTTTTACCTGTTTAATACTTCTGTTAGTTTTTCAGTGTAACTGCTGTGAATTTTAATTCATTTATTTGCGTCTGTGTGAGCCTTAGGAGTGGTTAGCTTATCCATTATTGGTTAACTCGTGTTTGCTTGGCTACATTCTTGAATTTCTTAGTGCACAAAGTACACTACTAATATTACTTTACACCCTCCGTAAATCCTGCGTGATGTTGGAAGATAGGGTGGCTCTCTTAAAGATCCGTGTCCATAAGTTAGAGCAGCTTCTTAGCTCAGTGGAGTTAGATGTTACGGGCACTCCAGATGAGGTTAGTGTTGGGCTGGCTAGCGAGCCCTTTAGCATCACCTTAGAAACGCCGGCTGTGGAGGACGGCTTTCAGACTGTAGCTAGGTGGAGGAAGCCCCGTAGGGCTTGGTGCCCGGTTATGGCACCCCGATCACACTCGCCAGTGCAAACTGTGAATCGGTTCTCCCCCTTGGATTTGCCTGATGTGAATTCTCTGAGCCCACAAGTGACTTCCACTCCTGTCTCCAGGCCAAAACACCGGACTTTAGTGAAAGGGGATTCTATCACCCGCAAAGTCAGGTTACAGACGCCGGCTGACGCTAAATGTCTTCCTGGGGCCAGAGCTCCCGACATTGCATCTCATCTTAGGGTGCTGATGCTGCAGAAGGGAAGACAGACAAAGGAACATGACATGAGATATAGTCACATAGTTATTCACGTTGGCACCAATGATATCAGGATGAAGCACTCAGAGGTCACAAAAATGGACATAGAGAGGACTTGTGACCTTGCCAGAAAGATGTGTTGGCATCGATTAATAGTCTCTGGTCCCCTCCCCTCCCGGGGTACTGATGAGGCGTTTAGCAGGCTGACGTAGTTAAATAGGTGGCTGGCGCAGTTTTGTAGACAGCAAGGCTTTAACTTTATTGATAACTGGCCTTCGTTCCGGGGCCGCTGTGGCTTGCTGATGCCGGACGGCCTCCGCCCTACTGTGGAAGGTGCCGCATCTTGTCTGTGAACATAGATAGAGTTCTACGGGGGAGGGTAACATTAGGAATCGACAGCAGGCCATGGAGCAGGTGATTAGAGACCCTGCAAGGCTTATGACAAATGTGGGTGTGGAATCCATTAGCTTAGTGGGGAATTTAGTGCAGAAAATCCACTATGGTGATAGTGCAGTTTATTTGCCAGGGAGGGAATTTCAACAAGTTGAGACTGTGGCGTGCTTCCGTAGTCGTGTCCATAAAAATCATAGAGGGATATGCTTTCCAAACTTAATACCCATTAGTATATTGGATGATGCTGAAATTGAGGATGGCCCAGTGGTTGTTCCAGCAATAGCAAAGATTTCGTGTCTGCTACCTACAACACGCGTGGAATGTCTCAAATCTAAACCTACTTCTAGGCATCTTATATATGTTACTCTGGAACCACCCCTAAACCCAAACAGTTCAACTGTCAACACCACTGAGGTCCTTAGACTGGGTCTCATTAACATAAGATCACTGTCCTCAAAATCATTGTTGATCAGTGATCTAATTATTGATCATCACTTAGATATGATTGGGCTATGTGAAGCCTGGCTTAAACCTACAGCTGTCCCCCCCTTAAATGAGGCCTGCCCACCAGCATATACATTTAGTCATGTCCCTCATGATGCGAAGCAAGGCGGGGGTGTTGCTCTTATTTATAAATCTAGGTTTAGCCTATTAGCTGTTGGGGGTTACAAATATCACTAGTTTGAGCATCTGATTCTCCGCTCTGCTCAGGATATTACACATTGCCAAGGTCAGAAGAATAAAAATCGGTCGTATTACTTTGCCATTGTACATAGGCCTCCTGGCCCATATTCTGAATTCTTAGATGAATTTGGTGCGTTCATCTTTAACTTGTCAACTAGTGTAGATAACATTTTGATCATTGGTGACTTTAACATTCATATAAATAAGCCTTCTGATCCCCTCTGCAAATCATTTATGGAAATTGTGGATGCATTAGGATTTCAGCAATACATTCGGGATTCGCCGCACATTAGTGGAAATACCCTGGATCTGGTTCTCCCACGTGGTATTGCTGTCACAAATATTGACATCATGCATCTTACATCAGTGGTGTCTGATCACTCACTTGTTAAGTTTACAGTTTCGCTGCCGTGTTTAGTGGAACAACAACCTTATATATCATTACGGCGATGCATCAACTCCTCAACTAAGACTGAACTTGAAGCTAGACTGCCTGATGTCTTAGCTTCACATTTGACAAATACCCAGTCAGTAGACAGACTTGTGGATAGTTTAAACTCAGTGCTCAAAACTACACTCGACATGATTGCACCACCTGTGTTAAAACCACGCTCCCCCAAATCACAGTCATCTTGGTTCAATGATTATCTGCACGACCTCAAGCATAAAGCAAGAGGTCTAGAACAGAAATGGCGTCGTCAAAATTAGAAGTATTTCACCTTGCGTGGCGTTCTTATTCGACACGATGGCAACACTTATGCATGGACAACCACCTGTAGTTTGCTATCCTTTTACAGTACAACATCCACAGGGGTCTGTCTTAGGCCCCCTGCTTTTCTCCCTTTATACAGCACCCCTTGGGCACATATTGCGGCGTTTTGGGATTACCTTTCACTGCTATGCAGATGATACTCAGTTATACATGCCGATAACTGCTGGTAATCTTGTTCACATAAAATCCTTAGAAGATTGCGTTGCTGCAGTGAGAAGTTGGATGTCTAGAAACGTCCTACTTTTAAACTCTGATAAGACTGAAATGATGGTCCTTGGTCCAGTCAGACATCGGAATCAATTTGACCAGTTAATGCTCAGCCTCGGCTCATGTGTCATACATTAAACTGACAAAGTAAGGCACTTTGGGGTAATTTTTGATCCTTCGTTGTCCTTTGGCCTCCACATTAGAAATATTACTAGGACTGCTTTCTTCCACCTGCAAAATATAGTGAAGATTCATCCCATCCTGTCTATGGCTGATGCTGAGACCCTGATCCATGCATTTATCTCTTCTAGACTGGACTACTACAATGTTCTATTTTCTGGTTTACCGCAGTCTAGCATTAGGGGTCTCCAATTGGTTCAAAATGCTGCAGCCAGACTTTTGACACGAAGCAGAAGGTTCAACCACATTACACCCATTTTGGCATCCCTTCACTGACTTCCTGTCCCAGTGAGATCAGATTTTAAGGTTCTGCTACTAACCTATAAAATTATTCATGGACTGGCACCTCCCTACCTAGCTGACCTAATTAAACCTTGCGTACCGGCCCGGGCTTTACGTTCTCAGGGTGCAGGACTACTTTGTGTCCCTAAGGTGAATAAGAAGTCTGCGGGTCACAGAGCGTTCTCTTATCATGCCCCTGTTCTGTGGAATGATCTCCCTGCGTCAATAAAACAGTCAGATTCTGTGGAGATTTTCAAGTCCAGACTTAAGATGCACTTATTTTCTCTTTCATATGGCTAGCATACTGGTACAGTTTTGTTTTATGCTTTTTACTCTTTTAATTCATTTATTAGTAATTGGAGCGGGCTGCAGCCTCAACTTTACCTAAATTCTGGGTCTTTTAGTGAAGTTTAGGGCTAGTGGCCGGCGATCAACTTAGTATTTCTCTGTTTTTTTTGTTGTTTAATGCTGGCAAATTATACAGTATTTTTTGTCTTTCTGATGCCCGATTCTGTTTTTTCTCTCTGTTTAAGGTGCAGCTCCATCCAGAGATGGGAGTTGTATTCGTGTTGGCGATCCTCCTGTCCTGTGCGCCAATAGCATTTCTTGTATATTCGTCCGCAAATTGTTCTGTGAAATGTTCAGTAATTTATGTTTATAGCATGGCCCAAGCAGAGGGTCACCCCTTTGAGTCTGGTCTGCTTGAGGTTTCTTCCTCAGAGGGAGTTTTTCCTTACTACTGTTGCTCTGGGGGTTGGTACCTTACCTGTGTGAAGCACTTTGAGGCATCTCTGTTGTGATTTGGCACTATATAAATGAAAATAAATTGAAATGAATTAAATGGATTGACTGAGAAAAATGTGTTACAGTTGTTCCACAGTGGCATGACCTTCTGGCAACTGTCACAAGTAAATTTGTTGATTTGGGATGGCACCATAGTTTTGTGACTTTTGCAAAACACTCAAAATTGCCACCTCTCTGAAGTACCCAGATGTCTGTCAAAGCCTAGCGAAAGGTGGGTGTGTCCTTGGCCTTTTCCATCCTCTGGAATCCTGATCATTGATGCACTGACAGTGGGGCAAATAAGTATTTGATCCACTGTCGATTTTGCAAGTTTTCCCACCTACAATGAATGTTGAGGTTTGTAAGTTTTATCGTAGGTACACTTCAACTGTGAGAGAGACAGAATCTAAACGAAATTCTGAAAAAATACATTGTTTGATTTTTAAATAATTAATTTGCATTTTATTGCATGAAATAAGTATTTGATCACCTACCAACCAGCAAGAATTCTGGCTCTCACAGAACTATTAGTTCTTCTTTAAGAAGCCCTCCATATTCTGCACTGTTTACCTGTATTAATGGCACCTGTTTGAACTCATTACCTGTATTAACTGCACCTATCCACTATGGACAAGACCAAAGAGCTGTCTAAGGACACCAGGGACAAAACTGTAGACCTGCACAAGGCTGGGATGGACTACAGGACAACAGGCAAGCAGTCTGGTGAGAAGGCAGCAACTGTTGGTGTAATTATTAGAAAATGGAAGGAACACATGATGACTGTCAGTCTTCCCCAGTTTTGGGCTCCATGCAGGATCTCACCTTGTGGGTTAACGATGATTCTGAGAAAGTCCAGAACAACACAGGAGGACTTGGTCAATGACCTGAAGAGAGCTGGGACCACAGTCACAAAGATTACATTAGTAACACATGATGCTGTCATGGTTTAAAATCCTGCAGGGCAGCAAGGTCCCCCTGCTCAAGCCAGCACATGTCCAGGCCTCTTTGAAGTTCACCAGTGACCATCTGGATGATCCAGAGGAGGCATGGGAGAAGGTCATGTGGTCAGGTGAGACTAAAATAGAGCTTTTTGGCATCAACTCCAATCACCGTGTTTGAAGGTTGAGAACAACCCCAAGAACACTGTTCCAACCGTGAAGCATGGTGGTGAAAACATCGTTTTTGGGGGTGCTTTCTGCAAAGGGGACAGGACGACTGCACCGTATTGAAGGGAGGATGGATGGAGTTATGTATCCTGAGATTTTGGCAAACAACCTCCTTCCCTCAGACAGAGCATTGAAGATGGGTCATGGCTGGGTCTTCCAGCATGACAATGACCCCAAACACACAGCCAGGGTAACTAAGGAGTGGCTCCGTAAGAAGCATTTTGAGGTCCTGGAGTGGCTGAGCCAGTCTCCAGACCTGAACTCAATAGAAAATCTTTGGAGGGAGCTGAAACTCCAAACTTGAAAGATCTGGAGAAGATCTGTATGGAGGAGTGGACCAACATCCCTGCTGCAGTGTGCAAACTTGGTCAAGAACTACAGGAAACATCTGAGCTCTGTAACTGCAAACAATGGTTTCTGTACCAAATATTAAGATCTGTTTTTCTAGTAGATCAAATACTTATTTCATGTAATAAAATGCAAATTAATTATTTAAAAATCATACAATGTGATTTTCTGATTTTTTTTAATTTTTTTATTTTTGATTCTGTCTCTCACAATTGAACTGTACCTATGATATATCGTACAGACCTGTCCATTCTTTGTAGGTGGGAAAACTTGCAAAATCAACAGTGGATCAAATACTTATTTGCCCCACTGTATGTGCTGGCATATGCACACAGAAATGCGTGACATGACAAAAATGTCATGACAGACTCGTCATCTGATTCTCTCTGAGGGCCCCATCACACTGGGGGTTATGACTGCCCTGCCACAGCTGTAACCCACACATGTTCAAAACATGCTCTGTGGCTCCTTCAGCTCTTAAAATTCAGGGACTGGTAGCATCTCTATATTACGTGGCACAGAAGTGCATATCTTTGCCAACATATTAAACTGTGACAGTGTGACACAGTGTTCCACTGAGGTGCACATGTCAGCAGCTGGCATAATGAGGTTGGAGGGTAAAACAGTTATTCCAGCTTTGGTACTAAAATATGGAAAGCAGTCTTTAAACTCTGTGATCACAGCATGATACATATGAAAATAGACATGTTTGGATTATTCATGTTACGCACACACACGCATGCATGCACGCACGCACGCACATACTTTGTTTTTAAATCTGCATTCAGAGCCATGTATTATTTTGTGCACAAGATGAGGCAAACATGCAAAGTGTAAATACACAAGATTTCTAGTAATTATTTTTACATACTTCACCACCTGAAAATTTTATGCAATAAGAGATTTATAAATAATACTGCAAGATAAGATGTTCATGGTGGCAAAAGAGGAAATATTTTTTTTCGGCATTTGAACACTGACCATTATTCACGTTCATCAGTAAAGTAATGAACCAGATCTGTTTCTAATCCAAATGTTGCTGAATGAAATGCAGATTGTATTATACAAGTAGTAATAATAATAATAAATTAAACAGTCATCCCAGGGATGTTTGGCCAGTGGTCCCCACACTTTATGTGGGGATGCATAGTCAACTCTGCATCACAGACACACTCCATTTGGAAATCTGTCACTTAGGGAACTTAATATAAAGCATCCTTTTAATGAGCAAGAAGTGAGCATTCACTTCAGAGTCAATTGTAATCATCAGATTTTTAAAAAATCTTTTCCTCGCTTGGCCTGGCCTTGTACATCTCTGCACATCTGGTTTAGCTTTGCCAGCCAGCAGTGGCCCAGAACACTCATGCTAGTCAAACAAACCAGACTTTTCTGGTGCAAAATGCCTCACATAGTCCATAGTGTGAGTTCTCCCAAAATGAACAATGTAATTGCTGCCAATTTTAAAACCTGCTGTTTTGGGCACTGCAGTGCTCTCTGTCATGAACATGTGTCTTATTTGTGCTTTTTAAACTTCTGACCCAATTACAATACACATCTATGAGCAAAATATGTCAGGCTTCATCACTGGAAAACTGTGTCAGGGTGTGTGCATAGTGTGTTCACCCCTGTACCACATACACATGGCAGTAGTAAGCAAGTTGCTACAGACACAAACGTTCTCCATCCTCTTTGACAAAAAGCACCATGGTTCAGCACCACGGCCAGCTCCCACGGAAAGCTCAGTGGAGCTGTCAGCATCAGTGACAGTTACACGTCAGATGCACATCAGTCAAGTGACCGTTGTGCCACAGTCATGCAAATTTCTGAACTAAATTTGTGCCACATCCACATGGCCATCCCACAGCAATGGTCCCACCATCGTGCATATGGTGTGTGTCAATGCCTTTGAGATCATTGCAAAAGAGTCTTATATATGTAACTAGAACTTTTTTCCCAACAGTCGGAGAACGTATTCTTGAGGGCGCTGCAACAGAGACTGTCAGCTACTCTTAAATTGTCTGCAGCCTTTCTCTGTGTGACTGAGGCTTTAGTAACTGTTCCTTTAACACTTATTCCAGCAGTACCTAAGAATCCTCTGAAGAGACATAGTACATATTATGTAGGCAAAACCACAGGATACATGCTGGATCATAAAGATAATGATGAAAACAGAGAAAACTGCACCTCCAAAAAAGTCCTGTACAAAACACTGATTTGTACTGTGCAATGTTTTCATCCCTGAGCTCTTCCTCAGATTACATTCAATTTCATAGTTTCAATTTACAATACCCACAATACATCAAAAAACAAACCATGTGTCATAAAAACGTTATGACAATCCCATAAAGCCTGTACATCAATGTCACAGAATACAATTCATTAAACAATATGAACATTGAAAGAGTTTTATTTTTGAAAAACCAGTTGGAATAAAAAAATACCGTTTTTATAAAAAAATGTTCATCCATTAATCAGACAATGTGATACATACGCATTCTCTTCCAGTATCAGGTCATGTGAAATATAAAAATACAGAAATTAAATGATCTCAAGCCGAGATCTTCTCTTTGAACTCACAGTGACCATTTCTTACTCAAGACTATTTCTGTGAACTAATTTCCTCATTGTAGCTGTTCTTTCACATAGCACATTGTCTGATATTAGTCTTATATATTCTGTTTGTATAGACTGTTTTTTAATTATTATAATTGCCACATTGTCTGATACAGATTGTAAATATTCTGTCTGTATGGATAGTTTTTTAAAATATATAATATTTGTCACGTTGTTGGCCTGAAATATTCTATCTGTACGGACTTTTAAAATATATACGTATATATATATGTGTGTCTTTACACTGCCTGGTGGTGAAGCGGCAGAGCAGGGTATTGGTTTCAGCCTTGTGTGTTTCTGGGTCCATGTGTTTGGATGAGATAGCTCAAAAATGGCTGAACAGATTTCTTTGAACTTGGTGGGAATATTACTTGGACAGTCTGGACAGACTGTATGGGACAGACTAACTGATGTCGGCACCATCTCTGCAAAGAAGCATAGGCTTTTTGACAATTTTTTGCTAGTTATGGTGTTGCAACTCGTGAACTCAGCTAAAAGCAGAACTTGTTTTTTGACTTGATACCAACTGACTGTTTAACAACCTGTGGGCTACACTTGTACCCACTATGGTGAATATCATTAACCTGTCACTAACATCAGGTTCTGTTCCTAAATGTTTTAAATCTGCAGTGATCAAACCTATTCTTGAGAAACCTATCTTAGGTCTGAGTTAACTGAAAAATTACAGACCAGTATCAAATCTATCCTTATCATGAGAGACAGGTCCTCGATGGATAAGAATTACAATGACATGTCAATAACCGAGGCCCTGGATTCTGCCAAACAAAGCCTCACAGCCCTGGCTACTCGATGGAAGAGATACATCAGAGAAGCAGAGGCCAAGAGAATAAATGGCCTGTTCTCCAATGACCAGGTTGTAAAACCAACCGAAAGGGGAAAACAGTAATATATGGACAGACCCACCCAGAGCTGAGACTTAACAATACTGGAAGAACGTCTGGGAGAAAGAGGCATCACACAACAACAAATCTTGTAAAGATTTTGATGTTTCTTGTTTGACAACTTGGTAATGAGACACCTTTTTTATAGGTCATTAGTTGGGACTGAAGCAGCTGATATTAATTTGCACTGACAAGGGGCAGGATTGCTTTTTAATTACTGATACATTTCAGCTGATGTGTTGTCTTTCAATGCATTTTGCACCTCCCTTTCTTCATGTGTTCAATACTTTTTCCCTGTATCATTTCACATGATTACACAAAACTTTTGAATTGATTTGAACCGATTTGAACCGGGATTTGAACTGAGGATCATCTGGTCTCAAGCCCAACATCTTAACCACTAGACCATCCCCTCCTACAGTCATCTTGTGCTTCTTCCACTTTCTAATAAATCATCATAACAGTTGTTCTCTTCTACCAAGCTGCTTGCCTGTTGTCCTGTAGTTCATGCCAGCTTTGTGCAAGTCTACAGTTTTGTCCCTGATGTCCTTAGACAGCTATTTGGTCTTGGCAATGGTGGACAGGTTGGAGTGTGATTGATTGAGTGTGTGAACAGGTGTGTTTTATACAGGTAGCAAGTTCAAACAGGTGCAATTAATACAGGTAAAGAGTGCAGAATAAGAGGGCTTCTTAAAGAAAACTTAACAGGTCTGTGTGAGCCAGAATTCTTGCTGGTTGGTCGGAGGTCAAATACTTATTTGCAGCAGTAACATACAAATAATTTATTAAAAAAATCATACTTTATGATTTCCGGACTTTTTTTTAGATTATGTCTCTCACATTGGACATGCACCTAAGATGAAAATTTCAGACCCCTGCATGATTTCTAAGTGGGAGAACTTGCCAAAACTCAGAGTGTTCAAATACTTATTTTCCTCACTGTGTATATATATATATATATATATATATATATATATATAAAAACCACCTCCGTTTTGGTCTCACAGGACGGCTTTGAGATGGCGTTCAGACAGCTGTCGGTGGTTTTTCCATTGAGTGATTATCCGAGAAATTGTGGATTTGCCTGGACATGCCAGAACATGTCCTCTGAGGCTTCATCACAGTGTTGCTTTGCGCCATGTGGCACCGCCGCGACGCGCGAAGCCTCTGCTTCTCTTTCCATGACAAAAACTCCTGTAACAGTGGAATGTGCCGTTCATTTCCAAACTGGACGCTGTGTTTTATCCAGGATGTCATCTGGCTAGCACAGGAATTGTGAAAAGACGTGGACATCAGCACTTTTTCGGCACATTGAGACAGACGTGCGGAGGAATTCCGCGCATCGCGGCGGTGCCGCATGGCGCAAAGCAAAGCAAGCCGTCCTGTGAGACCAAAATGGAGGTGGTTTTGTCTCGTTCCAGTAGCGAATCCATCATGACGCGCGAAGCCTCTGCTAGGCTTTCCATGACAAAATCTCTTGTTAAAAGTGAAATCTGCCGGAAAGTGGTTGATGTCCAGCTCTTGTGATAACCAGAGAAATTGCACACGATGGTCACGGATCCATACAGCCATCTGTTTAGAAATGAAATGGCCGCTCAGCCTGTCGATGGTGGCTTCAGAGCGTGGCGCACCACCAGTCGCTCTGGGCCGTCCTTAAAGTGACAGTAACACTCCGTAATCTCTTTGAAGCCCATAAAACTTTCACCAAAAACCATCTGAATTTCTCGAATGGTGTCCACTTGGATGTGCCTCACAGTTTCTGAAACAATTTTGATCAAGCAAAGCGGCAGTCTCTGAGCCATTCCTAAACAATGAAAAAAACGACGAGAGGGGTGGACCACTCCTCACTCAAAGCCTGCTCACAGGCGAATGACGCATCCGACAGGCGTGAAAAAACTCACGCATGCACACGAAGGTTCAAGCTTGGCTGACACAGTCACACGTGATTCAAATCCATATGGTTTTTGAAAAAAATAATAAGGTCGGATACTTTTCTAATAGACCTCGTATATATATATATATATATATACAGTAGTATTCAGAATAATAGTAGTGCTATGTGACTAAAAACATTAATCCAGGTTTTGAGTATATTTCTTATTGTTACATGGGAATCAAGGTACCAGTAGATTCAGTAGATTCTCACAAATCCAACAAGACCAAGCTTTCATGATATGCACACTCGTAAGGCTATGAAACTGGGCTATTAGTTAAAAAAAAGTAGAAAAGGGGGTGTTCTCAATAATAGTAGCATCTGCTGTTGATGCTACAAACTCAAAACTATTATGTTCAAACTGCTTTTTTAGCAATCCTGTGAATCACTAAACTAGTATTTAGTTGTATAACCACAGTTTTTCATGATTTCTTCACATCTGCGAGGCATTAATTTTGTTGGTTTGGAACCAAGATTTTGCTTGTTTACTTGTGTGCTTGGGGTCATTGTCTTGTTGAAACACCCATTTCAAGGGCATGTCCTCTTCAGCATAAGGCAACATGACCTCTTCAAGTATTTTGACATATCCAAACTGATCCATGATACCTGGTATACGATATATAGGCCCAACACCATAGTAGGAGAAACATGCCCATATCATGATGTTTGCACCACCATGCTTCACTGGCTTCACTGTGAATTGTGGCTTGATCATCCTGGAGCTGATCAATGAGTCTTTGCCAATCTGGTTATTCCTCTATCCATTTTGATGGTTGTTTTCCGTTTTCTTCCACGCGTCTCTGTTTTTTTGGTCCATTTTAAAGTATTGGAGATCATTGTAGATGAACAGCCTATAATTTTTTGCACCTGCATATAAGTTTTCCCCTCTCCAATCAACTTTTTAATCAAACTACACTGTTCTTCTGAACAATGTCTTGAACATCCCATGTTCCTCAGGCTTTCAAAGAGAAGCATGTTCAACAGGTGCTGGCTTCATCCTTACATAGGGGACACCTGATTCACACCTGTTTGTTCCACAAAATTGACAAACTCACTGATTGAATGCCACACTACTATTATTGTGAACACCCCCTTTTCTAATTTTTTTTACTATTAGCCCAATTTCATAGCCTTAAGAGTGTGCATATCATGAATGCTTGGTCTTGTTGGATTTGTGAGAATCTACTGAATCTACTGGTACCTTGTTTCCCATGTAACAATAAGAAATATACTCAAAACCTGGATTAATCTTTTTAGTCACATAGCACTATTATTGTTCTGAACACTACTGTATATATATATATATCCCGCCATCCATAAGAACAGTTTCTTCCCCTCTGCCGTTAGACTCATGAACACTTCATAACTCAGTCACCTTAACCTTAACTCTGTCACTTTATCATTTTATCACGGGTCACTTTAGACAAATGTACTTTGGTTTTTAATTACACTCCTCCCACTGCACTGTTATTCTGTTTGTGTCGTTGCACATATCCTTTCAAATTTCATATTTTATCTTATATTTTATCTTATTTTAGCACGTATTTTATCTTAGCATTTTATATTGCTCTCTGTTTAATGTTGCATCATTATACCAAAGCAAATTCCTAAGCTGTGAATCTTGTTCATTGGCAATGGCAATAAACTTCTTCTGAGTTCTGAGTTCTGATATATATATATATATATATATATATATATATATATATATATATATATATATATATATATATATATATATATATATATATATATATATATATATATATATATATATAAAAGTGTGGAAAAGTGTGCTGTGGTCTGATAAGTCCACATTTCTCATTGTTTCTGGAAATCATGGATGTCGTGTACTCTGGACAAAAGAGGAAAAAAGACCATCCAAATTGTTAGCAGCGCAAAGTTCAAAAGCCAGCATCTCTGATGGTATGGGGTGTGTTAGTGCCCATGGCATGGGAAAGTTACACATCTGTGATGGCACCATTAATGCTGAAAGGTACATCCAGGTTTTGGAGCAACACATACTGCCATCCAAGCAACATCTTTTTCAGGGACGTCCCTGCTTATGTCAGCAAGGCAATAAGTATACATTTTGCACATTCTGCACGTGTTACAACAGCGTGGCTTCGTAGTAAAAGAGTGCGGGTACTAGACTGGCCTGCCTGCAGCCCAGACCTGTCACCCATTGAAAATGTTTGTTGCAGTATGAAGCGCAAAATATGACAACGGAGACTGTTGATCAACTGAAGTTGTATATCAAGAAAGAATGGGAAAGAATTCCACCTACAAAGCTTCAACAATTGGTGTCATCAGTTCCCAAATGCTTATTGAGTGTTGTTAGAAGGAAAGGTGATGTTTAAATTGTAAATCACATATAACAAAGATTTGCTTAACCTGTACCCCTTGATTGTGATGTAACACAGTGGTAAACATACCACTGTTCCAGCTCTTTTGAAACGTGTTGCAGGCATCCATTTCAAAATGAACAAATATTTGCACAAAAACAATAAAGTTTATCAGTTTGAACATTAAATATCTTGTCTTTGTGGTGTATTCAATTGAATACGTGACAAGGATTTGAAAATCCTTGTATTCTGTTTTCATCTGGGGAATTGGTGTTGTATCTTATCTCATCTTATCTTATCTTATCTTATCTTATCTTATCTTATCTTATCTTATCTTATCTTATCTTATCATGCTACAAGCTTAGTGCACCTGTCTTTTGGTAGTAGTTTTGCCCATTCTTTTTTTCAGCTCCTCTCAAATGCGCAGTCATTTTCAGATTTTTCCAGAGATCTTGAATTGGATTCAGGTCTGGGCTCTGGCCGGACCACTCATGAACATTTATAGAGTTGTCCTGAAACCACTCCTTTGATATCTTGGCTGTGTGCTTAAGGTCATTGTCCTGCTGAAAGCTGAACCGTTGCTCCAGTCTGAGGTCAAGAGCACTCTGGAGCAGGTTTTCCTCCAGGATGTCTCTGTACATTGCTGCATTCACTTTCCCTCAATCCTGACTAGTCTCCCAGTTCCTGCCACTGGAAAACATCCCCACAGCATGATGCTGCCACCACCATGCTTCACTGTAGGGATGGTGCCTGGTTTCCTCCAAACATGACACCTGAAATTCACACCAAAGCGTTCAATCTTTGTCTCATCAGACCAGAGAATTTTGTTTCTCATGGTCTGAGAGTCCTTCAGGTGCCTTTTAGTAAACTCCAGGTGGGCTGCCATGTGCCTTTTACTAAGGAGTGGCTTTCATCTGACCACTCTACCATACAGGCCTGATTGGTGGAATGCTACAGAGATGATTGTCATGGGAGTTTCTTCTCTCTTCAGAGGAATGCTGGAGCTCTGACAGAGTGACCATTTGGTTCTTTGTCACCTCCTTGACAAAGGCCCCTTTCTCCTGATCACTCAGTTTAGACGGGTGGTCAGCTTCTGGAAGAGTCCTGGTGGATCCAAACTTCTTCCATTTACAGATGACGGAGGCCACTGTGCTCATTGGGACCTTCAAAATAGCAGAAATGTTTTTGTCTCCTTCCACAGATTTGTGCCTTGAGACAATCCTGTCTCAAAGATCTACAGACAATTCTGTTGACTTCATGCTTAGTTTGTGCTCTGACATACACTGTCAACTGTGGAACCTTATATGTAGACAGGTGTGTGTCTTTCCAAATCATGTCCAATCAACTGAATTCAACCCAGGTGGACTCCAATTAAGCTGTAGAAATGTCTTAACATGATCAGTGGAAACAGGATGTACCTGAGCTTAATTCTGAGATTTATGGCAAAGGCTGTGAATACTTATGATTGCGTGATTTCTTAATTTAGAAAAAAAAAAAAGAATTTAGTCTCTTTTGGAATAAGGCTGTAACATAACAAACTGTGGAAAAAGTGAAATGCTGTGGATACTTTCCAGATGCACAGTACATCATTAAAAGCCCAAAATTACCTTGACATTCATGCCCATGATAAGTGCATGTAAACATCTGACCACAACTGCAGTTCTTCTTGTAGTTTTCAGATGTGTTCTGTGATGTAACCTTCCCACATCGAGCGACACCAGTGTTCGAGTGACAAGGGAAATATTTTGCACAATCAACATCCTTGTGACTCTGAGTATTAAATGCATTACTCTTTCAACCAGCCTTGTTGAAATGTACATAAAAACATGGTCTTTTTAGTCATTTTCTCAAATTTTGTACCATTGCCAGTACGATTTGCTCCTTGAAAAGCCAGTTTGAAAATGTGGCCACAATGCATCATGTAGAATTGTTCATGTGACAACATTAGTGATGATGAGACAGACTGAGCTGTCACTTGAGAGCTAATAAATGGTTTGAGTTACAGGTCTTCTTTGCTGGTAGTGTGAGTTCCCTGCTGGCTATCCTCTGTCAGATTTGCTCCACTTGCTCACTGTGTTGCTGGATGTATTACTTCCTTGCTAATGTATCTGGGCTATTTTGTTTGTACAGTCCTTGTTGAAATGAGGCAGACACAAAATCCTGTCACTATTCATTCAGCTCTAATCACATGAACCTTCTGCGATCCAAACTAAGATATTAATGAATTATTATCTTTCATCTGACTGTTTCTCTGTTCAATCAGTTTTTTGCTACAGCAGGCGAGTGTGTAATTTAGAAAAAGAAATCCGACAGAGGCAGTGTGTGTACTTGCAGAACCTCCTCCTCCTCCTCCTCCTCCTCCCTTAGCCCTTCCTGAAAATGAGGTCAGCCTCTTCTCACCTGGGACAGGAGCATTCAGGATGTTCATCAGGGACAGGTTCGTGTTCACGTCTCATTCATGCTGAGCCGAGGCCCTCCCGCTCACTTGCTCCAACAGACAAATTCACTCTGCTGTCTGAAGACAAATGAGTCCATTCATCTCAAGTCAGCCATTGACAAAGCTGGGGCTGAGTACAGTACTAATGCCTAGGAGGGCTCAGGGGAGTGGGCGTCTGGACCTGCCATCCTCTTCTGCACCCACATAATGCCCCTCTCCATTCCCAGCCTTCAACTGGCCCTGCTTGCTTTCACTGGAGTGTAACTGGAGAAATTCATGAGTGGTAGAGTCTAAGGCTGCTTGGTTCTAGGCCAGGAGTGTGAAGATGGCACCCAGGTGTATCCTCTGGACACTCCCAGAGGGACAAATGACCAGACACAGAATGAGAGAACAGTTGAGGACTGTAAAAAAAAAAAAAAAAAAAGCAGAGATCTTGCCCTGTTCAGACTGCAAACCTGCTCAGATCTCTATTGTAGGCTAATGATGGTTGATTATGTAGTGGATTAAGTGACAAAATGCTCTGTTACTGCCCTGAATTCACTTTCAAGCCTACTTCATTCTCATGAACAAAAATGTCTTCACAACAAAGAATGGATTCTCTGAAAGATCTGGGACCTCATGCACAAAGACTTGCTTGGATTTCTGACTGAAACATGGCATACGCTAAAGCTCAGAAACTGTCTTACATAAAAAAAATATCCAAAGTGTGCGTATGCATGGATCCAAGCACGTTCCTTTTCTACATCCCAATCAACGTGGAACTGAGTGCACATGCAGACATACCAAACTCCTCCCTTTACACACCCCTATCTAAATATGCAAATTCATTTAAATAGGTCCCGGGACCTGGGATTCCCCATTCTGTCAGATCAGTCAAAATGAACACAGAAAAGAAATTATACAGAGTGTGAGCTACAAATGATGGAAATGATGTAGAGACATGCAGGGATAGTTTATTTAGTACCCTGTCAAATGGGATAAACATGAAATGGAAAAAAAGTGGAAGCGTGTGTGTGTGAGGCCATAAATGCTGTGGGCAGAGAGCATTGCACATATACTGAAGTAAAAAAAAAAAAGAGGTGTGCCACGGCCGATAGTGTGCGGCATTCACAACTTTACACAGATGTTTACTCCCAAATACTGAACACAGGGAGACAATGGGGCAGCACAGTCTCGTTTGAACCTCTGCATGATATGACGGGATATGACCACATCCAGCAGCTTGCACCAACACGGGAGAGACTAATCCCCGGGGGGAGTATGGGAGTTTCAGCACAAACCATTCGGCCTGGCTCGGTAAACTTAAAAGCATACTCGCCGCCACCTAGTGGGCGTGTTGGTTAAAGATGTGCTGGTTTAAAATGGTTTCTGCTGAAACCCCCAACCTCCGAATCGTTTGTGCTGACACTCCCACATTTCACCTGGGGATTAGTCTCTCCTCACAAACAGCATCACTTTCTAATGGAAAAATGGTGTACTGTTTTGTTTTCGACTGCAATCACTGAAGCAGTCGCGAAAAGTGCATTTTTTTTCGGTTCCCAGAGGAGAAGGGAAGACAAGGCGTATGTAAAAGGTCGTCTCAGTAAGTGTTAGCCTACACACCTAGCCAGAGTAGCTGTGTTCTCTCACCTGCACAACCACCTCAACATGTTTGAGCTCTGGGTCATAAACAAACCACAACACATGTCCACTTTCCACTGAATCATCACTTTTTCTTTGCATTTTCACTTTGTTTGTCATGTAATTTCCCAAAAACTCAGAGAAATGGCCATGTTTCTGCTGGGGACAGACGAGGGCTGTAGAAAAATTGCATCGTATTTTACTCCTTTAGTGCCTGTCCTCAAACCAGGCTGTGGTGCCCAACTGGGGGCCTATTAAGAAGCTCTGTAGCTCTAGTGTCACCATTAAGACAACCCCCCCCAATAATAATAACAAAAACTTATTTGAATGCGCACATGCCCAAATGTGCCTGTGCTGGTTTTCATTCAGAACAACTACATGAATAAACTATTTACTCACCAATCAGCCACACATCGTGCTCTGTGTCAGCCTCTATATAGCATGTAACCCCAATGCATTTGAGCTGCGGCACATTCTGTCTAACCTCACTGCTCGGTTGGATTTATTAACTGAGCAGGACACTCACCTCAGCCGTTGGATGGAGGCTGTCACCGCGCAAGTAGACACGCGCGCATCAGGCGCGGCTGTAGCTGCTCCCCCTCCAGTGGATCTGCCGCCAAACAGAGTTAATCCAGTGGTCGTTCAGAGGTCCCCCCGTCGCCCGAAGCTTACATAAGTCCCCTGGAACCGTACGGCGGTTATTTTGAAATGTGCGCGGACTTTCTGATGCAGTGCTCGCTCGTTTTTTCACAACGGCCCATTATGTACGCGTTAGAGCACAGCCGGGTGGCTTACGTGATTAACTTACTTCGGGGCAGAGCACGCGCCTGGGCTACAGCGCTCTGGGAAGGAGATTCATGGGTCCTCTCTAGTTATAGTGAGTTTATAAGGGAGTTTTGACTGGTGTTCGATCATCCCAATAGAGGCGAGGCCACTTCTAATATGCTGTTGTCAATGAGACAGGGACGACGGAGGGCAGCTGATTACACAATCGACTTCCGCATGGCGGCAGCGAGGTCCGGTTGGAATTCAGTCTCACTGCCTTTGTAAATGGGCTGTCTCCGGCCCTAAAGGAGCATCTGGTGGCTAAGGATCAGCCGCGGGATTTAGATAGGCTTATTGATCTAGTTATTCGTCTTGACAATTGATTAGAGGAATACAAGCGGGAGCGAGACGAAGGGCATGGCCAGGTGTGCGCTGTCCCTCTCCCTTCCAGGTCTGAAGCAGTGCCGTCCTCTCCCAGCTCCAAAGCCAGAGCTTTCCGCATAGCACCAGATCCCCCTGCTGACGAAGCTATGGACATGAGCACGGCGAAAATGAAAGTAAAACAAAGGAGGCTGGCATGTGGAGAGCGTATTTCCTGCGGCTCGAATGAGCAGGCGCAGAATAAGGGGCCCTAGGCGGTTAAACACCAAACCTCAACCTTAGAGACTGGGCTAAGAGTGAGCCATACAAACCACACGGGTGTCCCACGCAAATGCGCACGACTCCCAGTCACAATCCTCTGTGGGGATTTAACCCTTACCGCTCCAGCACTGATTGACACAGGATCGGAAGGGAACCTACTGGATAGTAGGTGGGCTAAGGCTGTAGGGCTCCCTCTGGTGGCCGTTCCTTCACCATTAAAGGTGCGGGCGCTAGATGGCACCCTACTACCAGAAATCACACACCAGACACAGCCTTTAACCTTGGTTGTCTCTGGGAATCACAGGGAGGAGATTGTGTTCTTTGTAACACCTTCTCCCTCCAGGATAATTTTGGGCTTTCCATTGCTGGTAAAGCACAATCCCCCGATTGATTGGCCATCTGGGGTTGTGGCTCAATGGAGCGAAACCTGCCACCGGGAGTGTTTAAGATCCTCGGTGCCACCTGGTGATGATGTTAAAGAGGAGGTCAGAGTCCCCCCCAATCTCACGGAGGTGCCGGCTGAGTATCATGACCTTGCTGACGTCTTCAGCAAGGATCTGGCACTCACCCTGCCCCCGCCTCGACCGTATGATTGTGCCATTGATTTGGTTCCAGGCGCTGAGTATCCGTCCAGCAGACTGTACAACCTCTCACATCCTGAACGCGAATCAATGGAGACCTACATCCGAGACTCATTAGCTGCCGGGCTAATCCGAAATTCTTCATCCCCGTTAGGTGCAGGTTTCTTTTTTGTGGGCAAGAAGGACGGCGGTCTCCGTCCATGCATTGATTATAGAGGGCTGAACGAGATCACGGTTCACAACCGATACCTGTTACCTCTATTGGATTCAGTGTTCACGCCCCTGCATGGAGCCAAAATTTTCACAAAACTTGATCTTAGGAATGCTTACCACCTAGTTCAGATAAGGAAGGGAGACGAGTGGAAGATGGTATTTAACACCCCCTTAGGTCACTTTGAGTACGTGGTCATGCCGTTCGGCCTCACTAACGCCCCCGCTACATTCCAGTCTTTGGTTAATGACATACTGTGGGATTTCCTGCACCGGTTCATCTTCGTATACCTGGACGATATTCTCATCTTCTCCCAGGACTTTGAGACTCATGTTAAGCATGTCTGTCAGGTCCTTCGACGGTTATTGGAGAACCGGCTGTTTGTGAAGGCCAAGAAGTGCGAGTTCCACCACACCTCTTTGTCCTTCTTGGGGTTTATTATCTCCTCCAACTCCGTCGCACCCGATCCAGCTAAGGTAGCTGTGGTGAGAGATTGGCCCCACCCGGTAAATCCTAGGAAGCTGCAACAGTTCCTAGGGTTCGCCAATTTTTACAGGAGGTTCATTAAGGGCTATAGTCAGGTAGTCAGCCCCCTTACAGCCCTGACCTCCACCAAAGTCCCCTTCACTTGGTCGGATCGGTGTGAAGCCGCGTTTAGGGAGTTGAAACACCGGTTTTCTACTGCGCCAGTTTTGGTGCAGTCCGATCCTAGCCGCCGGTTTATTGTTGAAGTGGATGCCTCTGAGTCAGGGATAGGAGCCGTGTTGTCCCAGAGCAGGGAGTCCGATAGTGTTCTCCACCCTTGTGCTTATTTCTCCCGCAGGTTAACCCCCGCCAAATGGAACTATGACGTTGGCAATCAGGAACTCCTGGCTGTGAAAGAGGCCCCCGAGGAGTGGAGACATCTGTTGGAGGGAGCTGTGGTCCCGTTCGTGGTTGTTACCGACCACCGGAACCTGGAATACATTCAGACCGCCAAGCGGCTGAACCCCAGGCAAGCCCAATGGTCATTGTTCTTTGGCCGCTTTAACTTTAAAATCACCTACCACCCCGGGACTAAGAACGTCCGGTCTGACGTCCTGTCCCGGGTGCACGAAGAGGACGTTAAAGCTAGGCTGTTGGACTCACCTGACACCATCTTGCCGGAGTCCACTGTCATCGCTACCTTCACATGAGATGTGGAGGGAGTAGTCAGGGAGGCCCTGAGCCGACACCCAGATCCGGGAGGTGGACCACCTAATCGACTGTACGTGCCACCAGATGCTCAGACTGCCGTGTTGGACTTCTGTCACGGTTCCAAGCTCTCCTGCCATCCGGGGGTGCGAAGGACCGTGGCAGTGGTTCGGCAGCGGTTCTGGTGGCCGTCAGTCAAAAATGACACACGGGACTACATCAGGGCCTGCACCACCTGCGCCAGGGGCAAGGCTTCTCACCATCCGGAGAAGGGGCTTCTCCAGCCGTTGCCTGTGCCTCGTCGCCCCTGGTCACACATAGGACTCGACTTTGTCATGGGCCTCCCTGCGTCCCAGGGAAAGACAGTCATCCTGACGATAGTGGACCGGTTCTCGAAGACGGCCAACTTTGTGGCCCTCCCTAAGCTCCCGACTGCCCAGGAGACTGCAGACCTCCTGGTCTACCACGTCGTGCGTCTGCATGGTATTCCGACGGACATAGTGTCAGACCCTGGTCCTCAGTTCTCCTCACTGCTCTGGAGGAGTTTCTGTAAGGAGCTGGGGGCCATGGCAAGCCTGTCGTCCGGGTACTTCCCCTAAACCAACGGTCAAGCAGAGCGGGCTAACCAGGACCTCGAACAAGCCCTGAGATGCGTCACATCCGCGCACCCAACGGCCTGGAGTCAACACCTGGCCTGGATTGAGTACACACACAACAGTCAAGTGTCGTCCTCTACCGGCCTCTCCCCGTTCGAAGTCTGCCTAGGATACCAACCACCGCTTTTTCCTGCTGTCAAGGGAGACGTCGAGGTGCCCTCAGTCCAGGCCCACCTCAGGAGATGCTGTCGGGTGTGAAAGAAAGCCCGCTCTGCTCTCCTGAAGGCCCGGACTCGGGCTAAGGACCATGCGGACCGCCGACGAGCCCCGGCCCCCGCATACCAGCCCGGGCAGGAGGTGTGGCTTTCTACTAAGAACATACCTCTGCAGACGGACTCTCCAAAGCTAACTGACCATTTTATTGGACCGTTTAAGATTGTCAAGGTGATCAGCCTGTCCGCGGTGAAACTGCAACTCCCGGCACCACTGCATATACACCCTGTCTTTCACGTGTCCCAGATTAAACCACACCACACCTCGGACCTCTGCCCCCCTGGACCGGTGCCACCTCCTGCCCGGATCATCGACGGGGAACCGGCCTGGACTGTCAAGAAGCTCCTGGACGTACGTCGGAGGGGCCAGGGGTATCAATATCTGGTAGACTGGGAGGAGTATGGCCCATAAGAGCGTTTCTGGGTGAAAAGGAGCTTTATTCTGGATCCCGCCCTCCTGGCGGATTTCTACCGGGAGCACCCAGACAAGCCGGGGCGGGCGCCAGGAGGCACCCGTTGAAGGGGGGGGTCCTGTTGTGTGGGCCGCTGAAGAGGAGGTACTGCTGACCCACCACCAGATGGCGCCCTGCCATGCTGGTGCCTGGCAGGGTGCCCTGCCTTCGGCATGTCAGATCACTCCTCCATTCTTCTGCTTCCTTCATACATTCAGAGGAGTAGACAACTGAAGCCAATAACCTGCATTGTACAGTGTTGGACCAGGGACAGTGAGGTTCAACTCCAAGGCTGCTTTGATGTGACAGATTGGTCTGTCTTCCAGTCAGAGGATCTGGACGAATACTGCAATGCCAATATTGGATATATTAATTTTTGCATCGATATATGTGTCTCGCAGAGGGTTATCACACATCATCCTAGTCAGAAACCTTGGATTAATGCTGATGTGAGACAAAAATTAAAGGCGCGTGCTGGGGCTTTTAAATCTGGTGACTATGCTGCTTGCAAGCAAGCCAGATACTCTTTGGAGTGGTCTATTAGAGCTGCAAAACGCTCCTGGAAAATATGGAAAATGGAAGGTTACCTCAAGGCAGATGACCCACATATAATGTGGGAGGGACTGAATGCTGCAACCACATGGAAACCTAAAGGAGCGAGCATTACTGACTTTGATCCCTCATTGGCAAATGATCTTAATCAGTTTTATTGTAGATTTGAAACTGGGAACACTGAGTCTGTTGTCTTTTCAATTGAGCAGAGTGGACTTACCATCACTCTGGAAGAAGTCCAAAGGGTTTTGTCCAGGACCAAGGTGAGGAAGGCCCCTGGACTGGATAGAATCCCACCCCGGGCGCTCAAACTGTGTGCAGAGCAACTAGCTCCTGTTTTAACAGACCTTTTTAACTTGTCACTGCGATACTGTACTGTCCCTTTATCTTTTAAAAAGTCAGACATAATACCAGTACCTGAGAAGATACCTGTGACCTGTTTTAATGACTATCGGCCTGTGGCCTTAACCTCTGTTTTAATGAAGACATTTGAGCGTCTGGTGTTGGACTATATTAAAAGTCAAATACCAGTGTCTGTGGACCCGCTCCAATTTGCTTACCGGTGCAACAGGAGTGTCGAAGATGCCATCTCCTTCACACTGAATTCTGTGTATAAGCACTTGGATAAAGGAAAATCTTATGTCCGTATGCTTTTTATAGACTACAGCTCTGCTTTTAATTCTCTTGTTCCGGTGCAGCTCATTCACAAATCGAAAACTCTTGGCTTATGTGATGCCATTTGCAAATGGATTTTAAACTTTTTAACTGGTAGACCACAGAGGGTTAAAATTAACAACTGTTTTTCAGATGTACTTCTTGTGAATACAGGTTCTCCGCAAGGATGTATTCTAAGTCCTCTGCTCTACACTTTGTACACATATGATTGTGTTGCGTCTTTTCCCAATAATATGATCATCAAATATGCAAATGATACTACTGTTATTGGTCTTGTTAATTCAGATGGTGATGACTCTAACTATCGGTCAGAGGTACAGTATGTAGTCCAGTGGAGTGAACAAAATCATTTAGTTCTTAACACTTCCAGAACAAATTAACTGATTATTGACTTTGGGAAAAGCAATGTTCACTTGCCTATTATTATTAACAACACAGAGGTACAGAGGGTTGACAGTGTGAAATTTCTTGGTGTGACCCTTTCTAATGATTTGAGCTGGCATGCTAACACTCAAACTATTGCCAAAAAGTCCAGACAGCGGCTCTATTTTCTATGCAAACTTAAGGAGTTTACTTTAAATAAGCACATTCTTTTAAATTTTTATCACTGTGCTGTTGAAAGTCTCCTTATAAACTATATCTCTGTGTGGTTTGGAAATCTTACATGTAAAGAAAAAAAAGCTTTAAACAGAGTGGTGCGTTCTGCTCGCAGGGTAAGAGGCTGTGAGCTGCCAGCCTTGGAGGACATTTTTAAAGGCAGGTTTCTTTCGCGGGCATTACTGATCATTAATGACCCCACCCATCCTGCTAGAACATATCTGAGCACCTTCCTTCTGGGAAACGCAGAAGGAAGGAGCTCCACGTTAAATGCACCACATCTCGCCATGTAAACAGCTTCTTTCCACAAGCTGTGATGGCTTTGAACTGTGCACACTGACTGACAAGCATTTTACTATTTTTTATTATCTCTTATTGCTTTTATTGTGGCAAGTGTAATCTATTTATTCATTTATTATTTATTATGTCTTTGTGTCCATGTTTTTAAAATGTATGTTTATGCACACTAAGCTCTTGCAACGTTTTTTCCAATGTAGTTTTACTGCAAATGGCAAATAAACTGAAACTGAAACTGAAACTGGCACCTTTATGCCCTTTAGAGGACCAGGTGTGCCCCGTTAGGCCGTCATCAAATGTCACTCTTCATCTCATCCATCACTCCACAAAAGCCTGGGAGAGACACCATAACTCTGCCGAGTTATCAGCTTACCATACAGGTAAACTTACTCAGCCGTTTTGTGCCGTATGCACATTCATTGTACTGAAGTCTTTGCAGTTATGACTTATACTTGCAGCTTGTAGCGCCTGCCAGCAGTACCGGTTTGACAGCCTTGAGCGGTGGCCACCTGGGGTACCAGGACTTGGCGGTTCTGGTGTGTTGCAGACCTCCAGCTGGCGGTGGAACTACGTGGGTCCCGGCTCTTCTCTGGATAGGCTTCTCCTACCCTCAGGCCTGCCCACGTGTCACCATTTGTTACTTAATTGGACTTTGCGTATTTGGAACCCTGTTTGCATTTTTGCATAATAAATTATAATTTATTGGAATTCCTCCTGACCGCTCATTTACGACCCCTAACGTGGGTCCGTGCATTCACTTTCTCAACAAAATCAGTCATTACATAGGGCATTTCCCAATTTTTATCCCAACGCTGATGCACATCCAACCCTCAACCCCACAGTATGATGCACTGTTTATCCTGTAAGAAAGTATTGTATTTCAAAGAAGCCCTGTGTGTACCTCATACATTATACGAGGTCTGTGATGAAAAAAGCGGTCCTTTTTATTTTTTTCAAAAAATAAATGGATTTGATTCATATGTTTTTACGTCAGACAAGTTTGAACCCTCGTGCGCATGTGGGAGTTTTTTCACGCGTGTCAGTGACGTCATTCACCTGTGGGTAGGCCTTGAGTGAGGAGTGCTCCACCCCGCCCGTCGGAATCTCTTTGTCTGAATAGCCGCTGCGGACGGCGTGCGTTGCTTTATCAACATTTTTTCTGGACCTGTGAGGGATATCCGAGTGGACACTATTCGAGAAATTAAGCTGGTTTTCGGTGAAAAGTTTAACGGCTGATGAGAGATTACGGGGTGTTTCTGTCGGTGTAAGGACTTCCCATGGAGCGGGACGTCGCGCAGTGCTTCCAGGCGCCGTCGTCGGCCTGTTTCGACCTGAAAACATTGTAATTTAAGGCTTAATTCACCCAGGACGTCGTGAGAGAACAGAGAAGATTCAGAAGAGGCCGGCATGAGGACTTTATGCGGACATTCCACTGTTTAAGGACATTTTGTAATGAAAGACGTGCGCGCAAATTCGCAGAGTCGTTTCCGTGACGACTCGGCGAATCTGTGTGCGCCGCGACAGGAAAAACACCTCTGTGTTGAAAACCATTTGTAAAATTCAGGCGGCTTTTGATGGCTTTCAACAAGTGAGTAACTGAGAAATTGTTTAAAAGCTTGGGCATGTTCCAACTTGCCCGTTAAGGTTTCCAACGGAGGTGTTTTTCCTGTCGCAACCTCCCGCGGTCGGGTCCGGCCAGACATGCGACTCTGCCCGCACGTTCTTTCATTACAAAATGTCCGTTAACAATGGAATGTCTGCATAAACTCCTCATGCCGACTTCTTCTGAAAGTTCTCTGTTCTCTGACGACTTCCTGGGTCAACAGAGCCTGAAATGTGGAAGTTTTCAACTTGAAACGGCGAGACGCTGCCGCCTCGAAGTGCAGATCGCTGTCAGACACCATGGGCCGTCCTTAAAGCGACACTACCAGACCAAAATCTCTCATCAGCTATTAAAATTTTTACCGAAAACCAGCTAAATTTATCGAATGGTGTCCACTCAGTTGTGCCTTACACTTTTTGAAAAATTTTTTATCAAACAAAGCAGCAGTCTCTGAGCCATTCCTAAACAATGAAAAAAACGACGAGAGGGTGGGCGACTCCTCACTCAAAGACTGCCCACAGGCGAATGACATAACTGACAGGCGTGAAAAAACTCTCGCATGCCCACGAGGGTTCAAGCATGTCTGATGTAATCACACGTGATTCAAATCCGTATGGTTTTTGAAAAAAATAATAAGGTCCGTTACTTTTATCACAGACCTCGTAGTCCTAGGTGGTTCTCTCAGAAATGTAATTCCATGTTTCTTGATAGGACGTCTTCATCCCTGCAATTCTTCAGCTCCTCTTTGGCATGCCACAGAGAAAAAAAAAGTGTTACCTTCTGTACTAGAAATAAGTGATTAATTGTGCTTGTTTCCAGTGCAACAGGTTCCTGGTTCAAAACCCACCGCTGCCCATTCTTCACATAATATGAAGTTTTGAAGCATGGGCGGCACCAGGGGGGCGCTAGGTGCTAGAGCTCTCCCTGCATTTGTCATAGCCCCCGCATAGCACCCCCAAGAAAATAATTCCTCCATTCTCACAGATCAAGTGAAACTGTGTGAAAATGCTGTAGTGCACATGCCAGGCCTGTATGTAGCGCTGTAACACTTTTACAAAAAAATGGAGAAGAAGATGTGGAGCTAACAACAAAAGCTAAAACTTTAGAAGCTGGCTCACGGAATAAATAAAGTCTTTTGATCTGACATGTTGCTAGGATTCATCATCACAGATAAAAACTCTTCTCCACATGACACCCTTGTTTAGGAAGATGACGTCTGGAAATGTGTTAATTTGGTTATGATGGAAGTTACTTGTTAAGGGTTTTAAAAAGTTTTTTAAAAGAGTTTTTTACGCAGCCCAGTCTCAAACTTTTTTTTCGTGCTCCCGGCGCGAAATGAGTCTAATTTTTGTGACGGGGCTATTTTAAACTCAATATTACTAACCTTACTCTAACCCCCAACCCCTAACCTTAACCATAACCTAATCGTACTCCTCACCCCCACCCTAACCATAACCACCCCGACCCCTTTCCCCCGCTTCACTTTTAATTTTGTACAGCCATCACGGAAGGAATGAGAATGAATTTGTGCTGCCGTGACGAAAAAGAGGCACTTTTCATCGCAATATCACAAACCAATAGATTAATGTATATTTCGTGCTCCTGAATCACGACTTGCCGTGAGACTGGGTTGTTTTAAGAAGTCTGTCTGTCTGCTCTGGGTGAGTTTTTCAGACTGAGTTGGAGGATGCCAGTGCTTTGTCCCAGGACCAAGAAGAAGAAGAAGAAGAAGAAAAAATATAATATGCTAAATTAGACTGTTAAATTACACTGTTAACAACTGAACTGATTGTTTTACACAAATGAGTGTAACGTGACATTCAATGACATCATGTTCAACAATGCCATGATAATAATAAATTTCATTTATAATGCACCTTTCATTAATAAAAATCTCAAAGTGCTACAGGAAAAAATATAAAATTAAACCAAGGATAAATAAGAGAATAAAACCAGAAAATCTTAAGATTAAAAACAGTCACCAGAATAGAATAAAACCAAAATAAAATAATAAAGTACAATAATAAAATATAATAAAACAGACTAAGATGCAACAGATTCAAATTACTGAGACCTGTGATAGGCCTGTCTAAACAGGTATGTATTGCGGATTTTTTAAAAAGCTTCCACAGTGTGTGGAGCCCTCTGATGGTCAGGGAAGGAGTTCCAAATATGAAGTTTGGTGCGTGATTGACGGAGAAGATTAATGTTGTATGCATGGAGGGAACGGGAGGATGTGTGGGGAGTGAAGAGGTCTTTGAGGTATGTGGGGGCATTGCCATGGATGCATTGATGGGTGATGAGAGCAATCTTAAAATGGATTCTGTAGGTGATGGGGAGCCAGTGAATGTTATGGAGTATAGGTGTAATGTTTACGTACTCTCATCAGAGTTCTAGCTGCACTGTTTTGAATGTATTGGAGCCTTTGAAGGTTTGTTTACCAGAGATCCCAAAGAGCAGGGAGTTACAGTAGTCAAGCCTAGAGGAGACAAAGGCATGGACGAGTTTTTCAGCATTAATGATGACGTCGTACTGTAGTGAGTGTAGTTTCAAATTGCTGAAATAGTTTGGTTTTTGCTGCCCAAATATCCATGAGTGGAATTGGAAAGAAGTGAAGTTTGTGTCACCTGAAGAACTACCTGAGGAACAGCAGTAGGCACAGACAAACCAGTGACCCGGTGTCACTTCTGGCAATTAACCCTAAGAGAACACGGGCCTCGGACAGCAATCAAATCATTGACGCTTTTGCTCTTAACCACAACAACAGGCGCATTGTGCTGTTATGAAGACATCAATGGCAGGTGAAAGATTTTTTCCTCTGCCTGCTGTTGGCATTTTTTCCCTGAGGCTGTAGGATACATGTGTATGTCTCTGGATATTTGTATTGAACAGTAACCTAGGTTTGTGTGTGATTTTGGTCATTCTGTATGTCATTAGTGACTGTCGTAGATCAGAATGTGGCTATGTGTATGCATGCCCGTGAATGTGGCAGAGGTGTAGCAGAGAGCCGTTGTGTCACACAAGCCCATAGCACACTCATAAAAATGCCAAGGTCCTCCATAGCACCTGCAGAAAAAAAAAATCTCTGGAGCTGCCACTATTCTGAAGGGTATCGGGCATGGAACTTGTACCAAATCAGCAGGCAGATCTGCTGTGGTGAGCCTGTGTGAAAGCAAGGGTCACCCAAAGGGAGTTACTTTTTAACTTTTAGCGCTCTGATAGAACCACAATGACAACTGCAGTGACCAACACTGTATTAATGGTGTTTTCAAAATGTCAAGATGATGAATTTTAAAATTTATTTAAATTCAGTCTGTTTGGATAGTCCAAAATTATAGTCTCCCAAAGCTAACTGCATTTATTGTTCACAATAAGTATTTCTAATTCTGCATATAAACGTATATCTCAGTGTCAGGTTTGCAACAGCCCTCTGTTACCTTTCATTTGTATTAGACATTATTGTGTTCACACTTTGCACCCAGTTTCTATTTTGGTACTTCTGTTTATGATTTCTGAGACTATATGGTCTCTCTCCTTTGGTGTAACATTTCCCTTTGTGTGTTTGGTATTAATAAATTGATGCATCTCATATGTATCTTTTCCCCCAACCTAATTGGGAAAAACTTGTATTTGTTTTCATCCCTGACAACTTTTTTTTAGGTTTGTTTTCAGATTGAAATCAAAATTAAAATTAAATGCAGAGCGGTGAATATGGAGGTCCAATATGATCTATGTAAACACCAGTGTTTCAAATACAGCCAGCCAGCAGAAGGCAAAAAAGTGCTTCAAAAAAAAAAAAAAAGAAAAAATTGGCATTTTTTGGTACAAGCAGGCATCTATGCTAGATCAAGTCCTTATATAGTATGATTTCACATGAGGGGCAATACCCCAAATAAAAATCTTTTTTTTGGCCATTTTTGGGCCAAAACGCCCAATTTTTGGTAAAAAAAAAGGGGTCAAAATTCAGAAGTGACCCAATCCTTTTGAGATGCATATTAAATTACTCATCGTGATGAGTTGAGTCAAAAAATATATAGTTTGACCTAATTTCGACCTTGCGTTATGTCACAATGACCGAAAATGTGGAAAGGTAAAACATGTCCCATGTGGCTTTCCATACACGAAACAGCATGATGCATGGGTGACAGGAGGGGTACAGGCTGGATATAAGCATTTGCACATGAAAAGAACTTTCTCCCATTGCTCAGATGTTTGAGGAGATAAAAGTCAACCTTTGTAGCTGTTGTTAGGCATGTTTCACATATTTTGCTAATTTCCAGCAATATATTGTTGCATGTAGACTTGTAGGTTATTTGGTATTTTAAGTCAAGGCTGCTCCAAGCACATGGTCATCTGGATAGTCTCAAGGTATATAATTGACAAGTATCACATTCCATAAGCTTACTGACTTACTTTTGTGCAGTCTATTTATAACTAATAATTGCAAACATTAAATACTATAGAAATCATTTTTAATGCTATGTAACCTACATCAATCCATGACTAAAAATTGAAATGGGGTATGATGAATGTAAGTGGGAAGTTCAACCTCTCACTCCCACTCAGGACAGTAACTTATGGAAAGCCATATGGGACATCAACATAGATAATTGTATGGATTTTCATAAAGATATTTTTGCCAAACAAAGTTGATGTGTTTAATTGAAGTATGCCCATCTATATCTCTTACAGCTATTTCAGTGGCAGATATATCATTTTGTTGCATCGGTGCCTGTGGGTGCTGTGCAGAAGGCTGTTTAAACCCAGGCTGATTGCTTTAAAATGTAGCTCACACAACAAAGCACTACAAAATGCAGTATTTTCAGTTTGGAATTTAGAATGTCCTTTGAATGCATTCTTTTTGTAGTCTTATTTCAGAATTATGCAGTTTGGATCTACATTCATTACAAGAGAAAAAGGTACCTCTTGGAAATTACATTAACAACACAATATGGGTATATTGATTTATAGCTCATTTTGAAGTTAACAATGAATCATAAAATGTGATTCTAAGAAAACTGATATTTTCTCTTAGGATATGGATTTAAACTGATCTCTCAACAGAATTAAACTTGCTTTGATATTTCGTCGACCTCATCCGAGGGACTTCATCTGAAATATGGTGAAATATGGTTGATATTTTCTGCCCTAACATGTTGTTAGGTTTGTTTTTGTACTCTATTTCCCTTTATATACACCCAAATATGCTTCAAATTATGTCAAATCACATCAAATCATAGTTTAACCAAAAATCATATTAAGTTATGTTTTTCCTTAATATGAGTCGTAAACTCATAATCAATTTAATTTTTATGGAGTGCCCCTTTAAGGTAACTAAACTTTGTCAATTTGGTAGTTATGTAACCAAAACATGCCACTGGGTGTATTGAACTTATTTTGCATGGTTCTGATAATTGAAATATCAAGTTTATGTTGTGTAACAGAAATGATGAATCATAAAAAATGATGCTAATAAATTTGCCATAATCTACTCAAAACTATCTTTGTCTTCTTTGCTTTTGTATTCTCATTTTCTTCTTATTCACAAAAACACAATTACTGTGCTTGATGTAAAATAGGCCAGTTATCGCCAATTTTGATGTCATTACCATTTCTGAAGTTTGATAAATTAGTCAATAGACCTGTCTTATCTGAAATAATTGTATTTTCATTGCTAAGACTTGCATAATGGTCTATATAAATTGTCTTATTTGTTTTCTCATGCAAGAAAACATATACATTAGACAGTAAAATTTTCAAAATCAGACCATCATAACAGATTTTATGAATTTGACCCTTCACGAAAAGTGCTTTGACCTTTCCACATTTTTGGTCATTGTGATGTAACGCAAGGTTGAAAATAGGTCAAGCTATATATTTTTCACCTCTACTCGTCGAGACGAGTAATTTGATATGCATCTCAAAAGGATTGGGCCACTTTTGAATTTTGACCCTTTTTTGACCAACAATGGGGGTTATTGGCCCAAAATATGATTTTTATTTTTAGCATCACCCCTGATGTGAAACCTTACTATATAAGGACTTGATCTAGCATAGATGCCTGCTTGTAGCAAAAATGCCAACATTTTTTTTTTTTTTATAGAAGCACTGTTTTGCCTTCTGCTGGCTGTCTAATATATATGGCACCATATGATGAGGCGACTGAGAAGTTTTGAGCCTCACCCTCAAAAGTAGGGTATGGTTCTCCATCTTTTGCATTCTGAGAAACTAACATCTATCTATAAAGCAAGAAATGTCTGCGTGTGGGTATGTGGCTCACATATCTCTCTGTTTGTCAGATCAACATCAGCTTTCGGATATGGCTGGTGCATGGCACGATGATGTGCATCCTTCATTATGAAAATTTTTGGGATTAATTTTCAAAACCTTTATTTTGACATTACACCTTTATTTTGACATTGTAACATTAGTAGGGCAACACGGTGGCTTAGTGGTTAGCACTGTTGTCTCACAGCAAGAAGGTCGTGGGTTTGATTCCTACCTGTGGCCTTTCTGTGTGGAGTTTGCATGTTCTCCCCCTGTTTGTGTGGGTTCCCTCCAGATGCTCCGACTTCCTCAAAAGACTCGCAGGCTAGGTGGATTGGAAACTTTAAATTGTCCGTAGGTGTGCATGTGGGTATGAATGTGTTTGTTTGTCCATATGTGGCCCTTGACAGACTGGCGTACTGTCCAGGGTAAACCTCACCTCACGCTCTATGAGTACTGGGATAAGCTCCAGCCCCCTTGCGACCCTTAATTGGAGGAAGCGGTTGAGGATGAGTAAGAGAGTGTAATATTAATCCTTCCAAGATGGCGGCCTCCGTGGAATCTCTGAAATGTCCGTTTGTATACACATTTCCATCAAAATTTGTTTCCATGTTCCATTCCATGATTTTGTCATATAACACCACTAACTTACAAAAACTATAATAGATAAACCATTCAAAAATGAAGAGATATACTTTGTAAAATAAAATATTTTGAGGGAAAATTAAAGCACTGCGCATAATACTGTACATGTATATTCATTGGTTATGATTTCTATTATTTATATTACAACTGGTGGCATTTGAAAGCGCTGCATTCTGGTGATGGCATTTCACAACACTTTATTTAGAATTCATTTGGTCTGGTGGTGGTATTTGGCGTTATTATGCGGTATTGATCTGGTGATGGTCTTTTTTGATTACATTCTTTAAGCTCCCAATTTTCTATAGGAATACAAACTTCCTATGGGCACTGCACTAGTTTCTCAAGAATGTGTGAAGTTTTGACTCACTGGGTGCAATGATGAGAAATGTTGGTTTCTCAAAATGCAAAAGATGGAGAACCATGCCCTACTTTGTCTGGGTCAGGCTCAAAATTTTTCAATCGCCCCTCGTAGCTCCTGCACTTGACAAAAGGGGACAGAAGGTGTGTATGTGTGCGAGCAGCGGTAAACTGTCAAACTGCTGAGTTATTTTGCTTGTGTGTGCTGGCGAGGGTTCATTTCAGTCATACAGAAAAACATCATGCGTTGAGGGCATTCTTAGGCAGCTTTTCTTTGCCCTTATCTTTAGCTTGACATATTTGGTGTGTCTCAGACAATCGCACACACATTAGACAGATGACAGGTGTCATCAATGAAACACTGTGTGCTTCATCTCAAAAGAAAATAGTTCAAAACTGATAAAGTACTGCAGGGGTATTCTGATGAGAACAGATGAAAGAAATGAGTGTTTTTCTAAGAATATTTATGGATCATGGATATAAAGGACTCTCTTATGTGTTCTATTAGATCTAAGAGTAGATTAAAAAAAGTAACCATTGCTGTAGTAACACTGCTTTTTCTGTTCAGAAAGCAGAAGTTTAGTGTTGCATAACTCACACTTCTTATTTATAATATACATGGTCAAAGAGACTGCATTATAATGTCACTTGCAGTACCCGAATACCAACCACCTCTTACAGTTTTCTCCCTATTTAAGTTCTACACCAGTTTCTGGGCCTGTAACCCAAACAAACATGCTAACATTCAGTGGAGACAGAAATTATCAAAGCCATCACGCATGCAAAGACACCACGCGCTGCAGACCTATCTGTTGACGATCGGTATGAAAAGACGTTGTGCTCACTCATTGGTTCAGCGGGATGTTGCAACCCCAGCACCTAACTGGTCCTTATCTCTCCTGAGCAGGCTGCATAGTGTGATATGCATCTGTCATATTCGTCTGAAAGAAAAGACACCGCGGTAAGAACACGATGAGTCAAAAGAAACGGGCCACCAACATCAACTCACTTCCCTTCAGTTTTTGCATGACCATGACCGTTTTGCTGTTTGTATCGACCGTGTGGTTAAAGAGATGCTTGATGCAAACACGTCCGACGGTGTCATGGACAATTTGTGGATGTGTGTCTAATCACGGAATGAGCTCACAGGACATGCCTGTACAGCAGTACGTTTGCAAACATGCTACCCTGGAAGGAAACACAAAGCTGAGAGCAGATTGTCATCATTCCATCATGGTCATCACCATGACGACAGATAAGTTCGTTGTCGTCATAGCGGCCTTGCGATGGCTCCAAGCAGCCTGTAACTCTGCGGGTGTGAGTGTCTATCTGAGCGCTATCTGGCCCGATAAGAGCTGGGACAGAGACAGCGGAACAACACATTTACCACATACTTGCTCGCATAAAGGTTCCTAAGGTTATGAAGCTGCTGGTGAGAGGGCTAAAGTGTCATGCACAGCATCTTCTGCAGCCACATTCATGCACAGTTGAAGACGAAAGCTGACACTTGCATACAGGCGTTACATGAAATGCCAGCATGTAAAAATTCACAACATAGTTTTCGAAGCACACTGATGATTCTGACTCACAGTTAGCGCTTTTCCACTGCAGGGGTGTAACACTAGGCAGCACGGTGGCTTAGTGGTTAGCACTGTTGCCTCACAGCGAGAAGGTCATGGGTTCAGTTCCCGTGGCCTTTCTGTGTGGAGTTTGCATGTTCTCCCCGTGTTTGCGTGGGTTTCCTCCGGGTGCTCCGGTTTCCTCCCACATCCAAAGACATGCGGGTTAGGTGGATTGGAATCTTTAAAATTGTCCTTAGGTGTGCGTCTGGGTGTGTCTGTTTGTTTGTCTATTTGTGGCCCTGCGACAGACTGGCGTCCTGTCCTGGGTGTACCCCGCCCGCGACCCTTAATTGGACTAAGCGGTAGCAGATGGATGGATGGATGGGTGTAACACTAGTCCAATGGAGTAGAACTTGACTTAGACAGGTAATATGTGCTTCCACAACATAAAACGATTCTGTATCAGTTTATGTACCAACAGCTCATCAGGAATGTGCGCCATGTTAGGCTCCCTTCATTTTATCATGCAAAATGAAATGATATATATATATATATATATATATATATATATATATATATATATATATATATATATATATATATATATATATATATATATATATATATATATATATATATATATATAAACACCCATTAATGTTACCTTTTAATAATATTCCTCACACTCTTAAATGACCCCATCATTTGTCCCAATCTGGCGTGTTTTTGTTGAGTTGACACGTCTTTTGTTCTAAAAGCCTATTTATCACAATACTTCCCCTGGTTACCATGACAATCAGCTAAAAGCATATTTCTCAGCTATTACATTAAGCAAGAATTAAAATCCAAATGAAGGACACACACACACACACACACACACACACACACACACACACACACACACACACACACACACACACACACACACACACACACACACACACACACACACACACACACACACACACACACACACACAGAACCTGCTAAGCTAACAGGCTAACCTTGGTTCAGGTATCTATTAAATCATATTTTTGGGGACTGTGCAGTGGTTCTTCTAAGGATTTACTTTGGTGTGGACACTAAAATGGTAAATGGACTGCATTTATATAGCGCTTTTCCATCTGTATCAGACGCTCAAAGCACTTTACAGTAATGCCTCACATTCACCCTTATGTCAGGGTGCTGCCATACAAGGCGCTCACTTCACTACACACCGGGAGCAACTAGTGGATTAATCATCCTCTACAGCTCGCCACTGTTCAGAAGCTGCAGTGGTCTCTCTCGGTTCGACCGAACCACTATTAAGATTTTTAATATTCTGTGTGCATCCACGCTCTGGCCTCATCACCAAGAAGCGATCACAACACCTAAAGTAGTCCCACAACAAACGAATAAATGCACTGCAAAACAACACATGACTTGCTGATGTATTAATTTGACAATGTTATAAGACACACTAATGGCAAAAATTTCAACTAAATCATGATTACTTACCCTCTCAGTGATGCATGCGTGTGGCTTCACGCCATGTTGGATGTCTTCTTGTTTACGTCCGGGAAACTTTTCTAAGTAGTCCGGCATCCTTCCCAGAAGCCCATATTGCAGCAGTGAATGCACACTACAGTCAGTCAGAAGCTACAGGCAGTGTGGGGGATTAAGGACCTTGCCCAAGGGCCCTTAGTGATTTTCCGGTCAAGCTGGGATTTGAACCAAAAGATATGAGCTGCTTATTTTCTCAGTAATTTGCGTTAATGGGACCAAATGTATGAAGCAACTGACAGCTGCCAAAAGTGCTGAGGCCATTAGCATACAACATTAAATATCTTGACAATTTCACTCAGCGCGAATATTACAGCAGTGACATCTTAGATGATCCGTTTGGACGTTTCACCACACAACAAGCCATATCATTGCAGGTGTTTGTAACAAAATACTCCAAGCAAAACAGACACAGCCTCCACAACAGTTAGCAGCCGCATGGAGCAGACGTTGAGTCACGGTCGGACACTGCAAGAGGCGGAGATGCTCTGCTGAGCTGCTGTCACTCAAGGCGGTCGTACCCCTAAATATACAGAGCTTTATGGCTTAAAACTTCTTAAACTAAGAAGTTAGACAAAATAAATTCACCCCTTGTACAGTTGTCATAGAGGAGGAAACTATCTATAGACAGTCCCTCCAGGATTTCACAAGCCATTTTTTTTTATAGTTGAGGCCTAAAATGCCAGATTTTGTGTTTTTTGTAGGCCTAGTTGTTTTTGTGATGAAATTGTGGGAGCAAGTGAAAGTTACGATAAATAGTTACGATTTTCCTTCTTTGTAATTATAATTGAGTAATTCATTGAAACATAAGTAACTAAGTGGATAGCTGATGTAGTGAGAACAAAACCACTGAGAACTGGTCTTCTAAATAACCTTACTAACATGGCAAACAAAAGATTACCAGGACTGAAGAACATATAGTAAAATAGGCTTTACTTATTGACACCAAAATGCCCCCGTTGGTATTCCAAAAGGATTGTCAGTCAGACTTAATAAAATGGCATGAATGTCTCAGACTTCAGAAAAGAAACACATTCACAGTTCAAAATGCAAAGTTCATAGAACCTCAGAGCAAAATGAAGCATCATTTATGCTGAAGACACCTAAACAATGCAAAATCAAATACTTTTTGTTGCACCCATACATTACTTGAAAACATAAAATAATGTAAAACTGTAAAGTGCACAGTCCTTCACTGGAAACACAAGTTTAATAACAGTATACAAAATGTAAGCCTGTATGAACATTAAATCCAAATCCAAAAGGTGTCAATACATTCATATTTGTTTAAATGAAACAAAACGATGGCACCCAAGGCACCCAAGTATTTTTCCTGGATCCGGTGGCACCCAGGTATCACTCCACCATTGGCAAGCTTCTCTATGAGGAATTTTCTTAATGCTGGATGGTCACGAGTGGAATGTTTACGACCGTGCACGTGGCTACCCAAGCTTCACAAATCTAAGGGCATAAGTGAAAAAACAAAACATCAACACAAGATACAGTTGTGTATTTTCACTTCATTATCACCCTTTCCAATACAGAGAGAGATTGATATTAATCATACTGGCATGCAAACAAGAAAGCACACCAGTCAGTGCTGCCACGCTACATTGGTTTTAACACTAACATACTTCCGCACTACTACAACAACTAAAACAGCTTACCTTGATTCATTCTGTGCTCATCATTGACCTGGATGCAGCGGCCTGTGTCACTATGATCTGTTTCGTTGTATGACATCCTGCCTGCGCTTCAGCTGTTCTCATTCTATATTTCAGGGCAGCACATTTTCTCTTATTTTCAACTGCAATATTACACGCAGTGCAAAATAGTTAACCTCCGCTTTCGTGTAGAATCCCTGAGTACTACTTTTCGCAAAGTTTTGCAGTCACTTTAGTTGGCAAGTGTTAGACACTGGACTGCTGCTGTATCTCCTGAACATAATGTGGAAGTAAGGAGAAAGTGAGTTTGGCAGACAGGTAGACAGTGAATCCTGACACCTGCATTGTTTTCAGCAATGTTTACTCTACTCTCAATGGCAACCATTTATGGCTGATGCCATAAATTACACTCAACAAAAATATAAATGCAACACTTTTGGTTTTGCTCCCATTTTGTATGAGATGAACTCAAAGATCTAAAACGTTTTCCACATACACAATATCACCATTTCCCTCAAATATTGTTCACAAACCAGTCTAAATCTGTGATAGTGAGCACTTCTCCTTTGCTGAGATAATCCATCCCACCTCACAGGTGTGCCATATCAAGATGCTGATTAGACACCATGATTAGTGCACAGGTGTGCCTTAGACTGTCCACAATAAAAGGCCACTCTGAAAGGTGCAGTTTTATCACACAGCACAATGCCACAGATGTCGCAAGATTTGAGGGAGCGTGCAGTTGGCATGCTGACAGCAGGAATGTCAACCAGAGCTGTTGCTCGTGTATTGAATGTTCATTTCTCTACCATAAGCCGTCTCCAAAGGCGTTTCAGAGAATTTGGCAGTACATCCAACCAGCCTCACAACCGCAGACCACGTGTAACCACACCAGCCCAGGACCTCCACATCCAGCATGTTCACCTCCAAGATCGTCTGAGACCAGCCACTCGGACAGCTGCTGAAACAATCGGTTTGCATAACCAAAGAATTTCTGCACAAACTGTCAGAAACCGTCTCAGGGAAGCTCATCTGCATGCTCGTCGTCCTCTTCGGGGTCTCGACCTGACTCCAGTTCGTCGTCGTAACCGACTTGAGTGGGCAAATGCTCACATTTGCTGGCGTTTGGCACATTGGAGAGGTGTTCTCTTCACGGATGATGCGAAGGAGATGTGTTGCACTGCATGAGGCAAATGGTGGTCACACCAGATACTGACTGGTATCCCCCCCCAATAAAACAAAACTGCACCTTTCAGAGTGGCCTTTTATTGTGGGCAGTCTAAGGCACACCTGTGCACTAATCATGGTGTCTAATCAGCATCTTGATATGGCACACCTGTGAGGTGGGATGGAGTATCTCAGCAAAGGAGAAGTGCTCACTATCACAGATTTAGACTGGTTTGTGAACAATATTTGAGGGAAATGGTGATATTGTGTATGTGGAAAAAGTTTTAGATCTTTGAGTTCATCTCATACAAAATGGGAGCAAAACCAAAAGTGTTGCGTTTATATTTTTGTTGAGTATACATTTGTTATGGTTTACAAAGTAAAAATATATGACAACCATGCCTTCATATATATATATATATATATATATATATATATATATATATATATATATATATATATATATATATATATATATATATATATATATTTTAAGGGAGGCTATAAGCCACAGTGTAAAGGTGAATCATTTTCTTCCCAATAATTTATTTTCAGTTTTTGAATTACTGCAGAGCATGGGCGCAATTTGGTGGGGGATAGGGGGGACATGTCCCCCCCACCTTTTCAACCAGGGGGGACAGAATGTGGTATGTCCCCCCCATCTTCTGACATATATGTGTGTACTTGAAACATGCTATGCCAGTCTTATGTGCAAACCATGTCATTCTTATGTGCAAAACCATGTCAGAATAGTATCTTTATTTCTGCAAGTTTGTATTTTTAGTAGCATTGACTTGTTTACAACATCTGTTTCTTGTTTGTCACAGTCGGAATTTTCTGGGACTGCATTTGCCCAGATTTGAAACCAAAAATAGTTGCCTCTAGGGACTAGTGTCTCCACATAAGTATCAATGGACCATATGCTAATTTACTAAATTCTGAAAGTTAGAAAAGGAAATCAGAAAAGCTATCTGGGACCTCAGAAAGCCCATCTGCAATTATTGCTTGATCTCCAAAATCAGTCTATGCAAGCGAAATTATGTTCAGTATGAGTGTTGTCATTAGTGCCACTTCGAAAATTAAATTCATGATAAGTAATTTATCCTAAAGTTATGATCTGCTGTTTTTTCAAACTTATGCAAAAACAAATCTTGAGAAAAAAATACAGCATGCGATAGTTAATAATTATTAAGAGCCTGTTCTTTCATATTTATGAATACATTTTAAATGGACTGCATTTATATTTATATAGCGCTTTTCCACCTGCATCAGATGCTCAAAGCGCTTTACAATTATGCCTCACATTCACATTCAGGGTGCTGCCATACAAGGCGCTCACTACACACCGGGAGCAATAGAGGATTAAAGGCCTTGCCCAAGGGCCCTGAGTGATTTTCCAGTCAGGCGGGGATTTGAACCCATGATCTTCTGGACTCAAGCCCAACACCTTAACCACATAGCATAGTGCATGCAAGTGCGCGGATCAAAGTCGTGCAAGTGTCAGGACACATTCATTCATATGCCTATAGTCAGTTCACGTATTCTGCATGTCTTTGGAAATGGGAAGCTGGAGAGAACCCATTCAAACATGAGGAGAACATGCAAACTCCGCACAGAAAGGACCAGCTGGGAAGTGAACCTGGAAGCTTCTCACCATAACAGCACTAAGCCATGTGCTGCCCGTTAGAAAGTAAGACACTCAATTGTAGATTAACCAAAGGCATGAAATGCTGTCTCTATATCTGCCATGGATAGCATAGGCTGAATCTTTGTGAATTATGCAGATGGAAAAAAGAATTCTTTGTAATTTCTCTTATGTGTAAATCAAAGGGCAGTGTCAGATGAAAAATCACCCCAAGATTTTTAGTTTTGTGACTATGAGTGACACAATGTTAATTGATCATAGTGATGTGTGTGTGTCTCATAGGACCAATGATCACTTTCTCAATCTTCTCTGAACTTAAAGTAAGAAATCTTCTGAGAACATACTTTGAGATTAATTGCATTATTTGGCACAGATGTAAAGATATAAAGATGTGTCAAGATGGTGACAGAAAACCAAGAAATTCTTAAGATTGAAAATTCAGCCTTGACTGAGGCAAGACTGGCACGATCAAGGATTTTCCTCTTAAAGACAAAGTTTAGGGCAGGGGTGGGCAGAGACACTGCAGGTTTTCCTTGCAACCAGTCACCTCAGCAGGTGGGTTGCTAATGACCTTCTCCCCTGAACATAAACACCTGATCCTTCATGAAATCACCTGCTGAGGTGATTGGTAGCAAGGAAAACCTGCAGTGTGTCTGCTTTTCATGGCACATGATTGCCTACCCCTGGTTTAGGGGTTCTGGTGTGTCCTGGTTCCATTGACAGTTTCCTCAAATGGAATGACCAACATTTCAGTGTGAACACCCAAACAAAGTTATCTCAGTAAGCAAGTCAGAGTTCTGCAGGAGTGGACCTCTTACAAGCGGCATGGAATATCAGGATCATTTAAAGTCGGCAAATGACCTGAATTAGTTTTTGTCTGTGTGTATTGGCAGTTACTTGTTTTGGCAACTACAGATGTTTCAATTACACTTTATGTGTTTGTTTTTTGCCTTGCATTGGCTTTGTCAGGGTTTGGATTTTTTGCATTGTGTTTGTTTGCTCTGTTTTGTTTAGCTAATTTTGTTGGATTGGTTTGTATTGCATGTGAGTTCTCTTGCTGGTCTTTTTCCTGCTTGAGCTTTTTCTGTCCCTATCTCTCTTGTCTGTCTCTTGGTGCTTGGTGGTGGGCGTTACACTCTGTCTGGTCACACCCTTATTCTGGTGCTTTACACACACCTGTTCCTAATCTATAAGATCATCACCTAAGTGTATATAAGCTTCAGTGGTTGCACTGTTTCCTCGCCAGATCGATGCGACTTGTGCCTTCACTTCTAGCTCTGTTCCTAGTGTTTCCTCATAGTGCCTACATCCTTGTGTTTTTTGACCATCTGCCTGTTTATTTGACCACGTCTTTACATCTGATGTTCTTGGTATATTTGCTGATTTTGGACTGCCTTTTTGTGTACCGACTCAGCTGTCGACTGAAGTACGAGTCCTGCATTTGTGCCCAGCCGTCTCTGACTGCTAAGCCTGATAGATCGATCTGGCCAACCATGGACACAGCAGAATCAAATGCTTTCTGGCTGGCGGTACGTCACGACAGCTGGCAGTTAGCACAGCAGAAAGACCTTCTGGCCACCCTAAGTTCAGGGTTTAGCAATTTAGCTAAACGTCAGGACTCATTCATGTCCTCTGTAAGCTCTCAGATGGAACAACTGCTGACCAAGCTTAACATTCAGGCCACTTCTGATACAGTTCCCGTGACCACTGCCAAGTCACTTCCAGGACCATCTGCAGCCCCGCTGGCTTCCACAGTGGAACCAATTTTTTGCAACCAGCTTTCTCAATGAGAACGTTTTTCAGGCGAGACCGGTGATGTAAAACCATTCATCATCCAATGTGAACTGCATTTTGAGCTCATGCCATCAATGTTTCATTCCGAAAGTAAGATGATACCATTCATGATCACTCATGTGACCGGTCAGCCGAGTGGAGCAGGCAGTCTTCCTCTTGTGACTCTCTTCAAGCCTTTAAAACAGCACTTCAGGAAATATTCCAGCACACATTGCTGGGACACCAGGCAGCGCGTTCCCTCATGAAGCTGAAACAGGGAGGCAGACGAGTTGCCGATTACGCAGTCGACTTCCACATCCTGGCATCCAAGAGTGAGTGGAACCCTGCAATCCTCCTGGACATCTTCTTCCAGGGATTGGCTAACCACATCCAGGACCAGCTCATCGCTGTCAACCTCCCAGAAGATCTGGATGAGCTTATCGCTTTGGTAATCCATACCGATTGTCAGATGGCGGACTGACCCCGCTGAGAGCCCTGCTATTCTACTCAGCGTTAAGCTACTCCGTCTGCTCGAGCTGCCACTCTGAGCCATCTCAGCACTCCTCATAGCAACTCCAATGTACCCATGCAGCTGGGTCACACTCGTCTGTCCATGGAGGAACGCCGACGATACCGAGAGGAGGGTTTGTGTTTCTACTGTAGTCAGGCAGGTCATGTGATCTCCTGTTGTAGGTCAGGGGTGCCCTGGCACAGACTAAACTGGTATTGCGGGTGAGTCAAAACTCAATTGCTTCTTCCTCAGCTCAGAATGTGATTTCAGCCAAATTAATTTCAGATCATTCGTCAGTGTCCTGGTGTTTATTGATTTAGGTTCTGACGTGGCCCTGTCTTCTCTGTGCGCACCTCTTGGAGTCTCAGCGGCGTGGGAGAGGGGTGCAGTACCTGGTGGACTGGGAGGGGTATGGACCCGACGAGCGATCATGGATTCCCTCCTGCTTCATTCTGGACCCAGCTCTTATCCGGGACTTCCACGCAGCTCATCCTGACTCTCCTGGGCCGTCTGGGGCCGGCCGTGGGGGGTACTATCAGCGTTTGGATTTTTGCATTGTATTTTGTTTGCTCTGTTCTGTTTACAACCCCAGTTCCAATGAAGTTGGGATGTTGTGTAAAATGTAAATAAAAACAGAATACAATGATGTGAGAATCCTCTTCAATCTATAGTCAACTAAATACACCACAAAGACAAAATATTTAATGTTCAAACTGATAAACTTTATTGTTTTTGTGCAAATATTTGCTCATTTTGAAATGGATGCCTGCAACATGTTTCAAAAAAGCTGGGACAGTGGTATGTTTACCACTGTGTTACATCACCTTTCCTTCTAACAACACTCAAGAAGCATTTTGGAACTGTAGACACTAATTGTTGAACCTTTGTAGGTGGAATTCTTTCCCATTCTTGCTTGATGTACCACTTCAGTTGTTCAACAGTCCGGCGTCTCCATTGTCATATTTTCCGCTTCATAATGCGCCACACATTTTCAATGGGCGAGAGGTCTGGACTGCAGGCAGGCCAGTCTATAGTACCTGCACTCTTTTACTACGAAGCCATGCTGTTGTAACATGTGCAGAATGTGGCTTGGCATTGTCTTGCTGAAATAAGCAGGGACGTTCCTGAAAAAGACGTTGCTTGGATGGCAACATGTGTTGCTCCAAAACCTGGATGTACCTTTCAGCATTGATTTTCAATTCAATTTCAATTTATTTTCATTTATATAGCGCCACATCACAACAGAGTTGCCTCAAAGCGCTTCACACAGGTAAGGTCTAACCTTACCAACACCCAGAGCAACAGTGGTAAGGAAAAACTCCCTCTGAGGAAGAAACCTCAAGCAGACCAGACTCAAAGGGGTGACCCTCTGCTTGGGCCATACTACAAAACATAAATTACAGCACAATTCACAGAACAATTCACGGACGAATATACAAAATGCAATTGGCGCACAGGACAGGAGGATCATCAACACGAACACAACTCCCATCTCTGGATGGAGCTGCACCTTAAACAGAGAGAAAAAACAGAATCAGGCATCAGAAAGACAAGAAATACTGTATAATTTGTCACCCAATTTGCCATTGATGGTGCCATCACAGATGTGGAAGATGCCCATGCCATGGGCACTAACACACCCCCATACCATCACAGATGCTGGCTTTTGAACTTTGCGCTGGTAAGAATCTGGATGGTCTTTTTCCTCTTTTGTCCAGGGGATACGACGTCCGTGATTTCCAAAAACAATTTGAAATGTGGACTCATCAGACCACAGCACACGTTTCCACTTTGTGTCTGTCCATTTCAAATGAGCTCGGGGCCCAGAGAAGGCGGTGGTGTTTCTGGATGTTGTTGATGTATGGCTTTTGCTTTGCATGGTGGAGTTTTATTTTGCAGTTGTAGATGTAGTGATGAACTGTGTTAACTGACAATGGTTTTCTGAAGTGTTCCTGAGCCCACGCGGTAGATCCTTAACACAATGATATTGGTTTTTAATGCAGTGCCACCTGAGGGATCAAAGGTCACGGGCATTTAATGTTGGTTTTTAGCCTTGCCGCTTATGTGTAGAAAGTTCTCCAGATTCTCAGAATCTTCTGATTATATTATGGACTGTAGATGATAGAATCCCTAAATTCCTTGCAATTGAACATTGAGAAACATTGTTCTTAAACTGCTGGATTATTTTTTCATGCAGTTGTTCACAAAGTGGTGATCCTCACCCCATATTTGCTTGTGAACAGCTGAGACTTTTGGGGATGCTCCTTTTATACCCAATCATGAGTATCCTCAGTTCCCAAACGCTTATTGAGAGTTGTTAGAAGGAAAGGTGATGAACACAATGATAAACATACCACTGTCCCAGCTTTTTTGAAAGGTGTTGCAGGTATCCATTTCAAAATGAGCAAATATTTGCACAAAAACAATAAAGTTTATCAGTTTGAACATTAAATGTCTTATCTTTGTGATGTATTCAATTGAATATAGGTTGAAGAGGATTTGCAAATCATTGTATTCTGTTTTTATTTACATTTTACACAACATCCCATCTTCATTGGAACTGGGGTTGTACCAGACATACTGATCAATACCCCTTTTACTGGCTACTACTGTTCCTCTCCTTCCCGTCCTCTGTCTTCCTGTTACTCCTCCTCCCTCCGAGTGAGGAGTTGTACAGTCTGATGGCCTGAGGGACAAAGGAGTTTTTCACTCTGTTGGTCCTGCACTTGGGAAGGAGCAGTCTTGTTAATTTTGGTGGATAAAATTTTGTTGGATGTGAGTTCTCTTGCTGTTCTTTTTCCTGCTTGGGCTTTTTCTGTCCCTGTCTCTCTTGACCTGTCTCTTGGTGCTTGGTGGTGGGTGTTACACACTGTCTGGCCACACCCTTATTCTGGTGCTTTCAACACACCTGTTCCTAATCTGTAAACTCATCACTTGGGTGTATATAAGCTTCACTGGTTGCACTGTTTCCTTGCCAAATCGATGCGCCTTGTGCCTTCGCTCCAGCTCTGTTCCTAGTGTTGCCTAATCGTGCCTGTTTCCTTGTGTTTTTTGACCATCTGCCTGTTTATTCGACCATGCGTTTACGCCTGACGTTCGTGGTATGTTTGCTGATTTTGGACTGCCTTTTTGTGTACCGGACCCAGCTGTCGAACAAAGTCAACTGTCTTAACCCAAAGAGCTTGTTGTATGAGTCCTCTATTTGTGTCCAGCCGTCTCTAACTGTTAAGCCTGACAGGCTTAATTTCAGAAGGACACAACACAAGCTCAGACCATGCAGCTGCTGGTAGTGAAAACGATGAATGAGCAGAAACAAACCCAAAGAGGCATTTCAGTATGCCCAGGCACTGGAGCTCTTCTTTGAAAAATCTAGAAAATTGAAGTGCTCAGACAGACAATGCCATCTTTGTACACAGTAACAACTGTTTTATTCTTTTATTTTTAAACTTTGTCTTTCTCTTCTCATGTGGGGTAGAAGAGGGATGAATGTGTATAATTAATAGAAATAGCCAATAAATCAAACTAGTTCATTAAAGGTCAAACATATTTGATCTTTGTCACATGGAGTAGACAATTTTGGATCCTCCTCAGTTTATTTTGGGATATTTTTTCCTCACTTAAACAACCACGATCTTCACTCAGTCCTGCTGACTGAGTTTTGTTTTCCCGCGTCACCTTTACTGCTAGGGAGCACAATGCATCATGGGAGGCTCGCTTCTGGTGATTCAGACCATGCAAATGGTGGGAATAGAATCCTATGCTGCATTACACCTGCCTCAGAAGTCGCAGCTGCGAATGATGTCACACAGAAATTAAACACGTCCCACTTTTCACATAACACCACTGGTGGGATGCCTCCAAGAGAGCCTTAGCTCTGCTTCAGTTTCAATTTATTTAGTTTATATAGCAAACAAAGCTGCCTCAAGGCGCTTCACACTAGTAAGGTCTAACCTTACCAGCCCCTAGAGGAAGCAAACAGGCGACAGTGGTAAGGAAAAACTCCCTCTGATGATACTGAGGAAGAAACCTCAAGCAGACCAGACTCAAAGGGGTGACCCATTGCTTAGGCCATGCTACCAAAAATAATTACAATACAGAACACAGCTCCAGAATAATTGACAAGAGTTCATTCAGGTGTCCAGTCCACTGTCGGGGAGAGGGGGTGTCATGAAGCCACTTGTTGGATCTGTTCCTACAGCGGAGTTCATCCCGTGTCCGCCACAGAAATCATCCAATCCAGCTCGTGGATCCAGCTACAGCTTGGACAGAGAGAGAAAAAGAAAACAGAATTAGTCAGCCAGACAAACTACACTTAAGGTATAATTCGTCAGCATTAAGCAACAGGAAAGCAGAATAAATTCTAAGGTGATCACCAGCCACTAGCCCTAAGCTTCACCAACAGACCCAGACTTTAGATAAAGCTGAGGCAGAGACCTGCTCTGTTTACTAATAAAATGAATTTAAAATGAAGCATAGTACCTTGATCTTTCTGAGTACTGAGAGCTCCAAAACAAATACAGTGGGGAAAATAAGTATTTGATCCCCTGTCAGTTTTGCAGGTTTTCCCACCTACAAAGAATGGAGAAGTCTGTAATTTTTATCGTAGGTACAGTTCAACTGTGATAGACAAAATCTAAAAAAAAAAAAATCCAGAAAATTACATTGTATGATTTTTAAATAATTAATTTGCATTTTATTGCATGAAATAAGTATTTGATCCCCTAGAAAAACAGAGCTTAACAATTGGTACAGAAACATTTGTCTGCCATTACAGCGGTCAGACATTTCCTGTAGTTCTTGACCAAGTTTTCACACACTGCAACAGGGATTTTGGTCCATTCCTCCATACAGATCTTCTCCAAATCTTTCAGGTTTGGAGTTTCAGCTCCCTCCAAAGATTTTCTATTGAGTTCAGGTCTGGAGACTGGCCAGGCCACTCCAGGACCTTGAAATGCTTCTTACGGAGACCCTCCTTAGTTGCCCTGGCTGTGTGTTTGGGGTCATTGTCATGCTGGAAGACCCAGCCATGACCCATCTTAAATGCTCTTACTGAGGGAAGGAAGTTGTTTGCCAAAATCTTGCAATACATGACCCCATCCATCCTCCCTTCAATACGGTGCAGTCGTCCTGTCCCCTTTGCAGAAGAGCACCCCCAGAGTATGATGTTTCCACACCCATGCTTCACGGTTGGGATGGTTTTCTTGGGGTTGTTGTCATTCTCTAAACATGGTAAGTGGAGTTGATTCCAAAAAGCTCTATTTTGGTCTCATCTGACCACATGACCTTCTCCCATGCGTCCTCTGGATCATCCAGATGGTCACGGGCCTTGACATGTATTGGCTTGAGCAGGGGGACCTTGCTGCCCTGCAGAATTTTAAACCATGACAGCATCATGTGTTATTAATGTAATCTTTGTGACTTTGTGAGACTGACAGTCATCTTGTGTTTCTTCCACTTTCTAATAAATAATCATAACAGTTGTTGTCTTCTACCAAGCTGCTTGCCTGTTGTCCTGTAGTCCATCCCAGCCTTGTGCAGGTCTACAGTTTTGTCCCTGGTGTCCTTAGACAGCTCTTTGGTCTTGGCTGTGGTGGACAGGTTGGAGTATAATTGATTGAGTGTGTGAACAGGTGTCTTTTATACAGGTAACAAGTTCAAACAGGTGCAATTAATACAGGTAAAGAGTGCAGAATAAGAGGACTTCTTAAAGAAAAATTAACAGGTCTGTGAGAGCCAGAATTCTTGCTGGTTGGTAGGGGGTCAAATACTTATTTCATGCAATAAAATGCAAATTAATTATTTAAAAATCATACAATGTGATTTTCTGGATTTTTTTTTAGATTCTGTCTCTCACAGTTGAAGTGTACCTACGATACAAATTACAGACCTCTCCATTCTTTGTAGGTGGGAAAACCTGCAAAACTGACAGGGGATCAAATACTTATTTTCCCCACTGTATGCAACCCACTAAAGAGACCTCATGGAAGAGGACAGATGATGCGGAAGGTATGTTAGTGTTTCAATTTACTGCTCAGTTTGTTTGTGTCACCAGATGTTGTTGTTAGCAACATCTACCACATGAGCCAATATCAGTGGCATCAGTTGATGAATCAATAATTCATATTTCATGAATAAAATCATTATAGTCACATGGCCAAAGACAGCAGTAGGAGACAAAACACTTCAAAATTAAGCCTGGACAGGCTGGTAAATGCAGAGAACACAAATACAAAAACCACCTGCATCAGTTCAACAACAAACAACAAGAATACAAATATAACAGCACATGTAAAAATTGAATTTGATAAGTCTGCTGCAAATTCAGATAACACACACTAGCACAGAAATGCTGTGCAATGTTTCACAACACAACATAAGTATGAAGTATACTACGGAAGTTCTCACAAACAGAAGATTCTGCCTAGAGGACTTGAACTGACTTTTGCTCTTCAGTGCACTGCAAATAAAATTTGGAATAGACACACTATAAAATCAAATTGTTGCATGTGCTGCAGGTTATATTTGTTTGTGATATCTGTGTTTGCATTTTTCTTTTCAATTTGCAAGGTATATTTTGATGAACGCACCCCTTGAATAGATGCCGATATTTTTCTTTCATTTGTAAGTCATTTCTGCCTTTGCTGACATTGTCTTAATTGGAAGCACTGTGACCCCTATCACTTCCCAAACAGAAGTGCTCAAACACAATAAAAACTATGGTGCATCCAGAAAGTATTCACAGCACTTCACTTTTCCACATTTTGTTATGTTACAGTTTTATTCCAAACTGGAGTCAATTCATTTCTCCCATTCTACTCACAACACCCCATAATGACAACATGAATAAAGTTTTTCAAAATTTTTGTAAATAAAAAACTAAGAAATCATGAGTACATAAATATGCACGCCCCTTTGCTCAACACTTTGTTGATGCACCTTTGGCAGCAATTACAGCCTCAAGTATTCTTGATTATGATGCCACAAGCTTAGCACACCTACAGTGCATCCAGAATGTATTCACAGTGCTTCACCTTTTCCACATTTTTTTATGCTACAGCCTTATTCCAAAATGGATAAAATTCATTTTTTCACTCAAACTTCAGCACACAATACCCTACAATGACAAGGTGAAAAAAGCTTTTGAGATTTTTGTAAATTTATAAAAACAAACAAACAAACAAACAAACAAAAAATGCTTCCACTGATCATCCTTGATATGTTTCTACAGCGTAATTGGAGTCCACCTGGGGTAAATTCAGCTGACTGCACATGATTTGGAAAGACACACACCTGTCTACATATAAGGTTCCACAGTTGACAGGGTAAGTCAGAGCACAAACCAAGCATGAAGTTAAATGAATTGTCTGTCGATCTCCGAGACAGGATTGTCTCAAGACACAAATCTGCGGAAGGGTACAGAAACATTTCAGCTACTTTGAAGGTGCCACAGTGGCCTCCATCATCTGTAAATGGAAAAGTTTGGATCCACCAGGACTCTTCCTAGAGCTGGCAACCTGTCTGAACTGAGTGATCGGGGGAGAAGCACCTTACTCAGGGAGGTGAACAAGAACACAATGACCACTCTGTCAGAGCTCCAGCATTCCTCTGTGGAGAGAGGAGAACCTTCCAGAAAGACAACCATCTCTGCAGCAATCCACCAATCAGGCCTGTATGTTAGAATGGCCAGACGGAAGCCACTCCTTACTAAAAGGCACATGGCAGCCCACCTGGCGTTTGCCAAAAGGCACCTGAAGGACTTTCAGACCATGACAAACAAAATTCTGTCATCTGATGAGACAGAGATTGAAGTTTTTGGTGTGAATGCCAGGCATCATGTTGGAAGGAAACCAGGCTCCATCCCTACTGTGAAGCATGGTGGTGGCAGCATCATGCTGTGGGGATGGTTTTCTGTGGCAGGAACTGGGAGACTAGTCAGGACTGAAGGAAAGATAAATGCAGCAATGTACAGAGACATCCTGGATGAAAACCTGCTCCAGAGCGCTCCTGACCTCAGACCGGGGCGACTATTCATCTTTCAGCAGGACAGTGACCCTAAGCACACAACCAAGATATCAAAGCAGTGGCTTCAGGACAACTCTTTGAATGTCCTCGAGTGGCCCAGCCAGAGCCCAGACCTGAATCTGATTGAACATCTCTGGAGAGATCTGAAAGTGGCTGTGCACCGATGCTCCCCATCCAACCTGATGGAGCTTGAGAGGTGCTGCAAAGAGGAATGGACAAAACTGACCAAAGATAGGTGCACCAAGCTTGCATCATATTCAAGAAGACTTGAGGCTGTAACTGCTGTCAAAGGTGCATCAACAAAGTTTTGAGCAAAGTGTGTGAATAGTTATATACATGTGATTTCTTAGTGTTTTATTTTTAATAAATTTGTAAAAAAATGAAAAAAACCCCCCTTTTTTAATGTTGTCATTATGGGGTGTTTTGTGTCAAATTTAGAGGGAAAAAATGAATTTACTCCATTCTCAAAATAAGGCTGTAAAATAAAATGCGGGAAAATCGAAGCGCTGCAAATACTTTCTAGATGCTCTGAGTCAAAGTCAAAGTCAAAGTCAGCTTTATTGTCAAATACGCTATACATGCTCGACATACAGCACAGATGAATTTTCAGTCCTCTCAGACCCACGGTGCAGAGTATAGATAAAACTACTACTAAGCTAAGTAAAAAAAATTCCCTTAAATACTACAGATTTACAAAATAAAAATAAAAGTAATATAAAACAGTATAACAGTGTAGGTCGTGTAAGTATAACAGTATGATGCTGTTGTGCAAATGGCAAAAGTGTACCATTGTAAACAGTATGATATTAAATATGATAGTGCAATGGATAACAGTGTAATACAGTATAGCAGTATAGAGAAGGGAGGGAGTTGAGCATCCTGACTGCCTGGTGGAAGAAACTGTCTTTGAGCCTGCTGGTTTTGGCCCGGAGACTCAGCAGTCTCCTCCCCGATGACAGAAGGGTAAAAAGACTGTGAGTTGGGTGGGTGGGGTCACCTGCGATCCTGGTGGCTTTGCAGGTGAGGCGGGTGTGGTAGATGTCCAGCATAGAGAGGAGAGGGACACCGATGATCTTCCCAGCTGCTTTTACAGTGCGCTGCAGGGTCTTACGGCAGGATAAGGTGCAGGCACCGTACCACACAGTGATGCTGCTGGTCAGGATGCTTCGATGGTACCCCTGTAGAAGGAGTACATGATGGGGGTCGGGGCTCTTGCTTTCCTCAGTTTCCGCAGAAAGTAGAGTCGCCGTTGGGCTTTTTTGGCCAGAGATGTGGTGTTGATATTCCAGGACAGGTCTTGGGAGATGTGTACACCCAGGAACTTTGTGCTGCTCACCCGCTCCACTTCAGCGCCATTGATGGTTAGTGGAGCATGCTGAGCGGGCTCTTTCCTGAAGTCCACGACAATCTCCTTCATCTTCTCCACGTTCAGGTGGAGATTGTTGTCCGTGCACCACATGGCCAGGTGGCTCACCTCACTCCTGTAGCTTGTCTCATCGTTGTTGTTGATGAGACCCACCACAGTCGTGTCGTCTGCGAACTTGATGAAGAGGTTGGAACTGGATGTAGGTGTGCAGTCGTGGATCAGCAGAGTGAAAAGGAGAGGGCTCAGCAGACATCCTTGGGGGGCTCCTGTGTTCAGTGTGATGGTGCTGGAGGTGTTGCTGCCAACCCGAACTGCCTGTGGTCTCCCCGTCAGAAAGTCCAGCAATCAGTTGCACAGGGAGGTGTTGAGTCCCAGCTGGACTAGTTTGTGGATGAGCTGCTGGGGATGATTGTACTGAATGCTGAGCTGAAGTCGATGAACAGCATTCTGATGTGCGAGTCCTTGGTCTCCAGGTGAGTGAGGGCTGAGTGGAGGGCAGTGGACATAGCATTGTCGGTTGAGTGGTTCGACCGATATGCAAACTGGTAGGGGTCCAGTGCGGGGGGAGGGCAGATTTGATGTGGTCCATGACTAGCCGCTTGAAGCACTTCATAATGATGGGAGTGAGTGTGACCGGACAGTAGTCATTGTGGCAGGAGGGAGATGACTTCTTCGGGACCAGGATGATGGTGGTGGCTTTGAGGCATGTCGGGACAACAGCTTGTCTCAGCGAGATGTTAAAGATGTCCGTGAAGACATCCGTGAGCTCCTCAGCACAGTCTCTCAGGACCCAACCAGGAATATCGTCGGGACCAGGGGCTTTCCTCGCGTTGATCCTTCTGAGCGTTCGCCTCACGCTGTCCGAAGGTAGTGACAGCACCAGGATGTCAGAAGGCGGAGGGATCTTCCTGTTTCTTCCTGTTAAAAGGGAGTTTTTCCTTCCCACTGTCGCCAAGTGCTTGCTCACAGGGGGTCGTTTTGACCGTTGGGGTTTTTCTGTAATTATTGTATGGCTTTTGCCTTACAATATAAAGCGCCTTGGGGCAACTGTTTGTTGTGATTTGGCGCTATATAAATAAAATTGATTTGATTTGATTTGATCTTCTGTCCTGGAATGCTGTTGTCTGCCTCAAAGCAAGCAAAGAAGTTGTTCAGCTGATTCAGCAGAGAAGGGGAGTTGTCACAGGTCTGTGGGGTGGGCTTATAGTCTGTGATGGTCTGAATACCCCGTCATAGATTCCTGGAGTCTCTGCTGTCCTTGAAGCGGTCAGCGATTCTCCTGGAGTACTGTCTCTTAGCCTCTCTGATTCCTCATGACAGGTTGGCCCTGGCTGTCATTAGGCCCACCTCGTCCCCAGCGATGAAGGCAGCGTTTCAAGCCTTCAGGAGCCTGTGGACTTCCCTTGTCAGCCAAGGTTTCTGATTGGCCCGAATAGCGATGGTTCTGGAGACCGTGACGTCATCCATGCACTTCCTTATGTAGACAGTGATGGTCTCCGTGTACTCCTGGAGGTCTGTGGTGTTGTTGTAGGTGGATGCCTGTCTGAACATGCTCCAGTCAGTAGTGGAAAAACAGTCTTGGAGCACTTCTGATGCCCCCTCTGGCCACACCCGGATCACCTTTTTGACTGGTTTTGTGACTTTAACCAGTGGTCTGTATGCAGGCATTAGCATAACAGTGGAGTGGTCGGAGGTCCCAAGGTGGGGGAGGGAGGAGGCTTTGTAGGCTTCCTTGTGTGTGGTGTAAACATTGTCCAAGATATTGGTGCTTCTAGTGGGAAAGTTGACATGTCCATGGAGTTGTGGAAACACGCTCTTGGGGTTGGCATGGTTGAAATCCCCAGCCAGAATGAGGAAGGCATCAGGGTGGGCTGTCAGCTGTTCACTGATGTCCTGGTGGAGTTCGTTCAGTGCCTCACTCCTGTTGTTGTTGGAGCTGGGAGGGATGTATATAGCTGCCAGCAGAATAGCAGTATATTCCCTTGGCAGGTAGAATGGCCGGCACTTAATAATCATCAGCTCTCCCAGTGGTGAGCAGTGCTTGCAAACAACAACAGCATTGTGGCACCAGGCATCACTGATGTAAACACAGAGTCCTCCGCCGCGGGACTTTCACCCCCTCGACGAGCGCTCTGTCCGCCCGGTAGCATGTTAGCCGTGCTAGCTGGATAGCATTGTCCGGGACTCTGTTGTTGAGCCAAGTTTCCACAAAAACAAAGACACAGCACTCACCCACAGGCTTGGAAGATGTCCGGAGTAAACGAATATGGTCCAGTTTATTGTCCAGCAAGCGTACGTTGGCCAGGGTGATGGAAGGGATAGCCGGCTGGTAAGGTCTGGCGGCTAACCTAGCCCGTATACCTCTGCGCTTGCCCCTCTTCTGCTTCCTCAGGTTCTGTCCAAGGTGCCTCCACTGTGGGCTGGATGCAGGAGTGGGGGTCGAGGATTGAACAGGCCTCCAGAGTAAACCGTCCTCATGTAACTTTTCCACCTCTGCTGTAGTTAGGTCCGTGATTCTGGTTGTATTTCTGCAGATGTTGAGCAGAAACCCCCGGGAATAAGTGCGCCTTGAGATGTGAGGGCGCCACGAGTACGATGGCGAACAGACACGCGCTGTTTGTGGACACAAAAAACACGAAAACACCATTGTGTTGGGAGCAAGAGGAGCCCCTGCGTGTGCACGCGCTGCCATTGTTAAGGTATGGCTCTTTCAGAATCAGAATTAGGAAGCACAGGTCAGTTTGAATTAAAGGGCAGTTTCCTTCTTGTGTCATGTCTTTTTATCCATGTTTATGCTCCTGATGGACTTTTCGCTGACTGCATCATTAATTAGCACCACACACACGCACGCACGCACACACACACACACACACACGTACAGTCTTGGCACGCACGCAGACACACAAAACATCAAATCTGGATAATCCACCCTGTCGGTTAAACAACTGGTAACATGTTTAATCACCCATGCAAAAAATAAAGACCAAACTGGCTGATAGAGTTATTCCATTTACCCGTCTGATTAAAACATTTCAACACCGCCATGCTTCACTGGAGATCATCTCGAGGAAAAAAAAACATCATAGAAAAATTAATTAAAAGTCAGCAATGTAAAGGGCTTCATTCAGTTACTGGTGCAAATGACAAGCTCTGCAGTATGATAACTAACACATCAAATTAGTGCCGCAGAAAGATAAGGAATCATGTGGCCACTTTGAAATGCTTTAAAAGAGCAAGACAGACTTACTGAAACGGGAGACACTGTCTCCAAACAAGGGGAAGCACACTCCTGAGCGGAAAGAAAGAGCCGTTAGCGACACACTTTCAGGCGGCAGAAATGTTTGCTGGACACAAGTTCATTCGACCTTGGGTCACTTCCCAACAGCCCTTGCTGGTGCTGTGACATTATCAGCTGCAGGGGTCAAAGCAAAGTGTGCTGAGACAGTTGGTCGCACACAGAGGCAGAGTGAGACAAAGGAAAAGTGTGGGGACTGAGAGAGGGCTCTCTGATTCCTTTCCTTGGCAGAATGACAAAACTGTGCGGAATGCAGCAGAGAGGGGAAAGAGAAGTGATCAAGGGCTCAAAAATGAAGAGAGGAAAAGTAGACAGCAAGAGAGACGGCAGCGTTTGCATTGATTCATTTCCTTTTTGTGTCATAATGCTGTCCTCTCCTCTTTGCACCAACATAAGCTTGTGATCACTGTAAGCTTCATGCTCATGTCCAAGTCACTCTTCGGCTTGGAAAGTCATAGTTGTGGTACGATGGTAAAAATAATGTAAAGCTGTGTGAAGTCAACTATGAAGTGACAAAAACAAAGGAGCTTCTTTTACTCCGAAAGTATCAGAAATAACAAAGAACTACAGAACCCAGGACTCTCAGGTGTCAGGAACACACGATTCGTGGTCACATCTCTTGGTCACTTTCAGACTGTATTAGTTTAACACTCGAAATGAAACCCATATTCGGCCTGCTCAGAACCAAACAACCGACAGGTGAAAATGAGCAAATGTAGGTTCCCCACCTGGTCGAGTACAAATTGACTTTGGAATAAACAATCCAGTTATCTTTCCTCCTCTTAATGTGACACAGACAAGGAAGAAACAGGTGAAATTGTGTTTGCAAGCAGCACTGCCAGGTGAACTCAAAATCCTCTTCACTGGTAACAGTTTCCAATTACTTTGAGAAACCACAAAGGTAATCTCCAGATTATTTTTCACTGACACCAGATTGGAATGGATATGACTCACCTCCAAATAGCTTACTCCCTCTTTACTAAAAACAGACATCAGTACTGTATTTTCCATGCCATATGTCACACTGAATTATTAGTCACATTGATCCAAAACTGTGTCATTAAGAGGAAGAAAACATATAAGTTGCACTTGTCGATAAATCTTGATAAATTTATTTATAATACAAAACACACATTAGTAATCAGAAGTTAATGGCAATTGTATGAGGCACAAAGATTTTGAGTAAAGTTGTGTAAACATACAAAAACATCAAGAAGGAGCTAAATGTGTACATGTTTATCTCATCAAATGTAAACAAACTTTTTAATGAATTATACATTTTTAAAACATTATAGTTAACCTTAGCGTAGTCTAGCCATCCTCCTTGTTGTCAGCCAGCTGTCCCACACAGTGCGGACAAGTTGAGTGCTGAGTAATATGTAATATGTAATATGTTTGTTACTCCCTCTCTTTAGAGCTTCTGAAGCGTTATTCCCTGTCTCTATATAAACATGTGGCTTTTCAGTTTGAGAGCATGACTTATTCATTTCACTCATTCTCTGAAACCTGCCACATCCTCCTCATTGAGATCTTTTTTCATGTATTACCAGGGCTGGATTCAGAGTGAAAATCTGACAGATGCATTTTTGCCCAATGATAAAATAAAAATCGTACGTGTCTTATTATTCAATAATCTTCATTCTTTTATTTGTGTGCAACATACACTGTCACACTTCTTTTAATATATTTATTATACTTCATGGACCATAGTGAACACTTCTTATTTGTGTAAATATGATGTCCTAAAAAACAACACTATAAGTTGACTGTAAACAGGATCAAATTTATTGCCAAAATCTTTCAATTATACCTGAATCTATATATGATTTTTTTTTTGGATAAAATCAATAAGAATATGACTGCATATATTCTTGATAATGATATATTGAGATACAGACAGTTCACAGAAGACATTTTCTATTGATACCAATCAAAATGAGAAACAGTCCAGCAGGTAACAATATTCATCATGTCCATGACTAAATATACTAAAACAAATACATCACAATTATACACATATCACAGTTGTGATATGTGTACAATTGTTATTTAGATTTTGTTGTGATTTGGCACTTTATAAGCCGATTAAATTGAAACTGAATTGAAATTGAACATTTTATTGAGTCTTAAAGTAAATAAATATGAAATTGGTCACTGGATCCTTAAACTTTGGACATAATAAACTCTACATGGTTGATCCTTGATCTCTGGACATAAATAGGAATAAACAAAATCTGTAGTTTTTGTCAAAAGAATTTCCTTTCAGACATTATTGGCATAAATGTCACTCCATATATCTGAGCTGAGCGCTTACAGCACATCAATCAATCAATCAATCAATTTTTTTTTTTATATAGCGCCAAATCACAACAAACAGTTGCCCCAAGGCGCTTTATATTGTAAGGCAAGGCCATACAATAATGATGTAAAACCCCAACGGTCAAAACGACCCCCTGTGAGCAAGCACTTGGCTACAGTGGGAAGGAAAAACTCCCTTTTAACAGGAAGAAACCTCCAGCAGAACCAGGCTCAGGGAGGGGCAGTCTTCTGCTGGGACTGGTTGGGGCTGAGGGAGAGAACCAGGAAAAAGACATGCTGTGGAGGGGAGCAGAGATCGATCACTAATGATTAAATGCAGAGTGGTGCATACAGAGCAAAAAGAGAAAGAAACAGTGCATCATGGGAACCCCCCAGCAGTCTACGTCTATAGCAGCATAACTAAGGGATGGTTCAGGGTCACCTGATCCAGCCCTAACTATAAGCTTTAGCAAAAAGGAAAGTTTTAAGCCTAATCTTAAAAGTAGAGAGGGTGTCTGTCTCCCTACATCAGGATGTAATTTGTAAAGAAATACAGCACGTTTCATTTTGGGAGGAAAAAAATGTTTTAGTCGATTGTAGTTTCTTGTCTGTATTACAACGTTTGTAAGAGGTGTCATTTTATTGTGTCTTTTTATTAGTGCCACAGTCTCTAAGTCGAACAATATTGCTGGTCTCACTACTGTCTTGTAAACTTTCCCCTTTACTCTTGCAGATATTCTTTGGTCCCAAATCGCTCATGCCACCATTCTCCACCCACTCCACCCTGCCTGCACTTTCTTCTTCACCTCTCTACCACACTCTCCATTACTTTGGAGAGTTGACGCCAAGTATTTAAACTCATCTACTTTCACCACCTCTCCTCCTTGTGACTGCACTATTCCACCGGGATCCCTCTCATTCACACACATGTACTCAGTCTTGTTCCTACTGACTTTCATTCCCCTTCTCTCCAGAGCATATCTCCACCTCCCCAGGCTAGACTCAACCTGCTCTCTACTCTCACTACAGATCATAATGTCATCTGCAAACATCATGGTCCATGGAGATTCCTGTTGGATGTCATCAGTCAACTCCATCACCATTGCAAACAAGAAAGGACTCAGAGCTCATCCTTGGTGTAATCCCACCACCACCTTGAATGAGTCTGCCATTCCTACTGCACATCTCACCGCTGTCACACTATCCTTGTACATGTCCTGCACTCCCCTCAGTTATAGGACTAACCAAATAAGTAAAATAACAAGACAAAACACTGTTTAAATACAGCTGAAAATACAGTTAAAAAATAGATGTTTTTTGACTTCTACTCTGTTCAGTGCTTGCATGGACTGGGAGTTGGGTAGGATCATGGAAAACCAGCAGGTTCTGGGCATTTGTTGCTGAGGAAAGGTTTACTGACCTTGGCTACATGGATTCTGTGATCTCTGTGGAATCAGTTGATAACCTGATTTTGCAGCACATGAGAAGACGAGTGAGGAATCACAGTGTCTGGTTTTGCAATTGTCCTGGATCAAGAAAAAGCCACCCTCCTACAAATGGTGTGTATGTGGCATTTAAAGGCGTGCTTAGCACTCACTACCTAACTTGCCACTATTCTACACAAACACACACGCACCACATACATGGCATGGCATGCATATGGCATGCATACACCACACAAACATTATGAGTATGCGTGGAAAGCACCAGGTTGTTCAGAAACTCCAAGGATTCAAGGATTTTAATTGTCATTCCAAAACATGTGGCACATGAGGAGGAAGGAAACAGAGCACAGATGTCCCAGTTAGGCCAAAAAAAAAAAGAAAAAAAAAAAAAAATCAAAGTAACGTACAAACACATCCACTCATCCCTGCTAAAAGAACACCTGCCAATACGCCTCCATGTACACCCACACACACTCCGAATCCATGACAAGAAAAACAAAAAACAACAAACCAGATATAATGTTGATAAAACACTGGCCGGGAAGCAGCAGACGATGGCAGATACCAATACAGTATTGGCAGTGAGTGCCAGCAAGTATAGCACACCAGTTAGATGCCATCAGAATTATATCTACATGCTGTGAAAATGCCAAACTTATAGAGATATTCACTTCTGTCTGCAGTAATGTTCATATTTTAGAACAGGTGATGCCTGAAAAGAGCTCATGGAGTCATGAAGTTACTGGAACAGAGGTGTTTAGCATCATAGTACTTCGTGTATGGTTGAGCAACTTGGACGCTAACCATTGACATAAGATGACTGGGTGCTTTTAGTACAAAGTCTCTTCAGCAAATCCTTGAGTTCTCATGGAATAAATGTGTGTCATGGCCTAGACTCTTCTGAGGAGCATCACTTTCATGGTGAAGGAACATGAGCTATGAGATGTCTGGCCATGTGGCGAGTTAATCTTGGCATGATCCAACTTGCTTCACCTAACTACAGAAGACAGGTGGGTACTTTTGAGAGGTGGGGATGTTGTCTGCTAGGACCCAAGATGGTTCCACTGTGTCTTGGATGGATGCAGTGATGCACTTCACCAGTTCATGTTTCCAAACTTGAGCTGACCTCTTAGCTGACATCAGGCTTGAATTTATCAAAACAATCTACTGAATCATTTCCTCTTCTTGCACATCAAGCATTAAACAGCATTTTCACGATTACAGATAATGATGCACAATAAGAACACAAGCAAGAAACAGACCTAAAATGTAGCAATAGATAATTTCTGCAAAAAATAAACAGGCACAGTAAGGAGCCGGCAAAAAGTAAAAGATCGTGACAGGCAAGATTCTGGAACAGTTCTTCAGTCAATCCACAGAGAATGTTGGAAGGTTTAGTGACAGGGTTCATAACAATTTGGCAACTACTTCCTTCTAGAGATACCTTGTAAAGTTAAACAGTGATGGTAGAGAATAGGATGCAGGTGCATGGGGAAGCAGGTGTGATGAATGGAGCTGGGGGCTCAGTGTTGGGAAAATTAAAACCAGAAATCATTACACAATCAGAAATCTTAAAGCTACAGTGTTTAGGGTTTAGTGTCACCTAGTGGTGCAATTGCATATTGCATTATACAATCACTGGTCACAATATTGTTTCCCTTATTATTTTTTGCTTCCTTGGTGATGTGGATTCATGATCCTTTGCTTTCTCTTGTTGTTGTCATGTTAAATAATTTCAGAGGTGGAGCAAACGGAAAATTTTTAAAACCATAGCAACAACCTTGAGGCAACATATTGTCCATAGCAACCATATTATGACTGCAGTTTTGCAAGGCCGACTACTGGGGATGTATTAACATGACATATCTTTTTTTTTTGTGCCATGTCCTGCTGAGTGGGGATGGATGCCCAGAACAGCGGAGACACCTTTGGACAATTTTGCCATTTTTACATTCTGCCCATAGCTGCTGAACTGTACATATAGGAACAGATGTAGAGACTGCAATTGTGTATGAGTACATTTAAGTGTACTATTTATTGCACATACAGTGGAGATTGTCACAATGCCTGAAGTGAAGGTATGTATGTATTACCTGTTGCCTAGCAACAAAGCAAACATGTTTTTGAGTGTTGTTGACACCATTTTGTCTTTAAAACATGTTGACAGAAAGGTTTGATGTTCTGTAAACTAGCACCACCCTTTTTTAAACAGAGTAGGCAGAATTTATAAACTCATTGTTAGGGTAATTACGTTTCCTTGAACCTCAGGTATTCACTGGTTCCACACCTAATAATGATTAGGATCCTTTGGAGGATACTTGTGCCAGTGTTCAAAAAATAAACAAACAGGAAGGCATGAGGCGGGGTACACTCTGGACAGAACCCTGCCTCATGCCCTATGACTGCTGGGATATCTCCATCCCCCCTGTGACCCTTATGCTGCCTTTACACATAACAACGACAAGTCACAAATGCCACGAAGTACACATTCTTGGCCGCTGATCATGAATGTGATGATTTGAAGCAGAGACTTCAGGTGTCCTCAGGAACTGCTGCAACCTGTTACCACGCATTACGATTAATGGCACGTGTTGCTGATGAATAATCAGGAACCATTATGCAGGATCAAGAATAATGTTCCGTGCTGTTGCGCTGTTCTGCGCTATCCAGCCCAGTCTCATGTTTTTTTTTCGTGCTCCCGTGACGAAATGAGTCAAATTTTTGTGACAGAGCTTTTTTTTTTAAACTCACTATTACTAACCCTACTCCCACCCCAACCCTAACCTTAACCATAACCTAATCTTATTCCTTCCCCCCACCCTAACCATAACTGTCCCTACCCCCCCACTTCACTTTTAATTTCGTGCAGCCATCACGGAATGAATGAGAATGAATTTGTGCTGCCGTGACGAAAATGAGGCGCTTTTCATCACAATATCACGAACCAATAGATTAATGTATATTTTGTGCTGCTGAAGCACGACTTGCCGTGAGACCATGTTGGCGCTATCACACACACACCCACATCAGCTGCTGAACAATTCAGATCACTCCAGTTTGCTCCTCAAAATCCACAGCAGAAGAACTTTGTGATTGCATGCTTAGTTGGGCTCTGTGCCATGGAGTGGTGCAGAGAGGAGGAGGAGACGGAGAAAGCCAGATGTGTGGCTCCACGCTTCTCTCGTCTTGCTCGTTTTCCCAAACATCAGGCACAGCAGCAGCAGCAGGTGGAACACCTGCAGGAGTGCACTGAGGAGCACTGGACCGAAACCTTTAGCCGACTTGGTGTCACTGTCCTTCAGCATATTGCAGCAATGAAACTGAATGCGGTGCAGCAGGATTTAATTGTGCGCACGTCACAGAAGAACGCTGTCACGCTCTATTAGAGATCACCACTAATCAAAACGGATGAACACGCTCAGTTGCAGCCTCCACAACATGAGGTGAAATGAGGGTGGTGCGTGACATTTGTGGAAGATTTTTTTAACAGCCAAAAACATGCTCCACGAATATCATGCACTAACACGCACTATTAAGAAACCTATTCAGATGCATTAAGTCACGTTAAGGATGACAGGAATGTGCCAAGAATGACGCAAATATGACATTTGTAACGCGTCCTGCCTATGTGTAAACACAGCATTAACTAGAGTAAGTGGGTATAGAAACTAGGTGGATGGAAACAGGAAGGCAGGAGTTTGCCAAAACAACACATAAAAAGCGTGTACAGCTCTGGGCACATATCTTATGGACAAATGAGAAACAAAAGGTAATCTAAAAACTACAAAGATGAATCCATGTTAAATTGGTCTTGCATTCTTCATTCCTTGAGAAGTCTGCATCTGATCTAACTGGGATTTCATGTGAGTTCCACCAAGCACCATCACAAAGCCATAGTACCACAGCTGGAGTGATTTGGCTTTACAGGGAGAAAACTACCCAAGTAGCTGGAAAGCTGCCTGTGGTAACATAGGGGTTATGGAGTAGCCATGTGTACATATCAACTATGATGTTAACGACAGCAGCTACACTACAGTAGTTCATGCACAAGCACACAATTTACAGACAAGAAGGCAACAGGCTGCTGCTGTCAAGCACATTTCACAGTAGCCAATCGCCTCCAGGCCAACTAAGCCTACAACCAACCATCGCTTATGCACTGGATAAACATTACCACCTCAGCTAGTCATGCACCCACACAATGCCATCCAACACACACTGACACTGTGATTAATGGTGCGTGAGCATTCGATATGACTGGATTATTAAGCCTCTGTGATTGAAAGCCTCACGGCCGTTCTGTTTCCGATTTTGCCCATCGCTGTAGCCATTCTTTGTTCACTTTGACTCTTGTTATACCCTTGGGGAATTCTGCTCAGAAAGCCCACTCTGATATTATGTTTCATGTTTAATTTAATAGTGTTGACATGCTCTGCCTCAGAAATCTATTTTTAATACATCATTAGCCACCTCACAAGAATGCCAATATTGAATGTAAGGTCCTAGGACACATGTACACAGTGACAACATTGGCACAATCTGTGTCTCAAAGTCTTTGTGGCACTCATAGCATTTTTTAAAGACTATAAATGTGAGGTCACACTGAATGCTTTGGCTCAGTGCTATTTGATGAAGTCACTGTATCCTTCGATATGGCGGTTATCCCAGAGGACCCATGTTTACACAATGCTAAGTCTGGTCATGAGTCATTTGTGCAGTTATTCAACAGTTTGAATTGAGTTTGGCTTCATTATATGCCATCATGTGACAGCAGTCAGCATGGGTACCCCCCTCCGCGGCTCCTCTTCCCTGCTCGGCGTCTTTCTTGCCCGTCTCTAACCCCGCTCCCCCACCTTCTACTGGCGCCTGTACGGTTAGTTAGGGATTGCCACAGGACATCATGTGACAAACAAGGAAAGACACACAAACAGACAGCCATGTACGCACACGCACATGCACACATACACGAGCATGTAAGCTACAAGCACCAACGCGACCATTTGTCTTTCTCCCTCTCATTGACTTCTTTGATGTGGGTTAAGTTGACTGAGCAGCACAGTGCTTCAACAATAAAATCCATTCTACTAGCAGAGTGGAGCTTGTGTGTGTGTGTGCGTGCACGTTCATGCGTGTCTGTGTGTGTGCGTACGACCCAGCACTGACCAGGCACACCTTGAGGCAAAACTGTAAATGCAGCTTGAGCAAATGTGGGATGTTTTACTTGTGACATTTTGCCTTTGAATCAGCCCGTGTCCAAACCTATTTACGGGTGATTCTTAGACTACGGGCACTTATGTCCTTTGATCATATTGTATGAAAAACAGAAAAAAGGGGAAATTTCACACTTTTATAGTTATCTTTACAATGAAAGTGTGTTAAGAAATTTGTTCTAGTAGTCTATGATGACTTTTTCACCTTTTTTCAGCATCGTTATATGCAAATATTGCCGTTTTGTGCTTGTCCCACACCCAGACTTTTGATCTTCAATGATAAAAATGAATGGTAAAAAATTTTTTTTCTAATGTTTTAAAATATCTCTGAATAAAATATCAGTAAAATAATCAAAACTTAATTGGGGTATTCAATGTCATACAACTGTTGTGATTTTTTTTAAACAAAATGTAGTTGTCCCACACTATTGCCGTAATTTCCACCACAACACTGTAATGTCCCTTTAAACAGTTTGTATGAAAGATTGTTTGGGTAGTTTCTATGGAGATAAACAGTGACATCAGAGCACATGTATATAGCGCCAAATCACAACAAACAGTTGCCCCAAAGCGCTTTATATTGTAAGGCAATGATGTGGTGGAAATTACATTTACAAGGCCAATAGTGCCCGTAGTTAAAGAATCACCCTTACATGAATAATATCCATAATTCTGATATGTCGGCGTCTCCAAAAAGTGTCAGTGTGGACTTCAAGCACTTTGAATTATTTGGGGGAATTTAACAGTTTTATTGTCACATACGGATGTTGGAACATCAGGAAATATTCATATCCCAAAAAGGAAGCCATTAAGAAGATCACATCCTGTTGATCCCAATGTGCATTAAATGACTGCCCCCCCCCCACCCCAATCTACAGGACCAGACCTGACTCCCTTGAAATGTCCCTATTTTCCCTCATTGTCTGGCAGACTTCCAACATGTGAAACTCTAGCTCGTACCATTTCTGCCCTTTCCACAAAATTTAGGAAGCCATTAGCAACATCAAATCATTAGTTCAGGAAAAGAGAGAGCGAGAGAGTGATGCATGGAGGTAGAAAGACAATGATGGCAAAAAAAGACAAGACACACAGGCATGCACACACACAGATATCAAATTTCTCCTGTTTTCACTCACTCTATTACAATAATGTGCAGGAGGCTCTTTTACTCATACATAATAATGTGAGATCCATAATCAACAGTAAATTAAATGACTGACTGGTAGGATTGCCGCACAACACACAACCATGCATTCTTAGGATTCATCTTTAATGTGAAAAGTAAAAATATGCATGCCAAGAAAACTATAAGAAATAAACAATCAAATGACCTCTGCAGGTTTTCCCTGCAGAAGTAACAGCATAGGCTTTGTACACCAATAATGCAGATGAGTCTGTTGGTGAGTTTGTGCACAACCTGTATATAAGCAAACTTAAAAAAAAAGCCATGCTTTTATCAGAACTTACCAAATTAAAAGAGCATGTAATGACAGTGAAGCCATTAATCACTGGTTAACTTTGCTGCACCAGATCAATGAAAAAAGTTACTTTGTTTTGCCAATGCAATATCCCATAGGTGTGTCTGCCACCTGTTGGTTTGTTAGTGGATGCTGGATGGATGATGAAAAATTAACAGCAGCTGTGGATGAACTTAGTGTATTTTTTGGAGTATGAATCACATCCTATCAAAGGAAAAACAAACAAAAAAAAAATAAATAAATGCTGTAAGTCATACTGGAGTGTATGTTGCACTGGAGTATAAATCACACCTTTTGTCTGTATGTGGAACATACTTTTTACCACAGCATTTCCCTGGAGGTGAGTTTAACAACAGACAGGAACTCAAAAGCAAATGTACTCACCACAGCATGTGCTGTTAGTTGGATGTTTTTTCATGGAGGTAAATAGGGGTTGCTGACCCACAGTGCTGGAAACACATTAGATTTTTTTCCCCCATCAGCTCTTCAATTGGACACAGCACATGCACTCTATATTCACTCACGCATGTATGAGTGCGTGACGAGCTGGAAACCCATTCCAACGGCGGGCAAAATGAGGTTACACTGCCATCTGATCATACTTGCAACATTCACACTGCAGGTCAGACGCAGGTCAGACATATCGTGCCACGACCGAGGAGCTGCACGAAATCATCGGCCATGTCGAACCATGGCTGAATGGTGCGATCAAGGCAGTGTTCACACCAGCTGCGGAATGTCAGTGAATGCTGGATGAATGGCCATGCACACGTGTCGGCATCCTGTCCTCACATGGAAATAAATAAAAGCACATATCACCTTTGCAACGTGGTCAGCAGCGAGCACGTCAGTGCCCGCCCACATCATCAGCCAGGCTGCCCCATGTGAAGATATCCATCTGATCATGTGAACGTACTGCAGCCGATCCAAGTGTCATGTCCACCACATGAGTTATGGTCCACATGATGCAGTGTCCTTTGGCTCGCCGCACGCTGGACAGCTGGACACACTGAGACACTGATGTGCTCATGATATGAGCTGTCAGTAACGTCAGTTCATTACTTCCTTGTTTATCTCCATGGTTCATGTACAGAGGAACAGAAGGATGACACTTGTATTACATGGTAAAAATTGCAGTTTTTTTTATGTATGTGTGTATGCTTTTTTTGTTTGCAGTGAGAACAAAGTCATAACCAGTGACATGATTGTCTTTAAACAGTACATTCATTGTTCTTATTATGTTCTGTGCTCTCTCATTATTTTGTCCTTACACATTTTCGTTGATTTATGTACATATGTTCAGCATCTAATTGCTCCACTGCTGTGTGCGCGTGATGTGGTATCACACCTCCCACATCCTATGACTGTGTTCGCACACAAGCGTGCACAAAACCATTGCAACAGTATTGTTCACAGTGTGTCCCTCCCGATAGTAGGTAGAAATTTTCACAGTTCGACACCTGTTTTTCGACCAGTTTCTAGTTCTTTTGCCCAGTTTTGTGTTATGTGTGAAGGGTCCCTTATACTTGTATTTGCATGTCGAAATAATATGTCAGGAAATGTAACCTGAATGATCTAATCTTATTCCACTCAACTACAACCCCTGGCAATAATTATGGAATCACCGGCCTCAGAGAATGTTCATTCAGTTGTTTAATTTTGTAGAAAAAAAGCAGATCACAGACATGACCAAAACTAAAGTCATTTCAAATGGCAACTTTCTAGCTTTAAGAAACACTATAAGAAATCAGGAAAAAAAAATTGTGGCAGTCAGTAACGGTTGCTTTTTTAGACCAAGCAGAGGGAAAAAAATATGGACTCACTCAATTCTGAGGAATAAATTATGGAATCACCCTGTGATCACACCTTGGAGAGCTGTTGCACCAAGTGGACTGACATGAATCATGGCTCCAACACGAGAGATGTCAATTGAAACAAAAGAGAGGATTATCAAGCTCTTAAAAGAGGGTAAATCATCACGCAATGTTTCAAAAGATGTTGGTTGTTCACAGTCAGCTGTGTCTAAACTCTGGACCAAATACAAACAACATGGGAAGGTTGTTAAAGGCAAACATACTGGTAGACCAAGGAAGACATCAAAGCGTCAAGAAAGAAAACTTAAAGCAATATGTCTCAAAAATTGAAAATGCACAACAAAACAAATGAGGAACGAATGGGAGGAAACTGGAGTCAACGTCTGTGACCGTACTGTAAGAAACCGCCTAAAGAAAATGGGATTTATATACAGAAAAGCTAAACGAAAGCCATCATTAACACCTAAACAGAAAAAAAACAAGGTTACAATGGGCTAAGGAAAAGCAGTCGTGGACTGTGGATGACTGGATGAAAGTCATATTCAGTGATGAATCTCGAATCTGCATTGGGCAAGGTGATGATGCTGGAACTTTTGTTTGGTGCCGTTCCAGTGAGATTTATAAAGATGACTGCCTGAAGAGAACATGTAAATTTCCACAGTCATTGATGATATGGGGCTGCATGTCAGGTAAAGGCACTGGGGAGATGGCTGTCATTACATCATCAATAAATGCACAAGTTTATGTTGATATTTTGGACACTTTTCTTATCCCATCAATTGAAAGGATGTTTGGGGATGATGAAATCATTTTTCAAGATGATAATGCATCTTGCCAAAGAGCAAAAAACTGTGAAAACATTCCTTGCAAAAAGACACATAGGGTCAATGTCATGGCCTGCAAATAGTCCGGATCTTAATCCAATTGAAAATCTTTGGTGGAAGTTGAAGAAAATGGTCCATGACAAGGCTCCAACCTGCAAAGCTGATCTGGCAACAGCAATCAGAGAAAGTTGGAGCCAGATTGATGAAGAGTACTGTTTGTCACTCATTAAGTCCATGCCTCAGAGACTGCAAGCTGTTATAAAAGCCAGAGGTGGTGCAACAAAATAATAGTGATGTGTTGGAGCGTTCTTTTGTTTTTCATGATTCCATAATTTATTCCTCAGAATTGAGTGATTCCATATTTTTTTTCCCTCTGCTTGGTCTAAAAAAGTAACCGTTACTGACTGCCACAATTGTTTTCCTGATTTCTTATAGTGTTTCTTAAAGCCAGAAAGTTGCCATTTGAAATGACTTTAGTTTTGTGTCATGTCTGTGATCTGCTTTTTTTCTACAAAATTAAACAACTGAATGAACATCCTCCAAGGCCGGTGATTCCATAATTTTTGCCAGGGGTTGTACTATATAAACTTATTCTTTCGGTTTTTACCCCATTTCCAATTTTTGACTCCTGACTATGTACACTTCTGGCAGAAAATAAATAGGATACCCAATCTGGGCATGAAAATGGGCACAATCTGTGGTAAAAGTAATCAAACCAAAAAAGCTTTAAATGTGTTCCAAAACCTTTGTGACATTGGGACATATTGTGAGTAATTGGATGTAATTTGTCCAGATAGGGGGTATGTATTTGCTACTATAATTCTACAGATGGCTTTAATTGTTATTTTGTTAGTGCATCTTGAAATAAATCATTTTTGTTTGAATGTGGATTTGCTTGGTCATTTAGTTTGATTCCAGGCTAAGGCTGAAATTAAAATACAATGCAGATTGTTTTCAGTTTTGGAGCAGAGAGATTGATTGACAGTGGTGTGCAGCGGTCAGTGTGTGTGCAGGAGGGTGCATTCGAAGACTCACTGTTTGTTTAAATATATCCAGAAATATAATGTACATCCATAATTCCGTGAAAAGCATGTTACACTCTTCAGCAAAAGACAATTTTCAAATGTTAACAGATACACATTAGCTTTGTGGAAAAGGCTTGTGTCTGGCACTGAGTGAAGAGTGTTGAACAGCTAAATTATGAGTGACTCGATGAAGGCATACATGAGTGTGCATGTGAACCAGAAGGCGGAGTGCCCTTGTACAGTAAGTAAAGCTATGAAAACAAACACAGAGCAGGAGCAACAAAATAAAAGCACCAGAAGAAGTGAGCAGCTCGTGACTGGGACAGTTATGCACAAATACTCTTACGTAATGTCACAGCAACAAGAACAATCAAATTAATAAAATCATTAAGTCAGCGAAACTAAATGTTACTGTTGCACGTAATTCACCAACAGTGTTTTCAATTGTTGCTACACCAAATGAATGAAGAAGAGCAAAATTTATGGTACCAATATACGAGGTCTGTCAATAAAGTATAGGTCCTTTTTATTTTTATTTTGATCCGGATATTCCACTGTTAATGGAGATTTTTTTAATGAAAGATGTGCGGACGGGTCCGCGCGTCGAGATGCAGCCGCTGCAACGCTCCGCCACAGGAAAAACACCTCTGTTGGAAGCCTTAAGGACAAGTTGGAACATGTCCAGCTGTTAAACAATTTCTCATATACTCACTCCACTGAAAGCCATCAAAAGCCGCCTGGATTTTACAAATGGTTATCAACACGGAGGTGTTTTTCCTGTGCTGCCGCACCGCGCCGGCTGCGTCCCGACGCGCGGACCCGTCCGCACGTCTTTCATTAAAAAAATCTCCTTTAACAGTGGAATATCCAGATAAAATGCTGAAACCGACTTCTTCTGAAACTTCTCTGTTCTCTCACGACGTCCTGGATCAATAGAGCCTGAAATGTGGAGGTTTTTAGCTTGAAACAGGCTGATGACGGCGCCTGGGACCGCTGCACGATGTCTCGCACCGTGGGAAGTCTTTAAAGCGACAGTATCACCTCAAAATCTCTCATCAGCCGTTAAAATTTTCACCGAAAACCAGCTTAATTTTTCGAACCATGTCCACTTCGATGTGTCTCACAGGTTTAGAAAAAATTTTGATCAAACAAAGCGCCAGTCTCTCAGCAACTTCTCAGACAAAGGAATTCCGACGAGGGGCTGGACGACTCCTCCCACAAGGAGTGCTCACAGGCGAATGACGTCACCGACAGGCGTGGAAAAACTCACGCATGCGCATGAGGGTTCAAGCATGTCTGACGTAAAAACATATGAATGAAATCCATATAGTTTTTGAAAAAAATAAAAAGGACCTATACTTTATTGACAGCCCTCGTATAAACATGATTTGGCAACATCATAAGACATATGTCACTAACATAAACAATTTACATGAAAAATCTGTCCGCCCTTTAAAAATCGTTGAAAGCTTTAACGTTTGTTTTTTTGAAGCTGAGAAAGAGTGTTTTGAAAATTTCTTTTCCAATGGTTACACATTCCCAAACCATAAATGCAACAGTGTTTGCAAGGTTACAATGGGTGGGGCCCTGTTCCATCAAATCAAAATAACACAGACAAAAAAGAACAATAACAATAATAATAATAATAATTCACCCATCCATTCATTTTTTAAACCAACTTACCCCAATTAAGGGTCATAGGGGGCTAGAGCCTATCCCAGCAGTCATATGGCATTAGTCAGGGCACACCCTAGACAGGATGCCAGTCTATCACAGGGCCATAATAATAATAATAATAATAATAATAATAATAATAATAATAATAATAATAATAATAATAATAATAATAATAATAATAATAATAATCCAATCTACAATTAGTGATGTTTGTAAGTTTGTAGCCTGCCATTATTTCACCAACTTGCTTCAAATGAAAAAGTGAGTGGGCTGGGTTGAACTATTAAGCAAAGAGTTGGAGGAAGGCCTGCCCTGGATAAAATACAGAGAATGACTCAAACATAATGCAAAAATATGTGAGGAGGGTAAAAGTGGAGTGTGGACTGAGAGAATTGGGGTGTGTGTGTGTGAGGGGTTCCTTACAAATGTTCCCCCCAATGAGTGTCTGAAACACTAACAAGTAAAATATATCATCTTTTGGATATCTGATAGAGTACACTCAGAGTTTCAATGGCAGTGAAGCATTGTGGGATGTCAGAGCACAAAAAGTGCTTGGAGAGCTTTATTTCAAGTTATGTCCTTTCTTGCTTGTCACACTGCGGCATCTCTATAGGAAATGAATATAATAGCAAAGAATGTAGGGAGGTAAAGCTCACTTCAGGGACAGATGATGTCATGCTGACATTGGCATGGCAACCAGGAGGTGTGCAAGCCAGGAGAACCCTGCAGCCTACCTTACGTTTCCTCAAGGCCATGAAAATACTGAAAGCAAGAGTGCAACCTCATAAGTTAGTTAAACTCAAATGACTGGAGGAAATTAACTGCCTTCAGCGCTTTACATTTAATTAAATATCATACTTAGCAGTTTGAAGTATTTTACAGTCATTCATAACCTTCATACAACTTATTTCAAATATTTAATACAATTTAAATTTTAAAAACACTCATACATCAGAACTCTGCAGTTGTCTTCCATCAGAAGATTGCACCCCATGAAGGGGATGGGGAAAGCTGTTTGGAGACTCATCTCTGGACAAGAACTAACCCCAGGAGTGCATCAAGGCTGTGTTATCTTTGGTGGATGCCAACTAGTGCTGAGGGGTCATTTACTGCATGGTGGGGCCCAGGTCGAGGTCCAGGTGGGCACCTGGAACATCCTTTCCTCAGTAAAGATGACCATCTTCCACTGCTGTTGAAGGAGCATGGAAAACTCCACATTGCAGTGGCTGCATTGTCTGAGGTGTGAAGACCCAGAAGTGACCTGGGCCCCTATCCACAAAACACCCTAAAGCTAAAAGTAGCTCTTAGTGACGACATTATAAGAAAAATCTTAGAATTCCTCGAATTCTTAGACATTTCTTGGAATTTTTCCTTGTTAAGATAAAAGTTGTTCACAAAGCATCTTAAACCTTAAGAGAACTCCTAAGGTGCCAAATTGTTAAGAGGAGGGAGGACTTTTAAGAAGCCTAACAGTGTTTTAAGCAGAGAATTTGGCGGAACAACAGAGAGGAAGGAGAGACATTCTCTGTATGGTGAATGGCAGTGATTCAGTAACACGCTACTGGCTTGCAGTGGTGGGCACACTTCCGGTAATCCGATAACAGATAATTATCGAAGATAATGTTTTCATTATCGGATTATCTTTATATCACTCGCGGCCAGCTCCAGATATTTTTGCAGAGAAGCTCCAGTATGCCTCCTAAAATAAAATTGGCATCGGCAAGGACTTACCAAGAGGTCTGGTTCAGAAGCAGAGGGAAGCCCTGTGGTGGAGACGGAGCAACACGTTGAGAAGGGGAAAAGGATAGAAAAGGCTGAGAGATGAGCACTGACAGCTGCTTCAGCCTATTATACTCTGGGGGCGGTGCCTATATGCAAAAGTTCCTGGAGTAACGCAGGATTTGCCTGGATAAATCCAGCGGTACACAGGGCATTATCGGCGGCAGCAGAACACCGCCATTCTCACGCGCATCTTAACCTGCGATTGTAAAGGATAGAACTGGGTATTAACCCCCGTTGCCTGACTTGTGCCGGATGCTACGGCGTCAAAACTCCGCTTTATTCGGTGGATTTAGCGGCGTTATCCGTGTATTTGCGGCTAGTACAGCGCTCAAAACGCTGGTGAAATGCTCCGCCCCTTTCCACCACGAAAACAGCTGGAACTACCATGAACTTCGGTCTACGTACTACCCGCTGACAAAACCGTCTATGTGTAAACGGGGCTTAACCACCCGACCCCCCGCCTTTTTAAGCATTTTTATTTATTGCCTCTCACGTGCCTGGAAAAACTCCTCACCATCTAACCATGTCCTTTAAGTCCTTCAGACTTTTTTCAGTACAATTGTTCTTGGGAGCATGAGCATGACTAAAACCTTTCAGCTTCTGGGGGGCTCCCAGACCCCCCGCCTTTTTAAGCATTTTCCTTATTTGCTTTTCAGCTTCTGGAGGGGCTCTGCCACCCATACTCCCCACCTTTTTAAGCATTTTGCTTTTTTTCCATTTTCAGCTGACACCCCCCCCCAATTACAGCCCTCTTAACCCTCATATCAATATGATATACGATATGACTATGATTTGACACAAAGTGCAGCAACAGTGAAAATTAAACATTCTTAAACAAAACTAATAATATCACACTCATTTTGCACTCATCATAAGGTTAGGATACTGTGCCCTCCAAAAGTATTGGAACACTTGGAATTTCACACATTTTAATTTGTTTATACCATTTTAAATACAAGAAAACAAAAAATAAAGAATAAAAATTTCTAAAATTATCTTCCTCAAACTTAAACTGAAAGCAAATCTCTAAAACTTGATAAAACCTGTAAATAATAATCAGTTTTATTGCCAGTTTTCTTTAGTCAAGTCAGGGGATGGAAAAATGATGTGTGATAACAATGATAAATGATCAGAATGGTGACAAAGGTCAGTTTCAGTTTGTACAGGGGTCAAAAGTTAAAGTTGCTCCATTGATTTTGCTCCAGCTGTATTTGTGCTGAATTTGATGCTTCTATCACCATTTGAAGGATTGTTTCAGTTATCTGCTGCACTAATAAGCCAACAGAGCATGAACCAGCTGCTGTCTGTTAGCTTAAACATGTTTGCACTCTTACACAGCTAACAGACAGACATGGTAACCTGAATTAAAGGAGAAATGCTGCTTTTAACAACCTGGACCTCATTTCTGACATAAACTATGGTTATTTACTCACGAATATAAGTTTGGTGTGATTAGAAGTCCATAGTTCAAGTGACGTGTTCAGTTCAAATCTGAAGCAAACATTTTTCTTCTTCTACTAAGGTGGATTAGAACTTTTTTGTGGTACACAGCACAAACTACTGGACAGGAGGAACCTAACAGTCAGTGTGACTCACTGATGTGAAAATGCAACTCTTTCAAACAGACGTGTGGTGCTGTGACATGTCAGTCATCTGTGTCCAATCAGATTTCAGGGGAGTCCAGTGAAACCCCCGCCTCTGCTCTAGCTCCACCCATGCCAGGAAGTGTTCAACATTTCCTGCTTCACTATGACTGAGAATTCGGCACTTCCTGTTTGAGTGTGAGCTTGCCACTGAGTTCCTGCGAGATTCCATGGGATCTCGTCTGTCAATCCAGGAAGTGTTTGACATTTGAACATTTCCTGTTTTACTGTGGACTTGAATTGTGGCACTTCCTGTTTAGGACGCCCTGTACCATAAGTGAGCTTCGCACCGCTGTGCGACACTTCGCTCATATAATATTCATAGAATTATTAATATCAAAGTAAGCGATGTCAGGAGCCATAGCCTCACACTCACCAGTTTGAAGAGAACTTCGCTTGTGTGCTGCAATCTCACGTACCAGCACTTCTCACAGTTGTTGCTTGTGCACACAAGGAGAGGGAACAACGCATTGATTTTTTGGGTAATACGCTCCCAAGTCTGCCACTTCCCTTGTTGCATGATCCTGGGACCCAATTCAGAATGAGAATCAGAACAGCCTTTATTCACCAAGTAGCTTCAAACAATACAAGGAATTTGACTCCAGTTTGAACTGTCCTCTCTCTGTACAAGCATGAATAAATTAACACTAAACACTGACTAATTCACAATAAAAATGTACAAATAAAAATGAAAATTTCCCTCTTAAAACACTTTTATTTTCCTCCATGAGCTGTGCCAACAGCAGGCACTGATCTTTTTATCCATTTGGGCTTTCTGGTTCTATTTTCATCAATTTCGTTTGTTGTTTTGGTCATTCTGCCAAATCAAGGACGCCAGCAATCATAGGAATTGCTGATAGTTGAGTCTGCGTCCACCAGTTGTGTGCTGCCATAGCTCCTGCCTTCTCTCTCTCTCTTTGTTTCCAGGAGCAGTGCCGCGGAGCTGATCACCTCACCTGTTGCTCGTCAACTCGGCAGAATCTAAACCCTGGTCCACCACTTCCACCTTTGCCAATAACTCAGTGTTCACTTCACTGTATCTGGTCCCTCTATTCTCCATAGTAGAGTTCTGTGCATTCCTACACAGCCTATTTAAACTTTGTGCTTTAGTGCATTCCTAGGCAGCTGTTTTGGTAGCCTTGTGCTTTTTGAACTGTGAGCCTTCCTACACTCAAGCTGTGCTCACGTGTGGTTGCATGCCACTCACCTGTGCATGGTCCTTGTCTTCAGTAATCCTGCACTGAGGACTGATCCTTACACATTTTCCTTGTGCAATAAATCCTGTTCATTTTTCCATTCAGCCTCCTGTATTTTAGGTTCTTATCCATTTTGTTTGGGTTTCCACCATAATACTATATAATATCAAGTACAATAAGTAGTAAAATTACCAGCATGAAGAGTAAACATAAGAATAAGATAATCAACGTAGTAATTGGCATATGAATGAGGTATGTCAATATTCTGAAGCTTTGTAACAATTCATTTAATGTTGCTGAGTTTCCTCATCATGACATTAAATTATTTTCATGATTACACATTTCTTAATACAGTTCATGTTATATAATCAGTTGATTTTACTCTCCACTCATAACTTATTGTGACAACCAATTACAGCTGTTAGGAGACTGTGATATATCTAGCAAAGGGGTCAACCCCGCCTCCTCACAAAGATAAACGTTTCTGCCGGAAACCCATTTGAACGGCGTGCAAGATGAGGTTGCATGGCCATCTGATCATGTTCGAAGCATTTGCATGCGGTGTCGAACGCAGGTCGGACATATCATGCCGCGGCCGAGGAGCTGAATGAAATCATCAGCCATGTCGAACCGTGGCTGAATGGCGAGATTGAGGCAGCCTTTACAACAACGGCCAAATGTTGGCGAATCCTGGATGAATGGCCATTTGACCCACTCTCGGCCGGAGTCGACCAAAGTCCAGGTGCCACCAACAAACATCCAACACCACTTGCGGGGCACTTAGAAAAGGTGCAGGCGGCACGAGAGTAGAGTGCAGGTGACCACATTTGAGCTGGCTGTGCGAATGGTCTCATGAGTGTGCTGTTACCAAGTAACAGAAATGGTATGCAAATGCCTCCCCCCAAACCAAACCCAAAGGGTCTGAAGTGTGTCACCCCCCCCCCCCCCCTCCCCGCTCCCACTCCATGATCCAACATTGTCAGGTGCAGCTGAGGTGTCCGGAGTGTGAGCGCTGTCCAATTCAGCTAGAGAACACATATCGTCCCACGAACAACATGAACAACACGCCATGCAATGCGCATGTGTGGGCGGGCTCTCATGCTCTCATGCCATGCTGATAATTGCTTACAGACAAGATCACATGGGGACTGGCCAGAAACATCTGAGTGCGCGCGGCATGGTGTGAAGGCAGCCCTCAGCCGGCCGGCTGAAATGAACCATCCACCAAGTAAATTGTAGTCCACATGACAGACATAAAGAGTGGAAAATAAATAAAACATAAACAGGATAAGGGGAAAGGCATGAACTCATTCATGTGTGACCGCTTTGCTCATAGTGCTGTGGACACACGGGGCATTTCAGCTGATTGCCGGCCAGCGACTCACTTTCACCTGGAATGACAGTGACTCAGTGCACACAATAGGTTAAATTAAAAACACAGAGAACACAGAGAGGCAGGACAAATAAAGAAATAAATACAACAATAACTACATACATATTTACATAGCAAATACATAAAAGAAATAATCACAGAACAAAGAAACAGAGAGTGAGACTTTTTTCTGTGAACTGAAGGTGGGTGTGTCCGTGCCAGCAGCAGCTGTTGAGAACTGTGTCTCGCAAGTTACAGCTTAAGAGCACATATCGTGCCATGAAGGATATCACTACAGGTAGGCTGCCCCATGTGAAAGATCTGTCTGATCATGTGAACACTCAGTGAATGTCACGCCCACCACGCAAGTTATGGTCCATATGACGCGGTGTCCTTAGGCGCACTGCTCGCTGGACACTCGGTGCCAGCTGATGTGGACGCGATATGAGCCCACGGCTTCATTCATGTCAGTCATTACCTTGTTTATGTCCGTGACCACGGGTCATGTACAAAAGAACAGGAGGATGATACTTGTATTGGTCGCTCCTTATAACAGGAATTACATATTAGAAACTGCAGCCTCTTTTTTTTTTTTTTACAGTGAGAACAGATTCATGACCAGTAACATGATTGTGTTATATTTAAACAGTACATTCATTGTTCCTATAATGTCTGTATCTGTGCTCTCACATTATTTTGTTCTTACATATTTTTGTTGATTTATGTACATTTGTCCAGCATCTAATTGCTCCGCTGTTGTGGGAGCATGATGTCATGTCACACTTTCCACGTGTTTGCACTATGTTCGTAGGGCACACATCAGCATGCCCAATGCCATCGCCTCCGGATCGTTCCTGCCTGTCCGATCGTGTGTCCTTCCTACAGGTGGAATTTTTCACTGATCTTTTTTTTTTTTGCAGTTTCTGCTTCTTTCACCCAATTTGTTATGTGTGAAGGGGCCATAATATACAGCAGGTAAAATAAGTATTCATCATTTTTCTCAGCAAATATATTTCTAAAGGTGCTATTGACATTAATTTTTCACTTGATGTCGGTAACAAGTAATCCACACAAAGAAATCAAACCACAGACACCATCTGAAATCTATGTGTAATTAGAAAGCAATCCTGCCCCTTTTTAGTGCAAATTATTATCAGTTGGTTCAGTCCCAATTGATGGCCTAAAACAAGGTGCCCCATTAGCAAGGTGTCACACAAGAAACATGTCATGTTGGGTAAAAGCAAACTGCGAATACCGCAGTAGAGATATCATAGGTCACAGGTGCCAAACTGATTCCAGAAAGAGCCACGAGGGTGCAAGTTTTCTTTGAAACCACTGACTCCAACAGCATTCTAATTGCAATGAAAATAAATTCAAGCCAAAAAATAAACAAAAAACATAATAATGACTGAAATAAATGCAGTGTTTAGAAAGAAGTCCCTTGATGTTTGTCTGCTCTACCTTCTTTCTCAGCTTAAAGCACAGGACGCGAGCACTTTGTCCTGCCAACAACCAAAATAAATAACAGGCGGAAGTGAACCTAAGCAGGTCTTCTTTTTCTGTTGAGTTTATTGGTGGTTTGCAAACTGACATGGTGTGTTCCCGCCTCCAACTGTTTGGGTGTGGAGCATTAATGGAGTCTGATGTCCTCACCGGGTCATTGTAAACAGAAATCAAGAACAACAACAACAAAACAACAGTATTAATCAGTTGCCATTATTTTAAATAAACATTATTCCAGAGCACACACAAAAAATAAAAATTCTGGTTTCATTTTCATTCCTAGCAAAATGCCAAAAGTTTCTAGTTTTCGTTTTCATTCCATGAACCGGTTCAACGCCTTGCGGGAAAGACTATAATGTTTAAAGACTTGTGGGTGTGTCTGTTTTAATTTTTTTTTTTTTTAAGTAAGTGTAATTCAGTGGCAATATTAATGTGAGTATCCCCCACAAACATCCCCCATATAATGCTATTTTCACACACATTCATTATTTAAATAAGCCTATTAAAACATCTGATGTCTACTCAGCCAGCACACACACACACACACACACACACACACACACACACACACACACACACACACACACACACACACACACACTTACTTAGCTGACCAGTTTTTGCTGAAATAGATGTTGGAACTCTACTAAAATGCACACGAATGAATGAGGAAGTGAAACAGTTGTGTGAAGGAAGAGAATGAGAGAAACTTGAAGTTTATTGAAGAAAACCTGCACTTCACCAGGTTAGGTTCACAGACTAATACCCCGTCACACATATGCTGATTGAGGCTGAATGGTGTCAGAATGAATCTCTGAGCAGTCTACATAGTTGGTCTTATTTGCTCGGCTGTCCTGAGTATGTTGCACAGTTCAAAACACTCTTGGCGCCATCGAGAAGGGACACACATCTAATGGCGGTGTATATGCAATTTGTGCGCCATCTGATCGCAATCTACATATTCTAATGGCTTCATAACAGCATTTGAAACGATCTGATCGTGGTTGATTGAGCTCTGACATCGATCAGTCATGGCAAAGCCTGCCGGCATGTTGTGCCACGTATGCCCACCTGGACCCCGGCCAAGGAGGGCAAAGGAAATGTTGATATGTAATAACATTTATGTGACACACATTCATACGTGCATCGCCAGGCCATGACAGCATATTAAACATGAATGTCACCTCCAGCACGGAACCAGGACAGCGCAGAACACACAGAATCCAAGAACCACAGCCTGTGATGAAAAGCCTGTCACCCGGCTGCTGTGTGCAGCAAACAACCACAACATAAATAAATCCCATGTGATATTCCAACCGGACATTGCGGTGTACAGAGTTGTGTTGTGCTGAAGTGTGCAAAAAAAAAAAAAAAAAGAAATTAAAGTTCGTTGGAAAGGCTGCGTCTGACGAATGGTGGGAAAGCTTGACTCACTTCCAGCAAACCTTCAGCAAAGGTGTCCAGTGGCTGACAGCGGCTCATGCGCCCCATGCACACGTGCCCCGCACACACGTGCATACGTGTAGCGGCTCATTCAGCCATTATGAACACACAAACAGACAAAAGTCTTCAGCACCTTTTATGGCCGTCTGACAGCAGTCTGTGTCATTTAACTATTGTCTAAATACGCTTTGGATGCGATCGTGCAGGTGTGGACGCGATAGTCTGGACGGGATCCGCCCACAGTCTACATGCCTCTTTCCCTCCCGATTGCGTCCGGATGATGGGCATTTTTACCATGTCGGCCTAGTTCCTGTGCATTCTTGCTATGTGTGACAGGAGCTTAAGTTACCATTGTAACTAACTCTGAACTTAACTTACCTCCCTTTCTGAAATGGGCTTGAGTACCCCTTGTTTTCGGGTTAGATTAACCTCCTTTTCTGAAAGAGAAAACTTAAGTTTCTCTCATTTCAGGTTTTGGCAAAGTCTTCACTAAACCCACTTTCTGAAAAAGGTCGTGCAGTCCTTAAATTGAATATTATTCAAATATATTATACCATCTTTTTTTCTGACTTTTGAGAAAGCAATTAAAATGTCACAAATAAAATAAAATAATCTAAAAAAAAACAAAAAAAATTAAGTGATCCACAATCCACATTTAGACTCCGACTCCTCTTTATTATGAGATGAATCATTCCACCAAGTTTTCTGAAATCTTTTTGAACAAGTCTTGGAACAGAAAATGAAACAAAACAAACAAAAAAACATGATGCAAAGCACAAAAAAGTAAGGACACAGAAAAATAAACACCTGCTCCATTGACAGTAACTTTATACTTTTACTCTGATCAACACTCTCTCCCTGCTTGTTCCTACACTGTCACCTCAATGCTAATCCAGTTCAAATGTAAACAGGGTTAGGTCTTCATTCCTCACTTAAACCGTATCAAATGTATCAAAGCTCAGGCTCTGTGGTGTCCCCAGCTACAGACAGGTCAGACCAGGGCTACATGAGGCCACACACTCTACTGAATTAGCTGCAGAGCCAGTTAGTCTGTCTGACCAAACACTGTGTGTGTTTCAGTGTGTGCACAGCTCACCTCATGCACACTGTGCAAGACGTGGGCGTGCGATCGGCCGTGAGTGTTTGCGACAGAATGTAAATGGTAGCGTGTACCGAGTTAATAGGTCAGTTCACGGTAATAAGTAGCATTACTATGGGTGTAGATCGTGTGTGCATGTGTGTGTGTCTACAAGAGACACAGAGTCTCAAAGTCCCATCGTACAAAACAGAAAATATGTGAAAGGTTGTCTGCAGGCTAAAGACAATAATGTAGTCTGTGTGGGCAGCAACATCTTTTCTCTGCTAAGTTAGAAGTCCAGGTCCCTCATTTATCAAACTGTGCGTAGAAAATGCTCTAAATGCTCTCATACGAATAAAATTTAGTGTGCATGTAAGTACAGAAAAACCCATATTTATCAAACAAGTAGACACTGTTTGTATGCACATCCTTTTCGTATTAGCTGTTGATAAATCCCCATACCTTCTAAAACACTTTCTGAGGAGGTTGCGGTCGTTTAACATCTGCAGGAAACTCCTGTGGATGTTCTACCAGTCTGTGGTGGCCAGCGTCCTGTTTTACACCGTGGTGTGCTGGGGGGCAGCACATCCAAGAAGGACACATCCAGGCTGGACAAACTGATCAGGCGGTGTGGATCCGTGGTTGGCATGAAACTGGACTCTCTGGTGACGGTGGCAGAGAAGAGAATACTGGACAAACTGCTGGACATTATGGACGATGCCAGTCACCCTCTACACACCATCATCAACAAGCAGAGGATCCTCTTCAGACACAGACTGCTCCTTCCCAAGTGCAGGACCAACAGACTGAAAAACTCCTTTGTACCTCAGACCATTAGACTGTACAACTCCTCACTCAGGGGGAGGAGGAGTAACAGGAAGACAGAGGACGGGAAGGAGAGGAACAGTAGTAACTAGGGTTGAGCATTTTTGACGAGTACGAGCATGATACGAATAAAATTCATCAATATCTGTGCTCGTGTTGAAGGAAAATTCTCATTGGCTAACTGACTGTCTTCACTCTCTGTGTATATATATATACACACACACACACACACACACACACACACACACACACACACACACACACACACACACACACACACACACACACACACACACACACACACACACACACACACACACACACACACACACAGGATCTCTCTCTGTGCTTGGCTTCCGTGCTGCGGTCTCTGTTCAACTCGCCTCTTTTTTGGTTTAGATGATATTATTTAAAGTTACTTGGTGAACTTGTTTCTGTCGTACGCGGAGCATTTGACAAGACAGAGCTGAAAATGGCTCATGTTGCATCGGTCACTGCCTCCACTCCGGTCGCAATTTTATTTTATTTTTTTTTAACCATTTGTTTGCTCTAAGTTTTGTTGGTGATATAAAGTCAGTTGGAAAACTTTGCTTGTACTGAACGCGGTGCTTTTGAGAAGAATACAGTGAACAAGGCTGACATATTATTTCCTTGTTTGCCATCACTGGATGTTTGCATGAATCACCAAGTTCACACACTTTGTTACATGTAATAAGACTATGTTGTCTTTAAGTGTCATATCCACTTTAAAAATAAACAGTCTTACAGACCACTTACACACAGATAGCTGAACATACAAAGTAGCCTATATTATTTTTATTGAATATGGCTGCATGCAGTATCTGACACTTTCTCACTGCAGTTCATAAAAATAAATTGGTCAGTCGAACAACCTCTCTCGCTCCCTCTCACACAGTCACTCAGTCTCACACACACACACACGCGCGCGCACACACACACACACACACACACACACACACACACACACACACACACACACACACACACACACACACACACACACACACACACACACACACACACACACACACACACACACACACACACACACACCTTAATCAATATTGTTTAACTTTGTGTGGAAAAAAATGCCAAGAATGTTAGGCAGTAAAAATAAATAAATAATTGAAAAAAAAAAATCACAGTTTGATCATAAAATAAAAAAAGGAAGTTGTGTTGAGTATGACAACTCTTGTTCATGCATACTTAGTAGTTCATAAGTTGCCACTACATTGAATGTCAATTTTGAGGCTGTTCTGTTATTCATTCATACCCTTAATAATAGTCATGTTCTGAGTTCATAAAACAAAACAAAAAACTTGTTCTGTAAAATAGTTCCTTTAGTATTGTAATCAAAAACATATTCATGTTCTGAGTTTATATATTAAAAACTTGTTCTGTAAAACAGTTCTTTTAGTATTGTGATCAAAAACATATTCATGTTCTGAGTTTATATATATATAAAAATCTTGTTCTATAAATAGTTTCTTTACTATTGTGATTAAAAACATATTCATGTTCTGAGTTTATATAAAAAACTTGTTTTGTAAAATAGTTCCTTTAGTATTGTAATCAAAAACATATTCATGTTCTGAGTTTATATATTAAAAACTTGTTCTGTAAAACAGTTCTTTTAGTATTGTGATCAAAAACATATTCATGTTCTGAGTTTATATATATAAAAAAACTTGTTCTATAAATAGTTTCTTTACTATTGTGATTAAAAACATATTCATGTTCTGAGTTTATATTAAAAAACTTGTTCTATAAATAGTTCCTTTACTATTGTGATCAAAAACATATTCATGTTCTGAGTTTATAAAAAAAAAAAAAACTGCCAGGATGAAAATGATGCGTTTTTCATTGCAATATCACAAACCAATAGATTAATGTATAAAAAAATCATGAAAGCAAATGATCAGGCACAGTTTTAGCTATGAGTTTTATTTAAATGCACACATTGTATTTTGCACTGTTATATCGTCATTGCAGTGAGTGCACTCTCCATACTGTGACATGATATGGAATGACTAGAAGTACCAATATACCATTAAAAAACAGCTTTTGTGTGTGTGTGTGTGTGTGTGTGTGTGTGTGTGTGTGTGTGTGTGCGCGCCCCCTCCAAGTTGTCATGTTGGGTCGGTGTTGACCATCAGTGGTGGGCACAGCTAACCAAAAAGTTTGCTTCGATAACTGTTAATTCGATAACTGAAAAGTTATCTTTTAAGACTCTAAACCGATAAACTGCAAAAAAATTTATCTTTATTACAGATAACCGATAACTTTTAGTATTGATTTGGATAAGGCCACATCAGATTACACTGTCAGCTTCCTATAAACCAGTTTCACTTCAAGCGCCGCAGGGCCTGCTAAATAAATTCAAGGATCACAAACACAAAAAGAATGCAGGAAAAATGAATGAATAATAAAAAAAAAAAATCCCCAAACACTGTCATCATCTTTCAAAAGCAGTAAAACACAGTATTAGAAGTCACAGTTTATCTCGGTATTAGATAAGTTGCTGCGTGTTTGTGGTATAACTCACAAACTCGCAGCTTAAATCAGATAACCCGTAAGTTGGAGAGGAAATGGCGTCTCACTAATTTAGAAGATCTTCACTTAGCCTGGAAAAAGAGTCTGTTGCTCTATAAAAAAGCCCTCCGTAAAGCTAGGACATCTTACTACTCATCACTAATTGAAGAAAATGAGAACAACCCCAGGTTTCTTTTCAGCACTGTAGCCAGGCTGACAAAGAGTCAGAGCTCTATTGAGCCGAGTATTCCTTTAACTTTAACTAGTAATGACTTCATGACTTTCTTTGCTAAGAAAATTTTAACTATTAGAGAAAAAATTACTCATAACCATCCCAAAGACGTATCGTTATCTTTGGCTGCTTTCAGTGATGTTGGTATTTGGTTAGACTCTTTCTCTCAGATTGTTCTGTCTGAGTTATTTTCATTAGTTACTTCATCCAAACCATCAACATGTCTATTAGACCCCATTCTTACCAGGCTGCTCAAGGAAGCCCTACCATTATTTAATGCTTCGATCTTAAATATGATCAATCTATCTTTATTAGTTGGCTATGTAGCACAGGCTTTTAAGGTGGCAGTAATTAAACCATTACTTAAAAAGCCATCACTTGACCCAGCTATCGTAGCTAATTATAGGCCAATCTCCAACCTTCCTTTTCTCTCAAAAATTCTTGAAAGGGTAGTTGTAAAACAGCTAACTGATCATCTGCAGAAGAATGGTCTATTTGAAGAGTTTCAGTCAGGTTTTAGAATTCATCATAGTACAGAAACAGAAACAGCATTAGTGAAGGTTACAAATGATCTTCTTATGGCCTCAGACAGTGGATTCATCTCTGTGCTTGTTCTGTTAGACCTCAGTGCTGCTTTTGATACTGTTGACCATAAAATTTTATTACAGAGATTAGAGCATGCCATAGGTATTAAAGGCACTGCGCTGCGGTGGTTTGAATCATATTTATCTAATAGATTACAATTTGTTCATGTAAATGGGGAATCTTCTTCACAGACTAAGGTTAATTATGGAGTTCCACAAGGTTCTGTGCTAGGACCAATTTTATTCACTTTATACATGCTTCCCTTAGGCAGTATTATTAGACGGCATTGCTTAAATTTTCATTGTTACGCAGATGATACCCAGCTTTATCTATCCATGAAGCCAGAGGACACACACCAATTAGCTAAACTGCAGGATTGTCTTACAGACATAAAGACATGGATGACCTCTAATTTCCTGCTTTTAAACTCAGATAAAACTGAAGTTATTGTACTTGGCCCCACAAATCTTAGAAACATGGTGTCTAACCAGATCCTTACTCTGGATGGCATTACCCTGACCTCTAGTAACACTGTGAGAACTCTTGGAGTCATTTTTGATCAGGATATGTCATTCAAAGCGCATATTAAACAAATATGTAGGACTGCTTTTTTGCATTTACGCAATATCTCTAAAATTAGAAAGGTCTTGTCTCAGAGTGATGCTGAAAAACTAATTCATGCATTTATTTCCTCTAGGCTGGACTATTGTAATTCATTATTATCAGGTTGTCCTAAAAGTTCCCTGAAAAGCCTTCAGTTAATTCAAAATGCTGCAGCTAGAGTACTCACGGGGACTAGAAGGAGAGCGCATATCTCACCCATATTGGCCTCTCTTCATTGGCTTCCTGTTAATTCTTGAATAGAATTTAAAATTCTTCTTCTTACTTATAAGGTTTTGAATAATCAGGTCCCATCTTATCTTAGGGACCTCATAGTACCATATCACCCCAATAGAGCGCTTCGCTCTCAGACTGCAGGCTTACTTGCAGTTCCTAGGGTTTGTAAGAGTAGAATGGGAGGCAGAGCCTTCAGCTTTCAGGCTCCTCTCCTGTGGAACCAGCTCCCAATTCGGATCAGGGAGACAGACACCCTCTCTACTTTTAAGATTAGGCTTAAAACTTTCCTTTTTGCTAAAGCTTATAGTTAGGGCTGGATCAGGTGACCCTGAACCATCCCTTAGTTATGCTGCTATAGACTTAGACTGCTGGGGGGTTCCCATGATGCACTGAGTGTTTCTTTCTCTTTTTGCTCTGTATGCATCACTCTGCATTTAATCATTAGTGATTGATCTCTGCTCCCCTCCACAGCATGTCTATTTCTTGGTTCTCTCCCTCAGCCCCAACCAGTCCCAGCAGAAGACTGCCCCTCCCTGAGCCTGGTTCTGCTGGAGGTTTCTTCCTGTTGAAAGGGAGTTTTTCCTTCCCACTGTCGCCAAGTACTTGCTCACAGGGGGTCGTTTTGACCGTTGGGGTTTTTACGTAATTATTGTATGGCCTTGCCTTACAATATAAAGCGCCTTGGGGCAACTGTTTGTTGTGATTTGGCGCTATATAAATAAAATTGATGATGATGATGATACACACTGTCATTTACGAACTAAAAGCTGCTGCTTTTTTCACACGCTTTGAACCCTGCGGCTTAAACAACCAAAATACATCCATTAATGCATTGATTGGCAGAGTAAAAGAAGCATAGCAAATCTAAATTCTTACCTGTTAGTTTCAATGGGATTCATCTGAATAAATAATCCACATAAACCATCCTGAGATTATCCAAAACAGTCTAAAAGGTGAAGAAAAGTCCCTCCGTGTCATGAGAGCTCCTCTCTCCCACCGAGTCTTGGCGATTAAATTATACCGTTGTCAGCCACAAAGAAATAAAATAAAATAATATTTATTTAATATTATTATATTTATTATTATATTTAATATTTAATATGGGGGAGGTGATGCTCTAGTGGTTAAGGTGTTGGGCTTGAGTCCAGAAGATCATGGGTTCAAATCCCTGCCTGACTGGAAAATCACTAAGGGCCCTTGGGCAAGGCCTTTAATCCCCTATAGTGAGCGCCTTTTATGACAGCACCCTGACATCGGGGTGAATGTGAGGCATAATTGTAAAGTGCTTTGAGCATCTGATACAGATGGAAAAGCGCTATATGAATGCAGTCCATGTACCATTTAATAATGTTAAAATTAGACTGTTTTGTTTTTGTGTTGAGCGGACGATAACACTGTAACGTCCAAAGTGAACCTGAACTACACTACACACAATGCTCCCTGCGTCGATAATTGGTCAGATGATGATTTTAAAACTTATCTGAAAAGCTAATCCCCTAGCAAAAACATTAGCGTCGATAATTATCTGCTATCAGATTAGCTGAATTGTGCCCACTACTGGTGACCATATAGCCTATTTTAAGATCTGCCACTAGACAGAGTTGATTTTATCAAATCATCCGGTATATAAAGGCTGGACGCAAATGCTAGGCTCAGACACAGGAGGGATTCAGTTTAAAGGCTTTACTGGATTAGCAAGCAGGGTTTGGTACACGAGAAAGCAGTCCAAAATCAGTAATGGTATCAAAAACATAGGGCTAAGGCATGGTCCAAAAAAGGAGCAGGTAGTCATGAAAGCACAAGCAAGGCAAAAAAAGGTTGAGAAACAAACAAAGTACATGGCTGGAAGCAAAGGCATAGAGCACAACGATCTTGCAGGTGCGTGAGAGAACAGAGAGGCTTATATACAGAGTGTGATGAGCGGATCATAGGAAACAGGTGTTCAGGAAAACTCCAGAACAGGGTCGTGGAAAACAGAAAGAGGACCGCTCACCACCAATTTTTGTAAAGCCTTTTAAAGCTGACTAAAGTACCAAGTAACTTAATATTGTCAGGACAATTATACCAAATATTAACACCCTTAATGGAAACACAATGACTTTTTGCAGTAGTTCTGATCCTTAGTTTCTCAAATAATAATGTCCCTCTCAAATTGTAGCTGGAATCTCTCATTTTAAACAGATCCTGGACATGTTTAGGCAAGAGTTTATTTTTGACTTTATACATAATTTGTATTATGATGTAATCAACAAAGTCCCAGAATGTTAAAATTTGCAAATCAGCAAATAAGGGATTTGTTGGCTCACGATATGGCTTATTAATTATAATTCTTATAGCTTTCTTTTGCAGTAGAAATATTGGATTAGTATTAGTTCTATATGTATTTCCCCAAACCTCAACACAGTGTGTCATATATGGAACAAGTAATGTATGATACAAAATAGCCAAAGAATGTTGGGAGAGGAAGTCTTGTGCTTTATGCAGAATTGCAATAACTTTTGATATTTTAGATTTAACATAGTTAATATGTGTTTTTGAGTGTTCCAGATAATATAATAATATAATAGAGCCTTTATTGTCATTGTACACATATACATACATACAACGAAATTTGTCATCTGCATTTAGTCACAATCCAACCAACTAGGAGCACTGGGCAGACACAGTCTGGTGTCCGGGGACCAACTCCAGATGTAGAGACGCTGCTTTGGTCAGGGGCAGAGAAAGGAGCAGACCCTAAATAAGCATGTTTTTGACAGTGGAGGAAACTGGAGTGACTGGAAGAAACCCCCACAGACATGAGGAGAACATGCAAACTCCACACAGAAATGGTGGAAAGTGATCCCACGACCTTCTTGTTGTGAGGCATCAGTGCTAACCACTAATCCACCCTGAACAACACCAATAGTTAATCTGCATTGCAACTGAGTTGATTTAACACCATGCTAAAAGGGACCATATGCACTTGTTGCAATATTAATTTAACACTGTGTGATTTCTTGTGCACCAAAATTCTACATTAATACTTCATTTTGAAAGACTTTTTTTTTCTGTAAGGCCTTGCTGTCACAGCAATTCTCACACGTACTTTGTTGTCCAGATGAAATCCTCATTGCTACCCTTTGACCTTGCTTATAACGCGCTGGTGTATCATTAGTTGATACGTATGTGGGAATCTCCTCCTGCTGATGCTCTCATTATTTAACAAGCTTGTTCTGTCACAGAACAGGCGGAGGAAGCAAAGGATCCCAGGGGATTTTACTCCATGAACACTTTCCTCTACAAGCTACAATCGCATCAGCTTCAAATTTGTTATTGCTCATTTGCACGCATGAAATGGTTGAGAACAAACTAACATGACTACAACTACAACTCAACTCTACCAAGATTGCAAATCCACCAAACACTGACCCCCCCCGCACCAAAAACCTAATCATTCATCAGTCATAATCAGTTTCATTTCTCTCCACTGAACTAATCGGTATCATTATGGTGAACATATTTTGTAGGTCCCTCAGGGGACTTCTGGCATAAAAGACCCTACTCTTAACCTCAATCCCCACACCATCACTCTTTTTCGGTCACTCAGCTGTCAATCTGACCATGATCTGGGAACCCAGTCTTATCTGATCCCTCATGATTCCCTGGAGGGCTGGAGGTAGTGGTGGGGTGACCCAGCCAAGCCAAACCAAGCCAAGCAACGCATCTCCAAACTTTCACACAACAGAGCTCAAGCTAATTGCATTATGAGTCAATGCAGTGATGGTAGCAGTATCTACTGAATTTAATGAGTTGCATAAATGATAAAAAAAAAAACCCAAGTTAGGTTAACACCATGAAAGTGTAGGATGGTTATATTGCAAAGGGCAAACATATTAAATTCAATTCAGTTTAGTTGGCCAATTTTCAAAGAACAAGTAACACTTTTTGAAAGCACTGACACAACATATCTCCAATCAAAACATCACTCATAAGTGTGTGGGTTTCAGATGAAACTATTTATTATGCATATCATATACACAGCTAAAGATGTACTACACCCAAACCAAACAAGCACAAACAAACCAAAATAAACCAAAGCAACCAACCAACCAACCAACCAACCAACCAACCAACCAACCAACCAACCAACCAACCAACCAACCAACCAACCAACCACACAATCAAACCCAAACTAACCAACCAACCCAACCAAAATCAACCTACTAAACTAAGCCAACCCAAACAAACAATCCAAATCAGCCATCAAGCCAATCAACAACCAACCAAACCAAACCAAACCAACTTTGATTTGGAAGCTTCCTGCTTGTATGTCTAAGGTTTGAATGTTTGTAATATTCATTTGGCTTCATGAACTTATTTTTACTCAGAGGATAAAACCCCCATGTTTGGAATGACATTTCCTTATGATCTAACATGTAATTACAATCAGAAGGGAGGTCTTAAACAAACAAAACATAACAAAAACACTCAAATTGCAAGATTATCCCTATGGATTAAATATATTTTTAAAATTTTTATTTTTGAGTGCTATAGAATAGCAGACCAGACATCTTCCAAATTTAATATATAGGTGTATCGCAACATTACTTTGACATTATAGAAGTAGTAATACAAGAGTTTTTTTTCAGTTTTGACTTTTATTGCAACAACATTGGCAGTGCAGATGGACTGGGGTATTCTTTTTTTTGGTGGAGAATGAATCAGATTAACACATCAGAAACATGCCTGTGTACTGTGAAGACATCACACTAAACATTCCAAAAGGCAAAGGGTTGAATGCCATTCAAACAGGTACAGTATATGTGTGAATCACAACTAAGAAGCATTACGGCACATCATAATACACTAGCGCTCATACAGCGGCCTTGCATTACTGATTTAATGTTATCTACTATCACCATAAATATATAGTCAAGATATAAGTACCATGGTAGAACTTCACTTTTTGGCTCTGTCAAGATCCTATCTGTTTTTCTGTTTACTTGACTGTTTTTCTGGAAAATTATGCAAAATCTATCAGGCCTATTTTTAAGAAATGTGGCACAGGGGTGGACCATGGTCCAACAATGAATCTATCACATTTGGGAGTGGATTCACATCAGCAGGAGGATCCAACAATTTGTGAAAGGCTGCACATTTCACATATATTTTTAAAAAAAATATGATTATTATTGTGATTTCTATTTATTTATTTATTTTACCCTAACCCTGTCCTCTGTAGGAAAACATATCAGTGTGTGATATGGACGTCAGTTATCACGGAGTGCAATAACTGATGCTTTGGATCCATTTATCCAGCTCTCAGGGTGTATAACATGGGGTCAGTGGGCTCACTTGCCTCTTTCCATTTATCGAGGGACAGATTCCATCATGCAGAAATAAGCTCTGTCAGGTCTTGCGGCTAATTGTCCCAAGGCTCGTCCATCAGACACTGATTCAATTGGAGCCTTTTAATTAATAAAGCAGTTTATCGTGGGGGACATCAGATGCTGGGATGGAGGGGGGGGGGGGGGGGGGACACTGGGCGCTCGTCTTTGTAATTGGGAGTCCTGATTATGTTCTGGATTGAAGCTTTTAAGCCAGCAAGGTTATCAGTGCTCCTCCCTCTGCCTGTCATCGCCTCCTCAACATGGGCTCCCGTTTTCCTTCTCCCTTGTCTTATCACTTTTATTTTATTATCTTTACTTGCTGGTTCCGCCATCTTTCCTGATATGCTCACTGCTGCCTTCAACAGGTGGCTGCCTTCATTGCGCTGATCGCACTGCGTATTATGAATACACACAAAGCTTCACTTTTACTGTATAAAGTTAAGACCTTGCTGTTGGTCTCACAGGCTTAGTTTGAGCGGCTCAGCACTCAGGAGGTGGACAGCTCCAGTCCATCCAGACAAGCACAGTCGTATTGATCCCAGCAGGCTGTGGTCCAAATGAAGTGACACCATGATTGACACTCTCTGCACAATCTGTTTGTTCCTCTTAATTATAGCTGCACCATCACGTACAATTCCCCAAATAATCAGCTTCAGTTATCTGTTGTTTAAAGGCACCCATAAGTCCCCCTTCCCCTTTTCCCAGTTTTGTCTTTTCTCCGTGCCCTGTCCCTCTCCCCTCCTTGGGGAATTCTTTCTAACGGTCATACGTGTGAAGACAGTCTGTTGCTGCCATGGCTGAAATACTGCAGCGTCTAACAATGTGTTCTTTCAAATAGATTGAAACTGACCAGTGGTGCATATCTGGAAGCAGAAAATACCCAGGAGATGAAAGATGTTACGTGTTACGCTCCTTTTACTTGGTATTAAAACAACAAGCAGCAGCGGCCCTGGTGGCTATCAGATCGAGGGTTTGGAAATGAAAGAAATTGACAAACAAGCTCATTTCAATCTAAATCTATCTTCAGAACCACACATATTGAGACACACAGAGAAAGAGAAGGAAGAAGTGTCTGCTTTAGCTGCATTCATCATTTCAGCAGGGTTGTGTGTAACTGTGGCTCTGCAATTTGAGTTTTAGATTAAAATAATAATATCAAAATGCAAAAGTAATGGTTTATTTCTCTGACTGGGTAAATTTCTGTGTAGGAATGATTAAACTGTGTAGGAATGATTAAACTGATTATTGTATCACTTCCTGTTCTGGAGCACAGCGGTGTTTTTCTGTATCTGTTAGCTGTTTAATCTGCGCAGTTAGATTGATCTAGTTATCTAGATTACGATTTGTTTCCCAGTGTAATCTTTACGTGCCTTAACTAAAGCACTCCTTCTGCTGAATCACCTCTAAATTATTTACACATTATTCACTTTGCGTGTTTTTAGGAATCCGCTAGCTTAGCGTAGCTACTAGCTCTTAGCCGATTTAGCATGGCGGCTTTTCCTGTCTCTCCCGCACTTTTCTGCTCTGGGTGTGAAATGTTTAGTTATTCCTCGGCCTCTTTTAGCAGTAACGGTACTTGTAATAAGTGTAGCTTATTCGTAGCTTTGGAGGCCAGGCTGGGCGAATTGGAGACTCGGCTCTGCACCGTGAAAAATTCTACAGCTAGCCAGGCCCCTGTAGTCGGTGCGGACCAAGGTAGCTTAGCCGCCGTTAGTTACCCCCTGGCAGATCTCGAGCAGCCGGGAAAGCAGGCTGACTGGGTGACTGTGAGGAGGAAGCGTAGCCCTAAACAGAAGCCCCGTGTACACCGTCAACCCGTTCACATCTCTAACCGTTTTTCCCCACTCGACGACACACCCGCCGAGGATCAAACTCTGGTTATTGGCGACTCTGTTTTGCGAAATGTGAAGTTAGCGACACCAGCAACCATAGTCAATTGTCTTCCGGGGGCCAGAGCAGGCGACATTGAAGGAAATTTGAAACTGCTGGCTAAGGCTAAGCGTAAATTTGGTAAGATTGTAATTCACGTCGGCAGTAATGACACCCGGTTACGCCAATCGGAGGTCACTAAAATTAACATTAAATCGGTGTGTAACTTTGCAAAAACAATGTCGGACTCTGTAGTTTTCTCTGGGCCCCTCCCCAATCAGACCGGGAGTGACATGTTTAGCCGCATGTTCTCCTTGAATTGCTGGCTGTCTGAGTGGTGTCCAAAAAATGAGGTGGGCTTCATAGATAATTGGCAAAGCTTCTGGGGAAAACCTGGTCTTGTTAGGAGAGACGGCATCCATCCCACTTTAGATGGAGCAGCTCTCATTTCTAGAAATCTGGCCAATTTTCTTAAATCCTCCAAACCGTGACTATCCAGGGTTGGGACCAGGAAGCAGAGTTGTAGTCTTACACACCTCTCTGCAGCTTCTCTCCCCCTGCCATCCCTCATTACCCCATCCCCGTAGAGACGGTGCCTGCTCCCAGACTACCAATAACCAGCAAAAATCTATTTAAGCATAAAAATTCAAAAAGAAAAAATAATATAGCACCCTCAACTGCACCACAGACTAAAACAGTTAAATGTGGTCTATTAAACATTAGGTCTCTCTCTTCTAAGTCCCTGTTGGTAAATTATATAATAATTGATCAACATATTGATTTATTCTGCCTTACAGAAACCTGGTTACAGCAGGATGAATATGTTAGTTTAAATGAGTCAACACCCCCGAGTCACACTAACTGTCAGAATGCTCGTAGCACGGGTCGGGGCGGAGGATTAGCAGCAATCTTCCATTCCAGCTTATTAATTAATCAAAAACCCAGACAGAGCTTTAATTCATTTGAAAGCTTGACTCTTAGTCTTGTCCATCCAAATTGGAAGTCCCAAAAACCAGTTTTATTTGTTATTATCTATCGTCCACCTGGTCGTTACTGTGAGTTTCTCTGTGAATTTTCAGACCTTTTGTCTGACTTAGTGTTGAGCTCAGATAAGATAATTATAGTGGGCGATTTTAACATCCACACAGATGCTGAGAATGACAGCCTCAACACTGCATTTAATCTATTATTAGACTCTATTGGCTTTGCTCAAAAAGTAAATGAGTCCACCCACGACTTTAATCATATCTTAGATCTTGTTCTGACTTATGGTATAGAAATAGAAGACTTAACAGTATTCCCTGAAAACTCCCTTCTGTCTGATCATTTCTTAATAACATTTACATTTGCTCTGATGGACTACCCAGCAGTGGGGAATAAGTTTCATTACACTAGAAGTCTTTCAGAAAGCGCTGTAACTAGGTTTAAGGATATGATTCCTTCTTTATGTTCTCTAATGCCATATACCAACACAGTGCAGAGTAGCTACCTAAACTCTGTAAGTGAGATAGAGTATCTCGTCAATAGTTTTACATCCTCATTGAAGACAACTTTGGATGCTGTAGCTCCTCTAAAAAAGAGAGCTTTAAATCAGAAGTGCCTGACTCCGTGGTATAACTCACAAACTCGTAGCTTAAAGCAGATAACCCGTAAGTTGGAGAGGAAATGGCGTCTCACTAATTTAGAAGATCTTCACCTAGCCTGGAAAAAGAGTCTGTTGCTCTATAAAAAAGCCCTCCGTAAAGCTAGGACATCTTTCTACTCATCACTAATTGAAGAAAATAAGAACAACCCCAGGTTTCTTTTCAGCACTGTAGCCAGGCTGACAAAGAGTCAGAGCTCTATTGAGCTGAGTATTCCATTAACTTTAACTAGTAATGACTTCATGACTTTCTTTGCTAACAAAATTTTAACTATTAGAGAAAAAATTACTCATAACCATCCCAAAGACGTATCGTTATCTTTGGCTGCTTTCAGTGATGCCGGTATTTGGTTAGACTCTTTCTCTCCGATTGTTCTGTCTGAGTTATTTTCATTAGTTACTTCATCCAAACCATCAACATGTTTATTAGACCCCATTCCTACCAGGCTGCTCAAGGAAGCCCTACCATTATTTAATGCTTCGATCTTAAATATGATCAATCTATCTTTGTTAGTTGGCTATGTACCACAGGCTTTTAAGGTGGCAGTAATTAAACCATTACTTAAAAAGCCATCACTTGACCCAGCTATCTTAGCTAATTATAGGCCAATCTCCAACCTTCCTTTTCTCTCAAAAATTCTTGAAAGGGTAGTTGTAAAACAGCTAACTGATCATCTGCAGAGGAATGGTCTATTTGAAGAGTTTCAGTCAGGTTTTAGAATTCATCATAGTACAGAAACAGCATTAGTGAAGGTTACAAATGATCTTCTTATGGCCTCCGACAGTGGACTCATCTCTGTGCTTGTTCTGTTAGACCTCAGTGCTGCTTTTGATACTGTTGACCATAAAATGTTATTACAGAGATTAGAGCATGCCATAGGTATTAAAGGCACTGCGCTGCGGTGGTTTGAATCATATTTGTCTAATAGATTACAATTTGTTCATGTAAATAGGGAATCTTCTTCACAGACTAAAGTTAATTATGGAGTTCCACAAGGTTCTGTGCTAGGACCAATTTTATTCACTTTATACATGCTTCCCTTAGGCAGTATTATTAGACGATATTGCTTAAATTTTCATTGTTACGCAGATGATACCCAGCTTTATCTATCCATGAAGCCAGAGGACACACACCAATTAGCTAAACTGCAGGATTGTCTTACAGACATAAAGACATGGATGACCTCTAATTTCCTGCTTTTAAACTCAGATAAAACTGAAGTTATTGTACTTGGCCCCACAAATCTTAGAAACATGGTGTCTAACCAGATCCTTACTCTGGATGGCATTACCCTGACCTCTAGTAATACTGTGAGAAATCTTGGAGTCATTTTTGATCAGGATATGTCATTCAAAGCGCATATTAAACAAATATGTAGGACTGCTTTTTTGCATTTACGCAATATCTCTAAAATCAGAAAGGTCTTGTCTCAGAGTGATGCTGAAAAACTAATTCCTGCATTTATTTCCTCTAGGCTGGACTATTGTAATTCATTATTATCAGGTTGTCCTAAAAGTTCCCTAAAAAGCCTTCAGTTAATTCAAAATGCTGCAGCTAGAGTACTGACGGGGACTAGAAGGAGAGAGCATATCTCACCCATATTGGCCTCTCTTCATTGGCTTCCTGTTAATTCTACAATAGAATTTAAAATTCTTCTTCTTACTTAAAAGGTTTTGAATAATCAGGTCCCATCTTATCTTAGGGACCTCGTAGTACCATATCACCCCAATAGAGCGCTTCGCTCTCAGACTGCAGGCTTACTTGTAGTTCCTAGGGTTTGTAAGAGTAGAATGGGAGGCAGAGCCTTCAGCTTTCAGGCTCCTCTCCTGTGGAACCAGCTCCCAATTCAGATCAGGGAGACAGACACCCTCTCTACTTTTAAGATTAGGCTTAAAACTTTCCTTTTTGCTAAAGCTTATAGTTAGGGCTGGATCAGGTGACCCTGAACCATCCCTTAGTTATGCTGCTATAGACGTAGACTGCTGGGGGGTTTCCCATGATGCACTGTTTCTTTCTCTTTTTGCTCTGTATGCACCACTCTGCATTTAATCATTAGTGATCGATCTCTGCTCCCCTCCTCAGCATGTCTTTTTCCTGGTTCTCTCCCTCAGCCCCAACCAGTCCCAGCAGAAGACTGCCCCTCCCTGAGCCTGGTTCTGCTGGAGGTTTCTTCCTGTTAAAAGGGAGTTTTTCCTTCCCACTGTAGCCAAGTGCTTGCTCACAGGGGGTCGTTTTGACCGTTGGGGTTTTACACAATTATTGTATGGCCTTGCCTTACAATATAAAGCGCCTTGGGGCAACTGTTTGTTGTGATTTGGCGCTATATAAAAAAATTGATTGATTGATTGATTATCAGAATTTTTTTTTTTTTTTTTTTTGCTCCACAACACTGAAAAACAGGGTTAAAAGATCTCAACATTCCCCTTCTGTACTTTGTAATGTCTCAGTGGTCAGTAATGCTGCTGATCAGTTACTAGGCTAAGGTAAGTGCCTAACTGTAATATGAATATGTCGCAGACATGAACGAACGAAGCTCTTCAGCATCTCACCATGTCATTTAGGTCCTTCAGACTTTTTTTGAGCAAATGCTTCAGGGGAGCATTAGCATGGCTAAAACCTTTCAGCCTTTGGGAGCTCCGCCCCTCTGCCCTGCCTTCTTAAGCATTTTTCTTTTTTTGCCTTTCAGCATCTGGGGAGGGGGGAGGGCTCCACCCCAGAGACCCCCTAAATACAGCCCTCTTAACTCCCTGCCACTTTAAACATTTTTAAATGTAGATGTAAATTAACATTCAAACTTTCAGTGAGTTGACAGTAGGGCTGTACAATATGGCCAAATTATCATATCTCAATATTGTCATATCAATATGATATACGATAGGACTATGATTTCACACAAAGTGCAGTAACACTGAAAATTAAACATTCTTAAACAAAACAGTAATAATACCACACTCATTTTGCACTCATCATAAGGTTAGGATACAGTCCCCTCCAAAAGTATTGGAATACTCGGTATTTCACATTTTAATTTATTTATGCTATTTCAAATACAAGAAATACAAAAATAGAAAGAATAAAGATTTCTAAAATTATCTTCCTCAAACTCAAACTGAAAGCAAATCTCTAAAACCTAATAACACCTGTAAATAATAATCAGTTTTATTGCCAGTTTTTCTTCAGACAATTCAGGGGATGGAAACGAACATTTTCAAGTCACTGAATATGCCTTGGACTTCAATTATGAGGAAATACAAAAGTTTCTTTCACCAAAACATCAAATCTAGGCTTGCATCTGGTCTTCTTTTTAAGAAAACCCTCCTCTACACCACTTCATCAGGAACCTGGATTTTATATTTTTAACTAATTTATATCAAGTTGTAGAGATTTTCTTTCAGTTTGAGTTTAAGGAATATAGCCTTAGATTTATTTATCTATTGTGAAACTGATGAGTCAGTCAGACAGCAAAATTAAGAGACTATTTAAAAATACATCCTTCAGAGAGCAAAATTAAATGGTTACACAGGTTTTATACAGAACAGCGGAGGAGTAAATTACCTGTATTTCTTTCAGCCTGAGCGTCTTCACGTTATATCTCATGAATCAACAGCTGCCTGCTTGTTTAAAATCACTGGAGAAACACGTATATGTAAGGCAACCCAAATTAAAGGAGAAATGCTGCTTTTAACACCCTGGACCTCATTTCTAGCATAAAATACGGTTGTTTACTCACTGATATAACTTTGGTGTCATTAGAAGTCCATGGTTCAAACAACGTATTCAGGTTCAAATCTGAGTCAATGATTTTTCTTTGTCTAATAAGGTGGATTAGAACTTTTTGTTTTACACTTCACCAACTACTGGACAAGAGGGATGTAGCAGTCGATATGTGTCACCGATTTCAAAATGCAGCTTTTTTTTTTGCATGTGACATCTCAATCATCTGTGTCCAATCAGATTTCAGGGGTGTCCAGTGCAATCCTGGCCTCCGCTCTAGCTCCACCCATGCCAGGAAGTGTTCAACATTTGACATTTCCTGTTTCGCTGTGGACTCAAAATTTGTTACTTCCTATTTCAGTGTGAACTTGCCACTGAGTTCCACGAGATCTCGTCTGTCACTCCAGGAAATGTTTGACATTTGACATTTCCTGTTTCACTGTGGAATCAGAATTTGGCACCTCCTGTTTAGGACTCAGCATACTATGAGCGAGCTTTGCGCCGCTGCACATCGCTTAGCTTGTAAAATGGGTTGTTTTAAAACATGTCTTTACATAGGTAAGTACGCATGTTTACCTCCAGAGGGACTGTCTCCATGCTACCAGACACTCCTAATTACATTTTCACATGTTCTGTGGTGACAAGAAGTGGTTTCCTTGTAACTGTCTTTAGCTTGCTCTGTAAAGTCACATTAGACAGCTGGTTAGCCATAACAGTGTTCTAAATCAATAGTGCTCCGATTAAATACATTTTTGTTCAGAGTGAATAAATAAACCCCCCAAATTCTAAAAAACACTGCCAGGTTGATAATGTTAAACTTGCGTTTAAGTCCTATACCACTTCTCTATTTGTCGCATGAGTCTTGAACTTGAGTGACCTGAAGGCTATTTCCAAGGACTGGTTACAGATACACCTACTGTTTGTATTGGACACTGATATGAAGTTGTATAATTGTTCTATTGTTCACATGGTCATTGATCTTGGGTGACCTTAAACGATCAAACTTAAGGTCATAGTGGTGTTACTCAAAACATTTTGGCACGAACATGTATTAAACATTAGGCAAAGGCTATACGCCCAACCGTTGGGCAGATATGTCATACATTGAACGTTACATGCACAACCGTTGGGCAGATGAATATAATGTCTTATCTTATTCGCCCAACCGTGATCGTGTATTTGACACATGTTGTGCATCTAAACTACGTTTTTTAACATCTCTTTTTAAGACTCTATTGCGGCATATGTTTGACACATTTAATGGCGCCGTCTTTAATTACTGCGAAAACACCGCAATGGATGAAAACAGACAAACTTCATAAGCATTTTGAATGGAAGCCTGTTAACAATGAAGAAACAGTTTTTGAACAAAATGCTGCTTGCTGGCTGTACGATGGTGTTAGTTTGACACTATTCCCTGGGTGTGATGAGCCAAACAGAACCACTTTAGATCACAGCTCCTCTGTGGGCTGTGAACCCTCCCACAGCCGGTGAGAAAATAACCGCCCTTTTTCCCTCCAGCGTTGAAACCGGAAGTGAGTTTCCAAGCACGCTCATTGGTTGGTTGTGGTTGGGCGTATATGCTCGCAAATTTACTTTATTGACTCAACAGTTGGTCGTAGAGCCACTCCGTAAACATTATAGAAGGTCAAGGATAAAATAATTCAATATGGCACAGAAGTGATAAAATGTAAGGCCACACAGAACCATATATTATAGAATCACTGGATGATAGAAAATTAATTGGAATCAATGTCAAACATGTACGATGTGAGTGTTGCACTCTCTGAGTGCTCTTAAAACAGTATTCAAGTGATATCTTAGAAATTTCTTTCTCTCTCTTTCTTTACAGGCTCATGTTGTCAATGATGAAATGATGTTTAATATGCAGTATCAAAGCCATAAGAAATGAATCATATTCTGATACACAAATGGTACAATGAACCTTTCATTTAGACAGAGTGGCCATTATATTTTAGAATTTCAACAATTTGTCAAATGTATGTTGTCTTATAACCTCATCACTTGGTGAGAGAGAAGTTATTCATCCCTGTGAGCAAGATTACGGTGGCAGATGACTCCGGTATTTAATTATTCACAGTGGAAAGAATTTGTTTGCTATCAAGGACAGTCATGACAAATCTAAATTTATGGAATGGCTTTGTCTTAAAAATAGCTTGGCTTAATATGAGTAGCGCTCAGTGCATGGCAGAACGTGCATGTCATCAGGTCAGGTCTTGACCATGCACTGGTGTCATGCATTTCTGCATCCATTACACTGCCTAACTGCACTGGAACCTGGATGGCAAACACCCAGGAAGAAAACCTGTCCTTTTTCACCTTCCTAAAATAGCCGTCTATTTGCTGTGGACAGGTGATACATGAGGGCCCCCTTGGCCATTTTTCAATTGCTGGGATCCTCTACACTGATCCAACTGGTGGGGCTGGAGCCTATCCCAGCAGGCAGGGCGAGAGATTGGGTATACCCTGGACAGGATGCCAGTTTATCGCAGGGCAACATATAGACAGACAAACACATTTACACCCATGGTCATTTTAAAATGAGCAGTTTGGCTAACCTGTATGTCTTTGGAAGTGGGAGGAAGCCAGAGCTAAAAGGATTAATAAATTGAATAATTTTGACTGTGTTGAATGTTTGGTCTTCAATGTAAAGGTCAAACAATGTCAGTGTTGATTGGATCCTATAACACGTTACATATGTTACCCCGTTACGTGATAACTAAGTATGACACATGGTGCAAACTATTCATTTTTAAAACCCAATTAACAAAATTGGAGCAGGTTTAACTTTTGACTCCTGTACAAACTGAACTTGATCTTTGTCACCATTCTTGCTGTTTTTACCCCATAACTTCATAATATTCAGTCACAGATAGTTCTTTATGATCAGACAAATAATGTGGTATAGTTTTCAATATGATTGAATCCTTTTAAAATTTAGACCCCTGTGTGTGGCGGGTCAGTTTATTTCAAAAGCGTAATGTCTAAGGTGTATTTGTGCTGAATTTGGTGCTTGTTTCACCATTTGAAAGATTCCTCTGTAAATATTCTCTTATCTGCTGCATTATATTATCCACACAAAAAGCCATGTTATTACAGATAGCTGTAATAAAATACTCCGTAAGGACAAACACAGTTGCTCCACAGCCAGTGCTAATGGATTTTATGACTAGAGTGTGGCTGATGACACACACTACATGACACTCAAAGCAACCATGCCCCTAATTATTGTGGCATAAAATGTGTGTGTGTGTGTGTGTGTGTGTGTATATATAAGTCACTAGACTAACATGTTAACACGTTTAGTTTGCATCTATATTTGGACATTTTAACATGGGATTCTATGGCAGTCTGGCCCTTTTTGGAACCAGCCTCAAGTGGCCATTCCAGGAATTGCAACTTTTCCCATTTCTGGATAGGCTTCAACATTGATGGAAGAGGTTGTGCCTTCTCTCTAACACAATAACCATCCTGCACAGTATATAACTGCATTCATTTTTACTTCATTGAACAGCTCAGTGTTGTTAGTACAAAAATAAGTTCTCGATTACCACTTGTGGCCTTTCTGTGTGGAGTTTGCATGTTCTCCCCGTGCTTGTGTGGGTTCCCTCCGGGTGCTCCGGCTTCCTCCCACATCCAAAGACATGCAGGTTAGGTGAACTGGAAACTTTAAATTGTCCATTAGTGTGTGTGTAAATGTGTTTGTTTGTCTATCGATGTCCTATCCACTGTGTACCCTGCCTCATGCCGTATGACTGCTGGGATAGGCTCCAGCCTAGAGTCCCTTTATTCAGAGAGTAGTGTCAACTGAGAACATGGTGCCATTTTGGGGCCAATTGTGCTGGACTACTAAATGAACCTTTTATGTTTTCAACATTTTTTTTTTTTATCAGTTAACCACATACAGCAACAGATCCAGATACAGGTGTTATCAAAATAAATATAAAAAATAGTAAAGCTATCAAATTTACAAATTATGACGATTTATTTAATTAGTTTAAAGCCTGATTTCTGCCTCTGTGTGTGATAGTATTAAAGTTCTGTGTCTCTGGATTATGCTTTATTATGGATTAATTTGTCCCTCAACAAGATTTTCTCTCTACAATCATCACCTCCAATTCAAAGGTAAGCTGTACAATTTCATCTTTTTCTGACTCCATGTTGTAAATTTGCAGATTTTTCTGATCCATTTCTAATCAGCGTGCGCACTGCAAAAACTATTAAAATATGAGAGGAAAGAGTGAAAGCAGAAAAGTGTCAAATCACAGCCTTTTGCTGTGTCTGATTTAACAGGTGCACATCAGGCTGTGGGTCCATGTCTGAGCATTGTTTAAAAACAATAAACAGTCGGGCTTGAAATCCCAGAAATGACTCCAGTCCCACTTTCCTCAAACTGGCGAGTGTCAGAGTGCTGAACTTTAATTTCGTACCTCTGTTACTTGGCACATCCAGACTCCTTTGTCCAGTACATGCAAGGGGATTTTCATACATCAGACATTTTCTATGATGTGAGTGAAAATCTGTTTTATATAACAGCTGAGTGGATCCTTGTCATTTGATTGGTGCTTTGTATGTCACATGACATGGATTAATTCATCCCATTTGTGTTGCATTGCATTTAGAGTGCAGCTGGCTCCATTTAGAGTGCAAATTTGGTCCCATATGTTTGGTACCATTACACTCTACATGCACACGTGCTCGTGCAAGTGCATATATGTGTGCCCACACATGCTCGTGCACACATACACGCACCTACATATGCGCATGTGCGCACACACACACAACACGTGCACACACGCACACACAAAACAAATCCACTGCACTGTTTACAGGCTGTTGGCAGGAAGCTGAAATGAAAAGCTGGACTAATTTCTGATGTGATTTTTTTTTTCGTTGCAGTGTGGATATACACAGTCTTTTTTTGGTAGTACACGCACGCAAAGTGCCAACCAGGTTGCATGTGTGTGCGTGCGTGGGGGACAACGACTCTAGCAAGACATAATTTGATTGAGCTAACTGACGCTGCTAATGGTGTAACACACACACACACACACTAAACAAATCCACTGTGCTGTCTGGAGGCTGTTGGCAGGAAGTTTGGTGAAAAGCTGGACTAATTTCTGACATGATTTTTTTCGCTGCACTGAGGATGTATACAGTTTTTTTTTGGTAGTAAACGCACGCATAAGCACCGACCCGGATGCGTGTGTGTGTGTGCGCGTGCGGGGACAATGACACAACGATTTGATTGAGCTAACTGACACTGATAATTCTTGTAACACACACACACACACACAAAATCCACTCCGCTGTAAGCCAACTGGATGCATGAAGACCTGTTCACATGAAAAGCTGACGTGATATTTGGCTGGACTGAGGAACTACACAAAGTCAGGTTTTTTCTTTTTTTTTATGGCAGTCTGAAGTCAGTGCACAGCATCACTGGACTACACGTTACAATTTGGACTTTAGCAGCAGTCGAACACCAAAATGTAAGTCCCTTTTCTGTTGTTTATAAATTAATAAAATGTCAAATGACAGGGATGTATTTTAGCTGTTATGTAAAAACAAATAATGAATGTTTTTACATTCTTTCGCCTTGTTGAATGGTATGTTCCAGCTTTCACCTCATGAAATATTTGTACCATTGAACTCATAAACATTCATTATTTGTATAATATAAAATCCGTTATATACAGTGTTTATTACATGGAAAACCATACAAAAGCATCCGGTTTATACAATGACAGTTTAGGTGAGTTTTACTCTACACGGTACTGAACCTTAAATTTATCTTTCAAAACTTTGACGATGAAGTCACTTCCATCGCACACGGCTGACTTTATTTTTCCAGATTTTTCTTCTGTTCAGAACTGAAGGGAATCTGTACATCTTGAAGCCCTTGTTGTGTCTATTTGTGCCTCCAAATGCACAACAACCCGCCATTTTCAGTGAATAAATAAATAAAATAGCTGAATTGACATGCAGATAGGTTAACAGTGAACACTATATTTTGGCCCCAAGATGGCACCATGAGTCATGTGAATGTTTTTTCACTACTCTCTGAATAAAGGGACTCTACTTCAGCCCCCCAACCCCCCCCGTGACCCTTAATTGGTGTATGCGGGTATAGAAAATGATGGATGGACTTTCAGAAAGCTAACATCCAACATCAAATGAGTCACTCTGGATTTAAACAAACTTATTCTCTCTTTCAGTGTAATAAAAAATCTTAACGTCCCCTGTGACTAATATCTAACGGTGAGATAATGATGTTCAGGGTTGTGCTGAAAGAAAGTTGTGATCTTTGTCTGCCTGTTTGGAAAAGATGCGTAAATCATCTGAGAATGGGCTTCAAAAGTGACACAACAGAGAGTCAGATAAGAGTGGGAGGCAGAGCTGAGAAGATGAAAAGGCTGCTTACACACCACTCTGTTTATGACAGTGATCACTCACACACTCAACCCGGCATTTTAAAATCCCCCCTGTGTCACCATCCTGTGCATAATTCAACTGCTTCAAAATAAAATGCCCCTCCTCCTCCCAGGTGCTTGGTCCTATTTCCAGCCAACTGGATGTGTGGATAAAGAGTAAGCTTGTAATTGGCCTTAAAGGTTTTATTTTGCCAAAGATCAAGGTCACTGGGTCAAATGTAAAAAAAAAAAGAAAAGAAAAAGATTTTCACTCTGATGTACATCAAACACGTAGGTGGTTTCTGGAATTACCCAGATGAGAGCAAATTTACCAAGGGACAATAATTGAGGCCAGTGTCATTGGCGTCAAAGGTCAAAATGATATTTTTTTTTCACTCGCATTTGCATTTGGCACACATACATAGATGGGTCGCAAACAAACTTTGTCAGTGAAGGTTGTTCCCAAAATTGCCCTTGAAGAATTAATTTTGGCAAAGGTCAAAGTCAAACAATTGGATATTCAAACTGATTTAGACCAAACATAGCACTCACACTTATGTGGTTTACAGAAAAGGTCAGGCAGAGGTCAGTCATTTGGGTGAAGGTCACGGTCACTGGGTTCAAATGTCAGATTATCACAGCCGTGTCTGTCTTCATGCTCATGTATGTAATATTACCATGTACTACTACAACCCCTGGCAAAAATTACGGAATCACCGGCCTTGGGGGATGTTCATTCAGTTGTTTAATTTTGTAGAAAAAAAGGAGATCACAGACATGACACAAAACTAAAGTCATTTCAAATGGCAACTTTCTGGCTTTAAGAAACACTATAAGAAATCAGGAAAAAAAAATTGTGGCAGTCAGTAACGGTTACTTTTTTAGACCAAGCAGAGGGAAAAAAATATGGAATCACTCAATTCTGAGGAATAAATTATGGAATCATGAAAAACAAAAGAACGCTCCAACAGAATCACTAGTATTTTGTTGCACCACCTCTGGCTTTTATAACAGCTTGCAGTCTCTGAGGCATGGACTTAATGAGTGACAAACAGTACTCTTCATCAATCTGGCTCCAACTTTCTCTGATTGCTGTTGCCAGATCATCTTTGCAGGTTGGAACCTTGTCATGGACCATTTTCTTCAACTTTCACCAAAGATTTTCAATTGGATTAAGATCCGGACTATTTGCAGGCCATAACATTGACCCTATGTGTCTTTTTGCAAGGAATGTTTTCACAGTTTTTGCTGTATGGCAAGATGCATTATCATCTTGAAAAATGATTTCATCATCCCAAAACATCCTTTCAATTGATGGGGTAAGAAAAGTGTCCAAAATATCAACGTAAACTTGTGCATTTATTGATGATGTAATGACAGCCATCTCCCCAGTGCCTTTACCTGACATACAGCCCCATATCATCAATGACTGTGGAAATTTACATGTTCTCTTCAGGCAGACATCTTTATAAATCTCATTGGAACGGCACCAAACAAAAGTTCCAGCATCATCACCTTGCCCAATGCAGATTCGAGATTCATCACTGAATATGACTTTCACCCAGTCATCCACAGTCCACGATTACTTTTCCTTAGCCCATTGTAACCTTGTTTTTTTCTGTTTAGGTGTTAATGATGGCTTTCGTTTAGCTTTTCTGTATGTAAATCCCATTTCCTTTAGGCGGTTTCTTACAGTTCTGTCACAGACGTTGACTTCAGTTTCCTCCCATTCATTCCTCATTTGTTTTGTTGTGCATTTTCTATTTTTGAGACATATGGCTTTAACTTTTCTGTCTTGACGCTTTGATGTCTTCCTTGGTCTACCAGTATGTTTGCCTTTAACAACCTTCCCATGTTGTTTGTATTTGGTCCAGAGTTTAGACACAGCTGACTGTGAACAACTAACATCTTTTGCAACATTGCATGATGATTTACCCTCTTTTAAGAGTTTGATAATCCTCTCCTTTGTTTCAATTGACATCTCTCGTGTTGGAGCCATGATTCATGTCAGTCCACTTGGTGCAACAGCTCTCCAAGGTGTGATCACTCCTTTTTAGATGCAGACTAACGAGCAGATCTGATTTGATGCAGGTGTCAGTTTTGGGGATGAAAATTTACAGGGTGATTCCATAATTTATTCCTCAGAATTGAGTGATTCCATATTTTTTTCCCTCTGCTTGGTCTAAAAAGTAACCGTTACTGACTGCCACAATTTTTTTTCTTGATTTCTTATAGTGTTTCTTAAAGCCAGAAAGTTGCCATTTGAAATGACTTTAGTTTTGTGTCATGTCTGTGATCTGCTTTTTGTCTACAAAATTAAACAACTGAATGAACATCCTCCGAGGCCGGTGATTCCATAATTTTGCCAGGGGTTGTATTACCATGTCATTCTCACTCACTCATTCATCTTCAACTTTGGTGAAAGCTGGAATGGTACATTCCAGCTTTCACCTCATGAAATATTTGTACCATTGAACTCATAAACATTCATTATTTGTTTTATATAACGGCGAAAGTAGATCCTTGTCATTTGATATTTTATTAATTTATAAACAACAGAAAAGGGACTTACATTTTGGTGTTTGTCACTGGTGCGTTGATGTCAACAGTCCAACACAAATTATAAATAGGAGTCCAAAATTGTTCTCAGTCAACTTGCAAAAAACAATTGTGACGATGTAGTTCATGATGCGTTGTTTTGCCGAATTCAGTACAGACTGCCGTCTGCTTTCCTCTCCAGCGAAATACTGCGTCAGAAATTTGCCCAGTTTTTAATCCTAACTTCATCCGCTTCATCCTAACAGCTCTTCATGCCTCCAGACAGCTTACAGCACGGTGGATTAGTTTTTTGTGTTAGAAGAATTATCATTGTCAGTTAGCTTCTTCAAATCATCCTCTGGCAGCAAAACAAACTCCACCATGTTTAGCTAAATGTTGCCCCGGTAGTGTGAGCATGCACGGTGGTAGGGTGTGCAATAGCACGTCATATGGCACCAAAATTGCATGCTAAAACAGAACTATTGCACGGTAAATGAAACACAACGGCAAATGGTATGAATAATCCATGTCACGTGACATACAAACCACCAATCAAATGACAAGGATCCACTCAGTGGTTACACACACACACACACACACACACACACACACACACACACACACACACTGGCTGCTCTCCACTTCTCCAACAAAGCGAAAGGACGAGCACTTTAAGTGAACCAAATTTAACTATTCAAAGATTGCCTTTATCGGGCTGATTCTTATCCGATCCTATCAGAGTTTTTATCTATTCCTCAAAAGAGTACACAGCAGATTTATCAATGTGCCTTTTGCTGAAAAGTTGCATTCCACAGCCCATTTTTTCACAGAATGTGTTCATGTGCACATGCGTCTGCTGTACTGACTGAAGATTTCACCGACCGTCCGAGCTTATGGTCCCAGAAAGCTTCAAAATGCCTAATGACATGAAAAAATAAATAATTACTCGGGAAAACAGAGAGGGAGCACCCTAAATTTGAAAATCTGCATGATGGCACTGAGAACCACCATGATGGCGCAGCACCATTGTGCCATTGCTTCAGGAGAGCCCTGACATTTGTACATTTGTCTGATCAATTTTCTGTCAAAGGCACAAAGAATAGATTTAGACACAGACAGAGTTTATCGTCATGGAGGAATGCTGACATCCTTCAGTGTGCTTGTTTCCAGTATCATGCTCAAGCTTTCTTTGCCAGTCTTCCCCTTTCTATACCTGCTCCTCCTCTTCCATCCCACACAGATCCAGTTTGGTGTATTGTCATCATAAGTGGTCCAACCAGTGAGTTTTCTCCCGCGGCCCATCCGTTGGTTGGTTCCTAATCCACTTAGGGCTGAGGGGGTCTGGCGTTTCCCGTCTTGGCTGAGCAGGCTGTGCTAAATGAGGTTTTTATTTGCCCCGAGGAGTCCAAGTTTAATGGATCCTGCCAAATGAATATATGAAGAAGAGGAGCACAGCAGCATAGAGAAAGCTGCTCTGAACAGCGGAGAATGAAAACACTGAGAGTAATTAAGAGGTACAGCGATCAATCAAAGCTCTGATCAATCAAAAGTGGATCTGTCAGTCTGTCAGTGAGCCAGTGGCTTCACTGCAGTTTAAGAAAAAGGAAGCGGTTTTTGATATCTACAAGCAGCTGGTGACATTTGAACAGTTTGTTAAAGAGGTCCTCGTGACTCAGCCTGCCGGCGGCACAGGTCTGCCCTCTGCTCCGTGCACTTCCTCTCTCCCCCTATTGCATGAGCACTATTGTGTGTATGAATACACTTATGTGATGGAGCTGTTGTTGGAGCCACTTGGTACAGTGAGAAAATAGCTCTGGCTTTTCCCTTCTCTGCCTCTCGCTCACGCATACAAACAAACAACCGTCCACTCCACCCTTTCCCACCAGGTCCAGTGGATGGGCAGCGGCTCAGGAGACACACACATACACGCACACACATTGAAATGCAGGCCTGTGTTCTACTCTGTCTGTCAAAGCTGTCACTCTCAGGGTTTTTCCCTCATTGATGTCCCACCAGACCTCAGCCCACCTTTTCAGGACCGAAATGCTTGGTCCATCCGGTTGCCACGGGAACCATCCAGATGTTGGCCTCTGATTAGCTGCCAATGATCAAATGAAATCAGACGAGGCGTGATAAGATCGCGGGGAGGCTGGGAGAGTGGTGGCCGCCAGCGGGAGGGGGCGGGGCAAAAGCTTTCACAGCAAGTCATAGAAATGGGGGATGTGGGATTTAGTAGGAGTTGTGCGCGCACGCACACACACACACACACACACACACACACACACACACACACACACACACACACACACACACACACACACACACACACACACACACACACACATATATATAATGATTAGTTCTATGTTTTGCTCAGGACATCCATTTTATCCTGCAGTCAGAACAAAGATTGAGGGAGGAATAATGTCACAACATGTGGCGTCTGTCTGTCTGTCCTTCTGTAGCTTCATCGGTATGCATGTACATACAAATCACTCATGTTTATGGAGCGCTAAATAAACTAGGCCGCTGTTGCTTAAGGCATGCAGTAGTTTTTACTCAGTCAAATTTTGTTTAAAAAAAAAAAAAAAAAAAAAAAATATATATATATATATATATATATATATATATATATATATATATATATATATATATATATATATATATACACGAGGTCTGTTAGAAAAGTATCCAACCTTTTTATTTTTTGCAAAAACCTGATGGACTTGAATCACGTGTGCTTGCATGAGCCAACCTTGAACCTTCGTGCGCATGCGTGAATTTTTTCACGCCTGTCAATTGCGTCATTTGCTGGCAAGCAGCCTTTGTGTAAAGACGTGTGTAGTGCTCTCAGCAGATTTTCATTGCATGGCGACTTTCGGTGGCTTTTCAGTCGTGTGACTATCCGAGAAATTGTGGATGAGGTGGGCATCATTTTTCGGAGTCCAGCATGTCCTGTGAGACTTCAACACGAAGGTGCTTTTGCTCCGCCGTCAGCAGCTTCGGCACGAATTTCACCGCCACTCTTTTCATGGCCAAATCTTCTGTCACAGTGGAATGTGCCGAAAAAGTGCTGATGTCCACCTCTTCCGCAATTTCTTGGATAATCACACAACGGTCCCACATCACCACAGCGTTCACTTTGGAAATGATCTGGTCATTTCAGCATGTTGATGGCTGCCCGGAGCGCGGCTCGCTCTCCACCGTTGTGCGTCCGTCTTGAAACCGGTTGTACCGCTCCTTAATCTGTGTGATGCCCATAGCATCGTCACCGAAAGCCGTCTGAATCTTCTGAATGGTTTCCACCTGGCTGTCGCCCAGTTTCTGGCAAAATTTGATGCAGTAGCACTGCTCCAGTCGTTCTGCCATTTTCCTTGCAATGAAAATCCGCCGATAGCACAACACATATCCTCACACAGAGGCTGTTTGCCAACAAATGACGCAATCGACAGGCGTGAAAAAATTCACTCATGCGGACAAAGGTTCAAGGTGGCTCATGCAAGCACATGTGATTCAAATCCATCAGGTTTTTGCAAAAAATAAAAAGGTTGGATACTTTTCTAACAGACCTCGTGTGTATATATATATATATATATATATATATATATATATATATATATATATATATATATATATATATATATATATATATATATATATCAAGCTTCATTTTTCACATTGTTCATGTTTTAGGATCTTTCGTACTCCTGCCGTATGATTTAGCACAGGATTCAGTAACAGACACAAAAGTACTACAATTAGGGAATAACTCCTTTGTGTCTGATAATTTGCGGACATTAATGCTGGATTTTACAGTCGCAAATTAAGTTTTAAAATGTATATTTGCGACTGTAATCCAGCATTAACGTCCGCAAATCATCAGACACAAGGAGGTTATTCCCATTCTAATCCAATTCCATCATTTGCACGGTTTATTTTTCTGTAAGTAATTTGGCCGACAAAGCTTACCGTAGCAACAGCGTCTTCATGCCAAACTGGAAATTCTGTGAGCAGATCCACAGAGTTCTCCATCTCGTCAACTGCATTGAGTAATTCTGTATCAAAGCTTCGTATGATAGATTAAATTCATCCATTTCTGGATCATCATCGCTGCACTAGTTTCTCTCGCTCACAACTGACAGCGCCATTATTGACATCTGTGTAGCAACGCAGTTAGGGGCGGAGTAACACATCAAATGTGAAATGGTTGAATATTTTGCCATCATCAATGCTATATTTTATGGTCTGAAATCTCACATGATTAACTAATCAGATTTGCGGAACAAATGTAATTGGATTAGAATTACCATTTAGATTAAAAGGTTGCATACCTTATTGTAACTCATACAGATGTTTGCCAGCCTTCCACTGCATGTTTGCAGTTGGTAGAGAATGTGGCAGCTTGGCTTTTAACAGGGACATGCAAGATGCACCACATTCCCCTCATTTAGCTTCAGTCCATTGGCCATCAGTCCACTTTAGATGATTCCCTGCTAGCTGTAAGACCAGAAAGGGGACATAGAATTGCACTTGATCTCTGCAATCATGCATCAGTCACAGTTCATGAATAAAATTAATGTTTATTTTCAGCATATTTGAAACAGACATCCTAATTGAATGTATCTCACATGAGTTTCTATTTTGACATGATCAAGTTTCAACTAGAGTTTGTTTCTAAGGAACATCTTCATGAATAAAATTTACTGCCTGTATTCTGGCAGCATGGTTTGACCAACAGCACAGCAAGCCATAGTGTTAGAACACAAATGACACGCTTCAGTGAATACAGGGATGCTAATTGAACAAGTGTGTCTTCTTGTTAGTTTTAAAGTCTTTCAAGCACATCCACGTGTCACATGCCTAGAATGTTGGTCCCACAAAATTCAAGTGATGCCCCCTCATCTGAATCTCAGTAAGTAATGTCATTTGGCACAAAGTCATTCCAGTGGTCCCCAAACATTATTTGAAAAGACCGAGTACCAAAGATATCAGTCTTTGTTTCAGGTCACAGGTTAGCAGAGGTGGGACAAAGTCACTGTCAAGTCATTCTCAGGTCATCAACCTGCAGAGGTGGGTCGAAGTCACCATCAAGTCATTCTCAAGTTATGAATCAACAAGTCCCAAGTCAAGTCTCAAGTCAGCTTGCAAACAGTTGGTGGTCATTATGACTTGAGACTTGACTTTGGACTTGCTGATTCATGACTTGAGAGTGACTTGATGGTGACTTCGTCCTACCTCTGCAGGTTGGTATCCAAGTGTGACAACCATACAGTAAGACAGGAAACACCAGGACCCTAAAGACTTGGACCTTCATTCTCCTGCAGAGATATTAATATCACCACCAAGCACCTCTCTGCCAGGACGCAGAGCATGAACAACACTGCCGAGATATCTGAATGTCTCCACAACTTCAACACTTTCACTGCATGCAGTTTCATCACATACTGTATGTGGTCAAGGTGTATATAGACTGTATATAGAGAATTTAAAATAAACTAGAAGCACTCAGAGTGCAAAACTCCGCAAAGGCCATGGGGTTACTGACGCCATAACATCTACACGCCGTGGAATCATTGAACCTAAAAAAGTCTAATTTCTTCTGGATCTAGGTCCATAACATTTGAAGCTACATCAAATCTGATGACACCTTTCTGAATCAGTACAGATTCAGCTACAATTTCATGTTAGTTGTGCATCTCTAGCTTCATTTGTCACCTCACACTCACACATTTTCTATTTTCCCTATATTTTTTGCATATTCTGGATCACAAGATCTGGAATCCAGATCCGATCATCACCAAACTTTGTTGTTTGATAGAACATTTGACTATGTTACACCCTCATGTTTTTCAAGCCTTTCTGCCTTGTTTTTGTGGAGTTAGAAAGTAGAATATCAAAATTCCCCCTATCTCGCAATGGTGAAGAATCCTTTAAAAAATTCCTGGATCCATATCGTGATCCGGATCACCACTATAATTTAATCACTTGTTCCTCTTCTGATTTCCAACCACTCCACAAAATTTCATAAAAATCCATTCAAAACTTTTTGATTTATCCTGCTGACAAACAGACAAACAGACAGAGACAAACAAACAAATGTGACCGAAAACATAACCTCCTTGGTGGAGGTAATTATATACAACCCCAATTCCAATGAAGTTGGGACATTGTGTAAAATGTAAATAACAAAGGAATACAATGATTTGCAAAACCTCTTCAACCTCTATTCAATTGAATACATCACAAAGACAAGATATTTCATGTTCAAACTAATAGACTTTGTTGTTTTTGTGAAAATATTTGCACATTTTGAGATGGATGCCTGCAACATGTTTCAAAAAAGTTGGGACGGGGCAACAAAAGACTGGGAAAGTTCATGAATGCTCAAGTACACCTAATTGGAAACACGTGCGTGTCATGATTGGGTATAAAAGGAGCATCCCCAAAAGGCTCAGCCGTTCATAAGCAAAGATGGGGCAAGGATCACCACTTTGTGAACAACTGCATGATTAAATAGTCCAACAGTTTAAGAACAATGTTTCTCAATGTTCAATTGCAAGGAATTTAGGGATTCCATCATCTACAGTCCATAATATAATCAGAAGATTCATAGAATCTGGAGAACTTTCTACACGTAAGGGACAAGGCCGAAAACCAACATTGAATGCCCGTGGCCTTCGATCCCTCAGGCGGCACTGCATTAAAAACCGACATCATGTGTAAAGGATCTTACCGTGTGGGCTCAGGAACACTTCAGAAAACCATTGTCAGTTAACACAGTTCATTGCTACATCTACAAGTGCAAGATAAAACTCTACCATGCAAACCCAAAGCTATACATCCAGCATACATCAACAACATCCAGAAACGCCGCCGCCCTCTCTGGGCCCGAGCTCATTTTAAATGCACAGATGCCAAGTGGAAAAGTGTGCAGTGGTCTCATGAGTACACATTTCAAATTGTTTTTGGAAATCATGGACGTCATGTCCTCCGGACAAAAGAGGAAATAGACCATCCAGATTGTTACCAGTGCAAAGTTCAATAGCCAGCATCTGTGATGGTATGGGGGTGTGTTAGTGCCCATGGCATGGGCAACTTACACATCTGTGATGGCACCATCAATGCTGAAAGGTACATCCAGGTCCCCCAGCTCCTCCGGGGGAGCTGGGGGAGGTGTGTGTGGATCGGGTGGTCTGGGCGGCTTTGCTTGAGCTGCTGCCCCCGCGACCTGACTCCGGATAAAGCGGAAGAAAATGGATGGATGGATGGATGGATGAACATGCTGCCGTTCAACTAACATCTTTATCAGGGACGTCCCTGCTTATTTCAGCAAGACAATGCCAAGCCACATTCTGCACGTGTTACAACAGCGTGGGTTCGTAGTAAAAGAGTGTGGGTACTAGACTGGCCTGCTTGCAGTCCAGACCTGTCACACATTGAAAATGTGTGGTGCATTATGAAGAGCAAAATACGACAACGGAGACCCCAGACTGTTGAATAACTGAAGTCATACATCAAGCAAGAATGGGAAAGAATTCCACCTACAATGCTTCAACAATTAGTGTCCCCAGTTCCCAAACGCTTCTTGAGTGTTGTTAGAAGGAAATGTGATGTAACACAGTGGTAAACAAAGCACTGTCCCAGCTTTTTTGAAACGTGTTGCAGGCATCCATTTCAAAATGAGCAAATATTTGCACAAAAACAACAAAGTTTATCAGTTTGAACATTAAATACCTTGTCTTTATGGTGTATTCAATTGATAAATTGGGTAAAATGCATTTAGTCAGTCCCTGATTGTCCCTGATTCTCCTACTTAAAAAAATGAGAGAGGTCTGTAATTTTCATCATTGGTACACTTCAATTATGAGAGACAAAATTCCAGGAAATCACATTGTAGGATTTTTAAAGAATTTACGAGGTCTGTCCGTAAAGTATCGTACCTTTTTATTTTTTTCAAAAACTATATGGATTTCATTCATATGTTTTTACGTCAGACATGCTTGAACCCTCGTGCGCATGCGTGAGTTTTTCCACGCCTGTCGGTGACGTCATTTGCCTGTGAGCACGCCTTGTGGAAGGAGTGGTCCCGCCCCCTCGTCGGATTTTCATTGTCTGGAAATGGCGGAATGAAAAGGACTTTTTTTCCATCAGAATTTTTTCAGAAGCTGTTAGAGACTGGCACCTGGAAACCATTCAAAAAATTTATCTGGCTTTCAGTGAAAATTTTACGGGCTTCACAGAGAATAAGGACTTTAACTACAGGTTTAAGGACCCCTTTAAAGGACGGTCGGTGCGCCGCGCTGCGAGCTGCGACGACGCGGCACAAACCACTGGATCATTTCTAAGCTGATGGCTCTGTGGATACGAGACCGTCGTGTGCTCTTTCTCTGGTTATCACAAGACCTGGACATTAGCCATTTTCCGGCAGATTTCACTTTTAACAAGAGATTTTGTCATGGAAAGCCGCGCGGAGGCTTCGCGCGTCACGACCGATTCGCTGATGAAGCGAGACAAAGGAACACCTCCGTTTCGGCGTGTTAGAGGACAAGTTGGGACATGTCTATCTCGGCTTTCAGTGCTTACCAGTCGAGTGAGTATAAAAGAACTTGTGGAGAGCTTTAACCTGTAGTTAAAGTCCTTATTCTCTGTGAAGCCCGTAAAACTTTCACTGAAAGCCAGATAAATTTTTTGAATGGTTTCCAGGTGCCAGTCTCTAACAGCTTCTGAAAAAATTCTGATGGAAAAAAAGTCCTTTTCATTCCGCCATTTCCAGACAATGAAAATCCGATGAGGGGGCGGGACCACTCCTTCCACAAGGCGTGCTCACAGGCGAATGACGTCACCGACAGGCGTGGAAAAACTCACGCATGCGCACGAGGGTTCAAGCATGTCTGACGTAAAAACATATGAATGAAATCCATATAGTTTTTGAAAAAAATAAAAAGGTACGATACTTTACGGACAGACCTCGTATTTGTAAGTTATGGTGGAAAATAAGTATTTGGGCAATAACAAAAGTTCAACTCAATACTTTGTAACATAATCTTTGTTGGCAATGACAGAGGTCAAACATTCCCTGTAAGTCTTCACCAGGTTTGCACACACTGTAGCTGGTATTTTGGTCCATTCCTCCATGCAGATCTCCTCTAGAGCAGTGTTTTGGGGCTGTCACTGGGCAACATGGATTTTCAACTCCCTCCACAAATTTTCTATGGGGTTGAGGTCTGGAGACTAGCTAGGCCACTCCAGGTCCTTGAAATGCTTTTTACGGAGCCACTCCTTCGTTGCCCAAGCAGTGTGTTTGGGATCGTTGTCATGCTGGAAGACCCAGCCACGTTGCATCTTCAATGCTCTCACTGATGGAAGGAGGTTTTGGCTTAAAATCTCATGATACGTGGTCCCGTTCATTCCTCCCTTAACATGGATCAGTCGTCCTGTCCCCTTTGCAGAAAAACAGCCCCAAAGCATGATGTTTCCACCCCCATGCTTCATAGTAGATATGGTGTTCTTGGGAAGCAACTCAGCATTTTTCTTCTTTCAAAAATGACAAGTTGAGTTTTTACTAAAAAGTTCTATTTTGGTTTCATCTGACCACATCATATTCTCCCAATCCTCTTCTGGATCGTCCATATGCTCTCTGGCAAACTTCAGATGGGCCTGGACATGGACTGGCTTAAGCAGGGGGACACGCCTGGCATTGCAGGATTTCAGTCCCTCTCAGTGTAATGTGTAGCCTTTGTTACTTTGGTCCCAGCTCTCTGCAGGTCCTTCATCATGTCCCTCCGTGTAGTTGTGGGATTTTTGTTCACCGTTCTCATGATCATTTTGACCCCACAGGATGACATCTTGCGTGAAGCCCCAGATCCAGGGACATTATCAATGGTCTTGTATGTCTTCCATTTTCTTACAATTTCTCCCACAGTTGATTTATTCACACCAACCTGCTTGCCGATTGTAGATTCACTCTTCCCAGCCTGGTGCACATCTACATTTTTCTTCCTGGTGTCCTTCAACAGCTCTTTGGTCTTGGCCATGGTTGAGTTTGGAGTCTGACTGTTTGAGGCTGTGGACAGGTGCCTTTTATACAGATAATAAGTTCCAACAGATGCCATTAATACAGGTAACAGGTGGATGACAGAACAGCTTCTTAAAGAAGAAGTTACAGGTCTGTGAGAGCCAGAAATCTTGCTTGTTTGTTATTGACCAAATACTTATTTTCCACCATAATTTACAAATAAATTCTTTAAAAATCCTACAATGTGATTTCCTGGAATTTTTTTTCTCATTTTGTCTCTCATAGTTGAAGTGTACCAATGATGAAAATTACAGACCTCTCTCATCTCTCTAAGTAGGAGAACTTGCACAATCAGGGACTGACTAAATACTTTTTACCCCACTGTAGGTTGAAGAGGATTTGCAAATCATTGTATTCTGTTTTTATTAAAATTTTACACACGTCCCAACTTCATTGGAATTGGGGTTGTAAGACGACTAGAAATACAACATATGCCTTGTCTAGCTTCTAAAGGATTTGCCAATGAGCGGTTTGCAAAACAGTAAAATAAAGGGGAAGGAGTACTTTTTTGGCACAAAAACAAAAGCTCTTAAAATGTCTCAATATGTTTTGAAAGAATCAATGTTCAAAATAAATAGAATGCATAACCACAGATATTGCCATATTTTTAGTGTTGCACTGGATGTTTTGCTCAGTATGCATCTTAAAAGATTTTATTTCAATTTGATGTTATATAAACCTTTATGTGACATTCCAGCCCAATCTCACGTTTTTTTTTTTTTCGTCCTTCTGTCACAAAATGATTCAAATTTTCATGACGGGGTTTTTTTTTTTTTAACTCACTATTACTAACCCTACTCCTACCCCCATCTCTAACTATAACCATAACCCCCCCCCCCCCCCCACCTCCCCGCTGCACTTTTAATTTCGTGCAGCCGTCACGGAATGAATTAGAATAAATTCATGCTCCCATAATGAAAATTTTGTACTTTTCTTGACAATATGACGAACCAATAGATTAATGTATATTTTGTGGCATGAGTTTCCTATTTCTCTATTGCAGTGGTCTCCAAACTATTCCAGAAAGGGCTGAGAGGGTGCAGGTTTTCTTTGCAGCCACTGACTCCAGCAGGTGATTTCACTGATGAACTCATCCCACCTGCTTCAAGTGATGTTAATTAGTGAAATCACCTGCTGATGTCAGTGGCTGCAAAGAAAACCTGCACCCTCTCGGCCCTTTCTGGAATAGTTTGGAGACCACTGCTCTGTTGTAACATCTTGTTGTGAAAGCCCCTTTCAACCACTAAATACCATTATATTTTACATAAAAAAATCCCTCTAAGTTCAAACATGTCAGGAACATTTGCACTGACAGCTGAGCACTTCTGACTCTTTGATGTTAAGTGATGTGTTTCCATTTGAATTCACAGCGAACACGTTTGATGAGGCGATATGAAGTCTACAATTCATATAGCTTTAAAACAAAGTCCAAACAGCCCTTCACATCTCCTCTACCTGTCCCACAAGAACCTAATCGCATCCAAAGTCCCATTTCCTGTCAAAGAAATTACATTAAACATCTCCCTCTAGGTCTTTGTCCAAAGTGACCCCAAACTGACTGTGACTGATAAGGGTGCTAACTAGGTAAAGGCCAAAGCACTTCCCAGTGTTCGCTCAGTGAAAAGAGATACAGTAAGGGGAACACAGGGAGCTTGGCCCTGCCTCTGCTTGCTCCATTTTCCAATAAACTCCAGCAATCAGATCAGCGCTGCTTTTAATGGACGACTTGATGGCAGCAGGCTGCATTAGCCGCTGGTGTTCTCCCAATCTGATTAGACAGAGACAGTGACAATTTCCAGCCAAAAAAGGCAGGTATCGCAACACAAACACAGAGAGAAATGACCGTCATCAGATTGTGCTTGTTTGATTACTTCATAGATAAGCACACAAAAACTTTATGCGAACAAATACTTTATAAGAGCAAAGTATTCACAGAGGAGAATTGTGTATGTACCTCACATCAACACTATGGTGGGGACAATACATATCATAATTCTTGGGTGCAAATACACAATATGTATCACGATCCTTAAGAACTACATCTCCGCAAGTATTGCAATTTGATATTACAGTATACTGTGATTTATGTTTCCTTTTTGAAACAGTCAAGCATGGGAACAAGTTCCGTAATACAGAGACTGTATATCATAAAATGATATTTACAAAAACAATGCACAACCCTGGGCAGGTTCAAGGTTGAGCGTGAAGTGACTGGGATGAAGATCAGCACCTTCAATTCTCTCAGAAATGGCTGGCTTTCCCCATCTGGTTCAGTAGAGCGTCATTGCCCGAACAGTGGAGTTCAAGTATCTTGAGGTCTTGTTCACAAGGTGGATAATGTGAAGTGTGAGATTGACAGATGAATTATGGCTGTGTTAGAGGTTCTGCAGATGCCGTACGGAGCTGTTGTGGTGAAGATAATGCTGAGCCAGAAGGAGAGACTCTCAATTTACCAGTCCATTTACACTCCTATCCTCACCTATGGTCATGAACTTTGAGTAATGACCAAAAGAGCAAGGTCAGGGATCCAAGTGGCAGAAATGAGATTCCTCCATAGCATATGTTGGCTTAGACTGAGGCAGTGTGAGAAGCTCAGCTATCTTGGAGAAGAGCTGCTGCTGCTTTACATCAAAAGATGATAGCTGAGGTGGTTTGGATATCTGGTGAGGATGCCCCCTAGTTGACTCCCTATAAAGGTCTTCCAAGCATGTTGAGACCCCCCAAGAAGAGTCAGAGGACTTGGCCGATGATAGGGAAGTGTGGAAGAAGCTGCTTGGTCAAGTATTCAACTGTTCAATTGATGTATAAAGCGAAAAATAAGCAATTACCAGTTAGAATTCAAGAATATTTTACACAAACAGAAGGAATGTATAATTTAAGGGGTTACTATCATTTTAAGTTACTGGCACTAGGACAACCAGGAAATGCTTCTGTGTCCCCATTTGTGGTCCTAAAAAATGAAATAATCTACATGAGAAACTCAAGCAATGTCCAGATATCAACCGGTTCAAATATTTATACAAAGAAATGGTATTCTCCAGATATAAATTAGAGGAAAGTGGTTGAGTTGTGTTGTATGAAGGTGAAATACTTGAACCTTTTCTACTGAAATATGTAGATGGTAACCAGCTGGTCTTGGCAGCTGTTGGGAAATATTTGTTTTCTTTTCATTGTAATTATGAGCTGCTGTTTTTCAGATTTTGTTTAGAAATGATCGTTTATGAACAGGCACATATGCCTGGTTTCATTTGATTTCATGGAGAGGTGTAGCCGTTGATAAGCTTTGCTTCTGCCTAGGCACCGTGTACATTGTTTATTTTTCTTACTGTCTTTTTTCTTTGAATACTTTGTTTATGAGTTTTGTTGTTGTACAAGCATATGAGTGAAATTTTGTTGCATGGGCATCTAATAAATTCAATTCAATTCAAATTCAAGATAGATAGATAGATAGATAGATAGATACACATGAAAGAGAGAGAGAGACTATTTGTTACTCCATCGTGTTTAAAAGCTAAATATTTTTGATGCTGCACTTTCACTTTTTTCCCTCTACACAGTAAATACCTGACTTTATTTGATTTATTCTGCAGTAAAATACATGTACGTAAAAAATAATACAGTATATAAAATTGCAGGACGGCAATAAAACAGAAAATCTTTAACAAAAAAAAAGTGCCGCCATGACCTGGTCCCGAATATGCATCAGAAAAAGATCACATATGAGGTTTTTTTAATCTTTTTTTTTTCCAGGAGAACCATCTTACTCATTTGGTGTTTAAATAATTAACACTTTTTGAAGTGATCTTTTCACAGACTCAGGCTTGGTTGCATAAAAAGTGGTACAAATATTTTGCATTAGGGTTGGGTGATGTCTGCCACAGTTCATCATACAGGGGAACTCTTCTTGCTGTCTTGATTTCATTTTTCTTTACTTCTCATAAAAAAATGGAGTCTGAGCTAAGGATCTCCACTGCTGGCAGACCTGAAACAGGCCAGAGCAGCAGCTGCCACATGCCTGAACTCCCTGTCTGAACTGAGCTGATGTTTGGCTCATGAATTTGTAGCACATTTCAACCGCTAAACATACAAATAAAGACTCACTTCCTTAAATACATGGTGATCAGTACTTTGCATTTGAAGTGGATGATCAACGGCCAACAACTGATTTGCAAAAAACATTTGCAAATGTGTCTATCATGTCTGGCAGCTTGGCATGAATCTTGCCTGTCTGTCTCATGAACAGTGCTTCACAGCATTTCTCGAGCACCTAGAGTGGAATCAGGGACAGCTAACCGTGAAGCAATGCTATGGTTGGTCATAAAAATGAAAGCTGACCAAAGAAAAACGCCACAGAGAAATGTTAGAAATTATGAGATGAAACCATGTCTCATTTAAGTGTCATGTGGTGTTGACGCTGTAACTCCCAGGCTTGATTAATTAAAAGCTTCATTACTTCATTTACCAGATGTCTTCTTCATCCAGCTGCTCATGGAAGGCATTGCTGTAGCAGCTCATCGTCATTCTGATGTCTACTAGTCAGATCATTTGGAGCACAACATGATAATATTAAAACTAATTTCTTTTGGCTTTTCCACCATAATTTTATAGTCAGTTTTGACTAGATATCAACAAACTGGCACTAAGTTTAACTAACCTCTGTACAGCAGATTCTTGCTCTGTTGTGAATATTTGATTTAATGTGGAAAGAAATTATATATATATATATATATATATATATATATATATATATATATATATATATATATATATATAGTAAACCACACCTCTATTTGACCTCCATTTCATTAATGATTTTTTTTAACAGTGGGACTGAATTTGGTATAGAGAATCATGTAATATCACAGGTTTTGGTACCAAAAATCACTTAATTTCACAGATTGTGTTACCAACTGCTACATTTCTGGTATCAGGAAAACCCTATTTTTAAACTTGTCTATATGCAGTTGAATTTGAATTACATTGAATGTTAACTTTTAAATTTGTTTTTCACATTGTAAACTAAATGTTATGATATTGTTAGTATCTATTTTGTGTGTCCCCCTTGACCTCCAATGAACACCCTGTTTTGGGAATCACAGTGACACATGGAGACAGGATCTAATGCGGATCTAATTGAACGGTCTGGGGCAGATGTCATGATTGTTGTGCAGTCAGCCACTTGATATTTTCAAGTTGTTGGGCACTCATTTGGGCGTATTAACGGCTCCTACAGGGCAGAGGTCACACCCAGAGGCTGCGTCATGTGGCTGTGTGAGTGCGTGCAGCCTCGTCCTTCAATGATTTACACATGTAAAAAGGACCCACTCTCTAATAGCTTTCCAGCTTTGAGGACAAGCCTTTTTACAACCACATAATTACCCCTGACTGTTTTTACAATGTTTTTTTTTTCTCACTCTCTCTTATGCTCGTGCCCGACATGAAAACCTGGCGACACACCGCTAAGTGCAACAGGCAGCACCATAAAAATGGTTGCCATGCCTTAGATAGCCAAAAGCCCCTTTGAGCACGGGAGTTCCTCCTCCCTGACGAACAGCGGAGAGAATGGTCTCTCAGTGTGCTTATCAGGAAAAGTGAACCTCAATGATGCAAAGTAATGCTCGGGTTATATGAGAATGCATGTGTGAGGCAGAGACTGTGCTGCTTATCACGGGCCGAGACAGAGAGGAGTGAGACTGTACTTAACAGATTCAGACGACCAGTGAAGCACAGGACAGATAGGGCGAGAGAGAGAGAGAAAATCTCAATCTCAGGTTACAGTGCAGTCAGGGAAAATTGAAAAGATAGACAGATACAAAGAAAACCTGGACAGGTCAGCAGTGGTACCGACCAGATGTTTTGCACAGCCTGCTCATATCAACCCATCTAATTCAACGATCTGACTAAAACAAGCAAATTAAACACACTTCACTATATATCAACTATAATATTTGCAAGGTATGAATGTCTGTAAAATCTAATGGCACATTTTGTCAGAAACTAAAGTGTCACCATGGTGATGACCAAAGCCAACAACAACAACAAAATTCACCCATAACTCAGATCTTACTAACCACTAAGGATAAAAAACAGGTGCTGGTTTTAAATGACTGAGAGACCCAAAGTTTCTGTTTGACCCAACTGAACAACTTTCCTGAAATGTAAATCAAAATACCTGTTTGGATCTTTAACCCAATAAAATTACTCTCAGTACCTACCAGAGGTGGGATGAAGTCACCATCAAGTCATGAATCTGTAAGTCCCAAGTCAAGTCTCAAGTCATAATGACCATCAATTGTTTAAAAGCTGACTTGAGACTTGACTTGGGACTTACAGATTCATGACTTGCCAGTGACTTGATATCCCACCTTTGGTACCTACTGAGTCCATAGAGAAGATTTTGCCCTTAACAAGTTAACAAGAGACCCCAACTTTCTTTTTGATCCAACTCAACAACGTTCCCTGAAAATGACTAAAAATGCCTGTTTTGACCTTTTACCCCAATGAAACCATTCTTCACTACACGGAAAGCCGCCCGCTCATTACACGATGCGATACAAACGTGTGTTTAACAAGAATTGTACAGAAATGCAAGTCGTATTACTGCAAGTGCACACCTACCTGTGTTACGAGCGTATGAGCGTGTATCTTGGTGAGATCAGACGGGAATGCAGCATTTTGATCATGTTCACAATTTCTACAATGCAACTGATGCTATATTTCCCACATTCACTCCTAAAGCACATTGTGTGGTGCTACAGAGATGCTATTCCAAGCAGTGAGATGCACAGAGGTATGCACAGGTGCATGTGCGCATGCACACAGATAGGCAGACAGACACAAAAGTTAAAGTATGCTCACCTGTGGATGAAATACACCAAACCTGCATAAAGACTTTGTGTGAGGAGGAGATCCATATTTATGTTGTTAAAACCCCAAAGCAGCTGAAAGAACATTTACAAAAGTACAGCTGCTCAACTTGAAAGGACCTGGGTTCCAGTGAGTGCAAAGTGTGCAGAGTGTTGGATTGGCCAGAGATGACAAAACAGAAACAAAAGTACTGTACTGGAAACATAATCCATTTCCACCATATATCATTAACTGATTCATTTTTGAATTGAATGCAGCCAAGTTAGTGGAAAAAGCAATGTGGTGGATCACATGATGCACCTTTCTCTCTGAGCAAACATCCGTTATCAGCTCAATAAATTTATTTAGGTTTTTGCTGTTATCCACATAAACACCTAATAATAACATTTATCACATGGGGTGTTATTTTCTATGCCATGCTGATGTGCGCACTTGGGAGTTGAACAGTTTTGCTGAAGTTTAACTCAAAATGCCTGTGTTTACCTTTGACCCCAATTACGCTGCTATTCACTCCATCTTATTAATTACTGAGTCTACAGAGAAGATTTTGCCCTTAAACTTGTCAGGGAACCCAAATTTGTGTTTGATTCAGTTGAACAATTTTCACTGAAAATGACTAAAATGACCTGTTTTGATCTTTTGCTCCAGTGCAACTACTCCTCAGCGCATCTCAGTAATCTCCACAGGGAGAATTTCAACCTTAAATTACTCAGAGTCCCCAAGTTTCAGTTTCTTCCATTTGACCTTTTTTCCCCCCTGGAAAATGATAACCTGTTTTGACTTTTGACCCCGTACTATGCTTCAGGAATGGCAAAATTGTTCCTTTGAAGAGATAAACCTATTATTTTCTGTGTTTGGAATAATTTGACAACAAACTAAAAATGATACAAGTAAAAAAAAATCAAATACCATATAAAACAAATGCCTTCCTAAATTTATGTGAATGTATTTCTTTGCTTTAACTCCAGTCATTATGATATGTTTTGCATATTGAAGTCAAGTTCATTCATTCATTCATTCATTCATTCATTTTCTATCACTTATTTGGGTCCAGATCACTGTGAATGAATGAATGGCTGGCTCCTTTTCATGAGATGAGCAGCGGATCTAAGACCCTCCCGGAAAGTCAAGATTCTCACCTTGTCCAGGAGTGTAATGCCAAATACCCGATGGAGTAATCTGATTCTGCTGCTTGTATCTGTGATCTTATTCTTTCGGTCATTATCTAAAGTGCATGACCAGATCGACTGGTAATAAATTAATTATAAAAGATTAGGTAAACGAGTTGTTTAACAGCATTTTGAGCTGTAAGAAAGACTATCCTGAAGTTGTATTTCCTTACATTTTTAAGACTGCAGATGAATTTTAATGTCTACCAGAAGACTCAGTGGGTTAATGAAAAATTATTTATTACATAAGTGATTCCAGAGTTATAAATCGGATTTGGTTTTACTCTCTGTCGGGGCAGTGGGATGAGCCAAGATGATCTTGAATCCTCCTGACGGAGAAGGCAGAGGGTGGAGCCCATCTCCTGCAGCCAGTTGGTGGCATTGGAATGGTGGAGGGAGCGTCAGGTGGAGAACTGAAAAACAGCGAAAGGTGACAGAGACACTGAAGCTTTTAAAGGATGTGCCTGCATCCGATTAGTTTGTGGTGATTGTTTTGTTTAGGACTGTGTATGAGGCTGGATTCTGAGAGACAAGGAATTGTGAGTCCTCTGAAAGAATTTATGCTAAATTGCATTTCTAAGTTTAACCAAATTTTTGCATCAGGTATTTTAAGTTTTTGAACATCACCAGTCAAAACCCTCTTCCACACCCCAAAGCATACGACAACTTTTTGGAACATGTGCTACAAAAGCAATTATTTAAAAAATTATGTAGATGGAAAGAGTTTAAATATGTTTACCCCTGTATAATTCTGTCATCTGATAAAAGCAGACCACCGACTGTTTTATAATGTTTTATGTTTGAAATGCATTTGTGCAGCACAGCATTACCTTAGGCTTTCAGATCCTGTGGCTGATGACAGACTGCAGATCAACCAGTTAATTTAGTCCAGATAAAAGCCTCTCATCTTTGTTGAGGCAGATTACTGTAGTAGCAGACGTACCCATCTTTTGATCTGTTTTACTGCTGCGTCGCTTCATCTGCATGTGTCAGAGATACAGCTTTATTATTTAGGATGCTTAATGGGAACAGGAGGGATTTTAGATTGTTAAACCTGTGGCAGATTAGAGCTGACCCCTCCCTAGAGCTTGCATGGTGTTTCTTTGCATTTATGAACATACGATTTCCGTGTGCGCTGGTCATATGCTGCACTGTACATATAGATGACTACAGTCTAAAGCGGCGTAAAGGACACGCACATGAAGCAACAACACACGTTCACAGATATAAGAAACAAACATTTTTTCACGCCTGCACCTCGCTGTCAGCGCATCGGACTTGTAAGCGGTTTCTCTCAGGCCTCGCTCTGTCATCCTCCTGTCTCTCGTCGGCTGCGTCGCTGCAGCAGATATGGTCGATGTGGATGTGTACTTTGTCCAGATCATCCATGAGATGAGATCAGAGGAAGTGGGAGGTACTGTTCCTCCTGTGGCGCTAAGCCCCTTGGTGATTACCCTGTCAGGATGGAGAACTCAGCGCCGTTGCCAACTGCCACAAACCGGCGCTAAATCCCAACTGATCGCAAGAGAGGCCGATTTTACACTTTAGATTTCTCCCATTTCTTAATGCTAGCGATGAAGCAGAGGATCTTTGCCTCTCCCTCATCTTATCCGCTGTTCGTATCCTCCACCGCCGCTGGCGTCAAACCCTAAGCTTGCACTGCGGGGATAAGACTCAACGCCTTGTCAGGTCAGATCAGTGCGATTTTACAATGCAGTCCGAGAGAGAGAGAGAGAGATGGGCCTGTAGAGCAAACCGCTGCTGCACAACAGCCCCAATCTCGTGCTTGTGCTCATGCACAGCTCATATGACTCTTAGTACTTCGTGGTGTCTCGCTTGCTCACATACGATACCACAATCTGACAACAATCTTGTACACAAAACCTGCCATCTGCATCTCCTGAAACTGACTACCTCTCACACAAACGTGCACTGACCCACCCCACCCCCACCCCCGCCAACCACCACCACTCCATCTTTTGGTTTATCAGACGGGTTGATCTATCCGAATGCCTTGTTGAACTCCCCCATTAGTTTATCTTATCTATTTTCTCAGAAACACTCCTCAGGACAGTTCTTCAAATTCCTCCTCTTGTCATCAAGGGTTTCCTCCCCCCGTCTTTTTCTTCACAACAAGATCATCCGAGGATACATCTTCACCACCACATGTGCGAATGAGAAAAATGATGTTATGTTATGTAGAAGAAGAATGAATAATTTCACAGTAATTACAGTGTGCAGTTATTCAACAGTCTATTATTGTGTTTCCAAAGAAGAAAAAGCAGAACAAGAAGAAGAAGAAAGTAGAAGAAGAAGAAGACAATGACAACAATGAAGAAAAAGCTTGTTTGGAAAGAAAGTTAAGGGTTAAAGTGACAAACTGACTGAAGGTGAAGTGAGGAGTTCAGCGTCACAGCATCCAGCTGTGTGATGACATTTTCCTCCCTGTCAAATCCAAACTGATTTCCTGTTGGGGTTTGATTATCATATAGGACCACACTCATATATATCATCCCTCCCTCTCTTCTGCTCTATTCTCCTTTAGTTTTACGAGTGACAGTTGGGAATAAAGCAGAGCGTAAATCTCTGGCAGTAATAAAGCTGCTCAGGCCCGTGTTCCTTCCTCATGCTGGTTCTTTGCTTCATTCGTCGCAACTTTTTACAAGATAAACCGTGATTGCTTTTCATGGCTCTCCTTAAGGCAGCGTCAGCTCTCAATCCAGCTTTAAGACGAACGGGGAGATCTGTCCGTCCACATAAGACACGGTCAAATTTGGCACATACACAAACAACTTTTGCACACACGCATGCACTGTTCTCGCTGCCTGACCACATTCCTGTAAAGGGCAACCATGAATCTTTCCTAGAATCTGAGTGCTGCACTGGTAACGCAGTCTGTGGCACGACGCCTACTCTCCCTAATAAAGTCATCTGTGGGTGGGCAGGAGAGCCCCGCTCCTCTCTGACCTCCATCCATCAGCCAGGAGAGAGTGATGGTCTGTGCTCACGGACTGGATGCTGAATCCATCTGCCGTCGCGACCAGCAGCCGGCGTCTCACACGCACTACACAAACACAGTTTCCCCTCCAACAGTATCACCTGGCCGAGGCCTGCAGGTGTCAAAACATGCATGAATGTCTCACAGTGCACAGGCTGCAAACATTTAGCCACCTGTTAGATAATCATCATACTATAATTTCAGTAATATCTGAATTTTTGTTCCTGACTTCTTGCAGATACGTTGTGTGATTTTCACCAGACTTCATATGTGGATGATGGTCAACTCCAGACATGCTCTTACAGGGTTTGTTTTGAACTGAAAGGTCAAAATTTAAGTTTTTCAGTCTGATTTACACCAAATTGACACACATAGGGAGGTGGGTTCCAAAACTGTCCACCAATGTAAAATTTGCTAAAGGTTAATCATTAAGGTGAAGGTCAGATCTTCCTGTTTGTTGACCAACTCCTCCCAGGTCCTTTTGTTAATTTCTCCCAAACTTGGTATGTCAGTAGAAACTGGATTGATCTTAAATGCCAAATGCAAAGGTCAAAGTCAAAGTCAAAGAATTTGATTTTCAACCTGATTCGTGCCAAATATGGGAAACCCCTTTTTGATTCCAGAATTGCCCTAGCAACGTCAGTCAGAGGTCAATAATTTGGGTGAAGGTGAGGCTCACTGGGCTAAAATGTCAGAGTGGCATAACTTGCTGTCTTCAAACCCTTGAGTACTGTTACATATGTAGTATTAAATGATTTCTTCACCTGTAAGTTTTTAATCACTCTACAGCAAGGGTCTCAAAGTGAGGGCCTTGGGACTGAATAAAGCCTGCTGCCAGCAGCTTTACTGCCCAAAGTGAGCCTTATCGTATGGCCTGTATGACAGTTTTCCTTCTGCGCATCAAACTGAAAAATACATACATGACCATATAAAAAATGTTGGTATCAGGGCAGCTGTATGTTTTAGCTTGAGGTTTGGGTAGCCATGATGTTTTGGGATAGCCAATCAGACAGCAGAGTGACTGAAAAGTTGAAATGACAACAATGATGCTAATGATTATTTATTGAATTTTTTTTAAAAGAGAGACAAAAGAGTGGTTTCATTAGAGTAATTTTTATCAAAAATTAATGTGTTTGAAAACAAACAAACAAACATGGGACATGTAAATATTTGTGCTGTGCTCAGTGTCTGTGGTTGTGTGGAGAAAGCTGCAGTCAGGCTTAATATTTTACACTGTAAAACACTGCAAAATAAAAAAAATGTTTAAAATTTGAAAGTAAGCAGCTGCACAGACCTCAATTTAAAAGGTGTTAATTTGGCTAACTTACGAGGTCTGTTAGAAAAGTATCGGACCTTTTTATTTTTTGCAATAACCTTATGGATTTGAATCACGTGTGATTGCATCAGCCAAGTTTGAACCTTCGTGCGCATGCGTGAGTTTTTTCACGCCTGTCGGTTGCGTCATTCGCCTGTGAGCAGGCTTTGAGTGAGCACTGGTCCTCCCCCCTCGTCGGATTTTCATTGTGAGGAAAATGTCTGAACAGCTGGAGCAGCACTGCATCAAATTTTTCCAGAAACTGTGAGAGACAGCCAGGTGGACACCATTCGGAAAATTCAGATGGGTTTCAGGGACGATTTTATGGGCATCACACAGATTAAGGAGTGGTACAGGCGGTTTAAAGACGGCGCACAATGGCGGAGGGCGCCCCGCGCTCCGAGCGGCGATCAACAGGCTGAAATGACCAGATCATTTCCAAACTGAATGCTGTGTTGATCCGGGACGTCGTCTGACTAGCAGAGAAATGGCAGAAAAGGTGGACATAGCACGTTCCCGGCACATTCCACTGTTAAAGGAGATTTTGTCATGAAAACAGGAGTGGAGGAATTCGCCACGGAGCCGCTAATGGTGCGGAACGAAAGCACCTCTGTGTTGGTCTCACAGGACATGTGACATGTTCAGCTCTTCGACAATTTCTCGGATACTCACTCGAGTGAAAAGCCACCCAAAGCCGTCTGAATCTTCCGAATGGTGGAAGAGCTGGGCATGTCCCGTGAGACTTCCAACACGGAGGTGCTTTTTGTTCTGCGCCATTAGTGGCTCCGTCCTGACGCGCGAATTCCGCCGCACGTCTTTCATTACAAAATCTCCTGTAACAGTGTAATGTGCCGAAAAAGTGCTATGTCCACCTCTCTTGCCATTTCTCTGGTAGTCAGACGATGTCCCGGATCAACACAGCCTTCACTTTGGAAATGATCTGGTTGTTTCAGCCTGTCCATGGCCGCTCAAAGCGCGGAGCGCCCTCAGCCACTGTGGGCCGTCTTTAATCCGGTTGTAATGCTCCTTAATCTGTGTGATGCCCATAAGATCTTCACCGAAAGCCATCTGAAGTCTCCGAATGGTTTCCACCTGGCTGTCTCTCACAGTTTCTGAAAAAATTTTAATGCAGCAAAGCGGCAGTCACTCGGCCATTTTCCTGACAATGAAAATCCGCCAAGGGGGCTCAAAGCGCCTCACACAGGTAAGTCTAACTTTATCAACCCCCAGAGCAAAAGTGGTAAGGAAAAACTCCCTCTGAGGAAGAAACCTCAAGCAGACCAGACTCAAAGGGGTGACCCTCTGTTTGGGCCATGCTACAAACATAAATTACAGAACAATTCACAGAACAATTCACGGATGAATATACAAGAAATGCTATTGGCGCACAGGACAGGAGGATTGCCAACACGAATACAACTCCCATCTCTGGATGGAGCTGCACCTTAAACAGAGAGAAAAAACAGAATCAGGCATTAGAAAGACAAAAAATACTGTATAATTTGCCAGCATTAAACAGCAAGAAAAACAGAGAAATACTAAGGTCATCGCAGGCCACTAGCCCTAAACTTCACTAAAAGACCAAGAATTTAGGTAAAGTTGAGGTCGCAGCCTGCTCCAATTACTAATAAATGAATTAAAAGAGTAAAAAGCGTAAAACAAAACTGTACCAGTATGCTAGCCATATGAAAGGGAAAATAAGTGCATCTTAAGTCTGGACTTGAAAATCTCCACAGAATCTGACTGTTTTATTGATGCAGGGAGATCATTCCAAAGAACAGGGGCATGATAAGAGAAAGCTCTGTGACCCGCAGTCTTCTTATTCACCTTAGGGACACAAAGTAGTCCTGCACCCTGAGAACGTAAAGCCCGGGCTGGTACGTAATCTCACTGGGACAGGAAGCCAGTGAAGGGATGCCAAAATGGGTGTAATGTGGTCGAACTTTCTGCTTCATGTCAAAAGTCTGGCTGCAGCATTTTGAACCAATTGGAGACCCCTAATGCTAGACTGCGGTAAACCAGAAAATAGAACATTGCAGTAGTCCAATCTAGAAGAGATAAATGCATGGATCAGGGTCTCAGCATCAGCCATAGACAAGATGGGATGAATCTTCGCTATATTTCGCAGGTGGAAGAAAGCAGTCCTAGTAATATTTCTAATGTGGAGATTACCCCAAGGTTCCTCACTTTGTCAGTGTGATGTATGACACACGAGCTGAGGCTGAGCGTTAACTGGTCAAATTGATACCGATGTCTCACTGGACCAAGAACCATCATTTCAGTCTTATCAGAGTTTAAAAGTAGGAAGTTTCTAGACATCCAACTTCTCACTGCTGCAAGGCAATCTAAGGATTTTATGTGAACGAGATTACCAGCAGTTATCGGCATGTATAACTGAGTATCATTTGCATAGCAGTGAAAGGTAATCCCAAAACACCGCAATATGTGCCCAAGGGGTGCTACATAAAGGGAGAAAAGCAAGGGGCCTAAGACAGACTCCTGTGGAACCCCAAATTTCAAGTCACTAAGGTTAGAAGTAGTGTTACTGTACAAAACACAGTGAGAACGACTGGTCAAATATGACGTCAGCCATGCAAGGGCACTCCCAGTAATCCCAAAATGATTTTCCAGCCTGTCAAGTAGAATATGATGATCCACTGTATCAAATGCAGCACTGAGATCTAACAGCAACAGAACCATAGTGGTGTCCGAATCCATTGTAAGCAGAAGATTATTCACCACTTTAGTGAGAGCCATCTCTGTGGAATGATATTTTCTAAAAGCAGACTGCAGTGGCTCAAAGAGATTATTCTCAGTAAGATAGTGTGCAAGCTGCCGTGACACCACTTTTTCCAGAATTTTAGAGAAAAATGATAGATTTGATATCGGCTGATAGTTTGTCAATACACTAGGGTCAAGATTAGGTTTCTTGAGTAATGGTTTAATCACTGCAGATTTGAAACATTTAGGAACAGATCCAGAAGTTAAAGAAAGATTAATAATTTCCAGCACAGTCGGCCCAAGAGTGGGCCACAGGTCCTTAAACAGTTTTGATGGTATAGGATCAAATAAACAGGTTGTGCTTTTTGTTGACATTACGAGTTTTGTCAGCATGCCTACTGAAATACTATTAAATTCTGTAAATCTAGGTAATACCTCAGTAGTGGTGCCCACCTCAATAGCAGGGTGTAGTGGCTGGGATAAGGCATGCCGGGATATATTTAACCTGATGTCTTCTATTTTCTTCCCAAACTAATCCAGGAAATCTTGTGCTGTAAAGGGAGAGTGAGTGATCAGACACCACTGATGTAAGAGGCATGATGTCAATATTCATGACAGCAATACCATGTGCGAGAACCAGATCCAGGGTATTTCCAATAATGTGCGTCGAATCCCGAATGCATTGCCGAAATCCTAATGCATCCACAATTTCCATAAATGATTTGCAGAGGGGATCAGAAGGCTTATTTTTATGAATGTTAAAGTCACCAATGATCAGAATGTTATCTACACTAGTTGACAAGTTAGAGATGAATGCACCAAATTCATCTAAGAATTCAGAATATGGGCCAGGAGGCCTATATACAGTGACAATGTAATACGACTGATTTTTATTCTTCTGACCTTGGCAATGTGTAATATCCTGAGCAGAGCGGAGAATCAGATGCTCAAACGAGTGATATTTGTAACCCCCAACAGCTAATAAGCTATACCTAGATTTATAAATAAGAGCAACACCCCCGCCTTGCTTTGCATCACGAGAGACGTGACTAAATGTATAAGCTGGTGGGCAGGCCTCATTTAAGGGGAGGACAGCTGTAGGTTTAAGCCAGGTTTCACATAACCCAATCATATCTAAGTGTTGATTAATAATTAGATCATTGATCAACAATGATTTTGAGGACAGTGATCTTATGTTAATGAGACCCAGTCTAAGGACCTCAGTGGGGTTGACAGTTGAACTGTTTAGGTTTAGGGGTGGTTCCAGAGTAGCATATATAAGATGCCTAGAAGTAGGTTTAGGTTTAAGACATTCCAAGCGCGTTGTAGGTAGCAGACACAAAATCTTTGCTATTGCTGGAACAACCACTGGGTCATCCTCAATTTCAACATCATCCAATATAGTAATGGGTATTAAGTTTGGAAAGCAAATTCCTCTATGATTTTTATGGACACGACTACGGAAGCAGGCCACAGTCTCAACTTGTTGAAATTCCCTCCCTGGCAAATAAACTGCACTATCACCATAGTGGATTTTCTGCACTAAATTCCCCGCTAAGCTATTGGATTCCACACCCACATTTGTCATAAGCCTTGCAGGGTCTCTAATCACCTGCTCCATGGCCTGCTGTAGATTCCTAATGTTACCCTCCCTGTAGAGCTCTATCTATGTTCGCAGACAAGATGGTGGCGCCTTCCCGAGTAGGATGGAGGCCGTCCGTCATCGGCAAGCCATGGCGGCCCCAGAACAAAGGCCAGTTATCAATAAAGCTAAAGCCTTGCTGTCTACAAAACTGCACCAGCCACCTATTTAACAATGTCAGCCTGCTAAACACCTCATCAGTACCCCGGGAGGGGAGGGGACCAGAGACTATTAATCGATGCCGACACATCTTTCTGGCAAGGTCACCAGTCCTCTCTATGTCCATTTTTGTGACCTCTGAGTGCTTCATCCTGATATCATTGGTGCCAACGTAAATAACTATGTGACTATATCTCATGTCATGTTCCTTCGTCTGTCTTCCCTTCTGCAGCGTCAGCACCCTAAGATGAGATGCAATGTCGGGAGCTCTGGCCCCAGGAATACATTTAACGTCAGCCGACTTCTGTAACCTGACTTTGCGGGTGATAGAATACTCTATCACTAAAGTCCGGTGTTTCGGCCTGGAGACAGGAGTGGAAGTCACTTGTGGGCTCAGAGAATTCACATCTGGCAAATCCAAGGGGGAGAACTGATTCACAGTTCGCACTGGCGAGTGTGATCGGGGTGCTACAACCGGGCACCAAGGCTTCCTCTGCCTAGCCACAGTCCAAAAGCCGTCCTCCACAGCCGGCATTTCTAAGCTGATGCTAATGGACTCGCTTGCCAGCCCAACACTAACCTCATCTGGAGTGCCCGTAACATCTAACTCCACTGAGCTAAGAACCTGCTCTAACTTACGGACATGGCTCTCTAATGCTGCGTTCACACCGGGAGCGACGCGAGTGACTGCAGCGACAGGTTGCCATGTAATCCCTATGTAAGGACACGTTTTGGCACCAAGTCATGCAGCGCGACACGATGGACGCGAGTGAAGCGACGTGAGTGAAGCGATGCAAGTGAAGCGATTTTGAGCAATTGGCGCGTTTGTGTTGCGATACTGCGTCACATCACGTCGCGTTGCCCTCCTCCCCAAGTTGAAAAATCTGAACTTTTTCGTCTCGTCGCGCCGCAGTGACCAATCAGGGACTGAATATGTAGTGACGTGGAGATGTCTGGAGTTTGACTGAAGATGTGAACATGTCCTGTCTCTGGTAGCAGCCTGTGAGCAGGACTTATGTCTCTTTTGTCCTTTATTTCACAATTATGACAGAGTTTTTGGAGCGAGCAGCAGCCCCGCAGGAGCGGGAGCGGAGGTTTTTTCTCTTTTTATTTTACGTGCGCGCGCAAGCGAATCATCCATGGAGATTATTTTACTTATTAACTACACAGATGTATAATAAAGCAAACGGTAGCTGGTTTCTAAACACAATTATGACAGAGTTTTTTGGGAAAGAGCGAGGAGCAGCCCCATAGCTAGCAGTGGAGTTTCATTCTTTTTTTTTACGTGCGCGCGTGAGTGAATCGTCTGTGGAGAATATTTTATTAATTAACTACACAGATGTATAATAAAACAAATGGTGACTGGTTTCTAAACACAATTATGACAGAGTTTTTTGAGGGAAGAGCAAGGAGCAGCCCCACAGCAGGCAGCAGAGTTTCTTTTTTTTTTTTTTTTTTATTGTTTACATGTGTGTGCGTGAACGGGACAGGAGGTCCTTAAACTGGGTCCCGCAGAGACAGAAGGACCGCTGAAAGCAGCCGTCATCCAGATGCAGCTCCTGCAGTAAATAATGATACTCCCTGTATTGGGAATGTCTCATGACGTTTGTCAGCTTTCCACAACAACTCGCTCCGTGTGATTAAGGTCCGTCATGTTAACTTGACTGACAACCTTAGCCGGTGAGCGGAAGCTCCTCCTATGGAAGCTCCTCCTATTTGATGACGCACTGGGGCGAATTTTCGCAGCAAAAGCAGAGTGACAGACCTGGCGAAGGAGGCACGTCGGTCGCCACGCGACCCCCGCAAATTTGTGGCGTCTGATCGCGCCCGGTGTGAATGCAGCATAAGAGAGCCACCCTATCTTCCAACATCACGCAGGATTTATGGAGGGTGTAAAGTAGAATTAGTAGTGTACTTTGTGCACTAAGAAATTCAAGAATGTAGCCAAGCAAACACAAGATACCAATAATGGATAAGCTAACCACTCCTAAGGCTCCTAAGGTCCGAAATAGCTAACGCAAGCTAACCGCTAGCAAAAATGCTAGCCGCTCCTAAGATTTTACACAGGAGTAAAATAATTTCTTAAAATTCACAGCAGTTCGACTGAAAAACGAACAGAAGTATTAAACAGGTAAAAAAGAACAGCTATAAGAAGTAACGATGGAGAGGGGAGGGGTTGACTTAGCTAGGGAATGCTAACCGCTAGCGAATGCTAACTGCTAGCGATTCACAACAGGACTGTTGTTAAATAACGTTCAGAGTAGAGTAGATACAATTAATAACCAGAAGAGTGCTAAACAGAAATAAAAGAAGCGTATACAACCGTGTGAAGTTCAGAGTGGTGTCACAGCAACAAACAATCCGTCAGAAGCAAGTTGCCGAAATCTTTCACACAAGAAATCTTTCAAGGATCTTTCGAGGGCATTTTTGCTCTTTCATTCTCAGCTATCAAAATATGTGATACAGATTTGTCTAGAACACAGAGAAATAATTTGGCTCTCAATGTGTGTTTTTCCAGTGTGTGTTTTTCCAATCTTGAGTGAACATACATTTTTTTTTATGTGGACAAACTGTTTTTGTGTTAGAAATGGGTTTACCAAAGTTTAAAAAAGTAGTGTAATATATGAAAAAGATAAATTCCAAAAAATATGCATGGTGCAGAGCAGTATCTCAAACCACTGGCAACTGTCAATGGCAGAGATACATTCCAAATAATATTTAGAAAATAAAATCACTTACCAGTTCCAGCTACGTATATGTGTTCTGTTTTCACTCTGTCAAGAAATGTCTATAAATAGCCTTCTCTGATGAAAAGTGGATAGTCCTCCCAAAAATGTCCATTTGCTGAGGTGGGTGGTGGGTTGGAGGTGGGTGGAGATTGCTGATCTTAAAACAAAACAAAACAAAACAAAAAACCCTCCACTTGTTTTTCTATAACAAATTTCCTTAAATCAAAAACAAAAAGTGTTTTCAGGCTGACAGGACTGTTCTTTTATGTTTTATGAGTATTTAATGGCAGTGCGAATCAGTGTGAATGCTCTACAGAGAGGCACTGCACTTTGGCAGACAGACAACCACAGACCTCTGTGGCCATCTCCGGTCTCTAGGCTTGAGTGTGAATCAAAGACTGTCTATACAATAGGGACTGAAACAAGAGGTGACGATTTCTAGTTTCAGGAAGTGGTGATGATATCTCTATTACATTCTATCACCGATCTCTTAATATAAATATGGCAAAAACAGAGTTGTATGTGTTGATGCATCCATTTGAACCCAGAAGGTTAAAACTAAAATGAACATCGTGGCTACTATAAAAGAAATGCAATTTTATCTCAAAATACGCTACATGGAAGTGCAAGGGATTGGCAGAGGATGTCAAGGACCAACTGAAGGACCTTAGGGCTGACTGACATGATGAAGTCTTTTCATCAGAATGGTTTATGAAGACAATGAAAAGAACAGATACTCACCATTTTGTCACTGAATGAACACACTGGAGGAAAAATTACTTTCCACGCTGGAATTTGCTACCAAAAGGCAATTCCCTTTCTGAAGCTCATTTCATCACAACTAATGATGCTCTTAGTGATGACAGGCTGCATGAGTGAGCTCATCCTACACTGCACTAGTGAACTTTTCCAGGATTTCCAACAAGCAGTGTGGAAAAGTTTGACATGAAATACGTGATGATTGTGTGTTCCTTTTGGAGCAGGACGTCACAGAGAATGTTATTCTGTGGCTAGTGTGCAGAGACCAGCAGAAAGCACACAGATCTGCTGCAGCAAGCAGATGATAGGTGTTGAAGCACAGGTGAAGTCTTGCTGAGATTTATTGAATTGTTACCTGAAATCAAGACAAGCAGAACATACACAGCTATGGGAATACCAGTGGCTTTTATCTGCTGCTGGCCGAAGGCCCAAAGGGGATCATGTCGTGGCAATTTCCGTTTGTCCATCCGTCCATCCCAAAAAGGGTATAAGCATTCTAAAATGAACTCTTCTCACATTTTCAGGAAGAATTTCGTGAAACTTGGTATAAGTCCTTGTTATAGGAAGAAGACAGCGGAGGGGAGGCCAGTGAGCAGGAGGCCAGCTCAGTGGAACAACAGGTGGCTGACTTCCTGCAATCTAAAGGTATTCAAATGGACTGTAATAACATTGAAGCGTGCCACCCCCTGCCCAGGAGAGAGGATGGAGACAAGTGAGCAGTTATAATGAGGTTTGTCAACAGAAAAGATAAAATGACATTGTTAAAACAGGGACGGAAACTCAAAGGAACAAACGTATTCATCAATGAACATCTGACCAAAAGAAACGCAGACATCGCCAGGAAAGCTCGTTTCTTAAAAAAGCAGGGAAAAACTCAACAGACATGGACATCCAACTGCAAAACATTTATCAAATTGAATGGAACACCAGAACAAGCAAAGGTTATGGTAATCAGGAACATCGAGGAACTGGACAAATACGACCAATAAGGTATGAGGACACAAACACATCACAACACCATGACACAGACCAGAGGAACCTATTCATCTACTACATCATCTACATCTGGAGACAAGAAGGATATAACTCAAAGGATTGCTGATCATGGAAAAGTAGAACTGAGAACATTTAAATACACAGACCACAATGTACTGGACTTGGAGCACGATATAGACCCGGACAATAATTTCTTCTCAAATATCAATGACAGTTGTTGCTATTATACAGATGAACAGTTTAATCGGATCATTAAAATGGATAACAAATTATCAATAATCCATTTCAACAGCAGAAGTCTACATGCAAACTTTAACAACATTAAAGAATATTTAAGTCAATTTAAAAAAATATTTAACATAATTGCTATATCAAAAACATGGATCAATGAAGATAAAGGAATGGATTTTGAACTGGATGGATATGAATTTAATTGTGTAAACAGAAAGAATAAGAGTGGAGGAGGAGTGGCTGTGTATGTGGATAAGAACATGGATTATAAAATAGTAGACAATATGACAACTGTGATTGATAACTTATTAGAATGTATAACTATTGAAATATGTGAAGAAAAAAGCAAAAATGTATTAGTCAGCTGTATATATAGAGCACCAGGATCTAGTATTGAAACATTCACTGACTGTATGGGAAAAATGTTCTCAAAAACTAATCAAAAAACTGTGTTCATTTGTGGTGACTTAAATATTGATCTGCTCAATCCAAATAAGCATAAAATAACAGATGAATTTATCAGTATAATGTACAGTATGAGTTTATATCCAAAAATCACCAGGCCAAGCAGAATTACATCCCATAGTGCTACCTTAATTGATAATATATTCAGCAATGATATTGAGAATAACACTGTGAGTGGATTATTAATCAATGACATTAGTGATCATCTACCAGTTTTCATCGTTTATAATAGAAACCATCTGCGGAATCAGCCAGAGGAGAAAATAAAATACAGGCGAGTGCGGACAGAGGAAAACATGAACACACTAAAGAAGGATTTACAGGAGCAAAACTGGGAAAAGGTATACAGTGAAAGTGATGTTGATAGTGCATATGAAACTTTTTTACAAATATTTACATCATTATATGATAAAAATTGTCCAATTAAACAAGACTACAGAAAACAAAAAATCCAAGCTCGACCATGGATGACGAAAGGGTTACGAAATGCATGTAATAAGAAAAATACACTGTATAGAGAATTCATAAAACGAAAGACTAAAGAGGCAGAAAATAGATATAAGAAATACAAAAATAGATTAACTAATATTATACGGGTATGTAGGAATGAATATTATAGTAACATATTATATAATAACAAAAACAATATTAAAGGAATATGGGATATATTAAATAGCATGATCAAAAATGGTAATAAAAAACAGAGTTACCCTCAGTATTTCATTGATAATAATGTCAAGAAGGAAAATAAGGATGAGGTAGTCAACGGTTTTAATAATTTTTTTGTAAATATTGGACCAAGCTTG